>NW_012267306.1:6835603-6961745 GCF_000151885.1 Dipodomys ordii
AGAAGAAGAAGAAGAAGAAGAAGAAGAAGAAGAAGAAGGAAAGGAGAAGGAGGAGAAGGGGAAGGAGGAGAAGGAGGAGAAGAAGGAGAAGAAGGAGAAAAAGGAGAAAAAGGAGAATAAGGGGAAGAAATAAATCAAGGTATAAGCTGGGCAACAGTGGCTCATGCCCAGAATCTTAGCTAAACAGGAGACTGAGATCTAAGGACTGGTATTTTCAAAGCCTTATGGAACAGGGAAGACCAATTAACCATCAAAATGCTGGAAGAGGAGCTGTGGTTCAAGTGGTAGAATGTTAGTGTTGAGCAAGAATGCTCAGGGCAGCTTCTTAGCTCTAGGACTCAAAAACAAAGAAACAATAAAACAAACGGTAAATCATAAGCTGGGAAATAGACTAATGGCTTCCAGTTTTTATTATAGCTAACTTTTATAGATATACTTATCAAATTTTGATATAATTTCAAAGGAAACCATCAATAATGATTTGTAAATGTTAAATAGATTTACAAAAGTACTACAAATTCTTATCTTAGAAATAAATTTCTTATTTATTTTTCATGGAAGGCTTTGTTTTTACTCATGTGTATTGGATTTACCATGGTTACTTTCAAATAAATTTATTACTATATTTATGTTTTAGTATTATCACTTCAGTTTTTTAGGATAGATAAAATGAACAGAAACAAAACCTATTAAGTTTCTCAGTATTTCTCTTTTAGTGTACAAGAGTCATAAGATTAAAAGTTTGAGAACCATGATGACAATGGAAAAAGGGGGGAAGGAAAATGAATCTAGTAACTTCTTTTGAGGCATTATCAAACCAAGCATTTAAGAACAAATGACTTGGAAATGGATTAATTGGTCCTAAAACCATACTGTTCTAGATTCCCAACTCTGTGATTCGAAGGAGCAATTTCTTCCTCCTTCTAATTCTCATTTCCTTATTTCAAATATGAAGAGCAACGTCTTAAAGCCCTTCATATAATAAAATCCATTCATGTGAAAAATAAATCCTGAAACACTTAGTTGAATTTCCTATAAATGTGACAATAATCCAAAATCACATCTGATCTTAGCCTCAGAAAAGTTCAGTATCATTGGACTTTTCCTAAACTTTCAAAGATAGCTATAAAATTTTAAAACCTTTAGTAAAGAGTAATTCTTCCTTTTCTTCCGTACGAAATATTAAACATTGTTGTCATATGATGATATAAAAAACATATATATGTATATATCCTTAGAATGATGTCAGGTTAATATCTAGAAGTTGTCATTGAAACCATCAGTATCTATAAAAGATTGAAATGGAAAGAATGTAAGAATGAAATTCTCATTTCATTTCACTCAGCTAAAATTCAATAGCATCTTCATCTTTAAGTGGCATTTGTTTCTTTTCTCCCTTAACAACTGGTAATAGAGATGTCACTCTGGGTGAAATTAATAATATAGGGCAAGAGTTTCTTAAACTTTACGCAGTTGGAATGTGAAAAAGATTCCTGGTACTATCGATTTGTAACACAGAGCTAGTGATTATACTCAAAAGAATAGATCATGTTTGTTGGAGAAAGAAAGTGCCAACTAACCAAAACAATATGTGTATTCTATTACACATCTCATTTGATATTTGACAAAATGAAATGGTACCTACCCAAACCACAATATCAGGTTCTGTGTCCAAGTGGATTTTGTTTATTTGAGTCAATACACAGGATTGTGCACGTTTGTGGGATCATATTACCATAGCCACAGATGGTAGCCACTGAATGTATGACATTTTTTATATCGATGCACATGTTTCCAATGATACTAAGCTTAATAATTTATGTATTTTTTATATAGCCCATGAGACTGAAAGGCAGCCAAAGAGAGCCACATCTAGAAATGTTGCTGATGTAAACCAAATTAACTTTAGCATAATATTGTAAAAACAAAATGGGAATTAAAAATAAAACCCATGTATCAAATGCAGTTGTAGTACTAGCCAAATTCTGTGGTCCACAAAGGTGAAAGGAATTGTGCATTTGCATTAAGTGATTACAGAACAGCTTCTGTTAAAGGCCCTGAGATGCTGTCCCGTCTTTCCCTCTTCAGGAATCACGCAACACTGAACAAAATTCTTTATCTATCAGTGAGGAAACACAGAGTAGGGCAGATACAAATCCAGCTACGGAATGAATAATCAGACAGCAGTTCCCTGGAGATACAAAATTTAAATATGATAGTTAAATAATAATGACCTATAATTAGAATAAGAGCCAAGCCCTTATTTGAAATTTGTTAGAAAATAATCTTATTAGTAATATTTGGCTAATAATAATTATACAACTGAAATGTAGGATGTAATTCTGAATCTTAAATGTTTATGTTTTTAAAGGAATTTTGGCATGAAGTGTCAGATTTCTTTGATTGTTTTCAGTATTGGTAGAGTTTCTCCAAAAATCTAGTGTATATGTATATGCAAATGCTATTAGGAATGCAAACTTTAATTTTTTGCTTGTGTTTATAAATAAAGCACTGTTTATTGCTAACTTCTTACTGACACGATTGGTTTTTAGATACTGACCAGGGTTCTGAGAACTCAAATTTATGATACCAGCTTGCCTGGGCCAAGAAGTTTTTGAAATTCCACTTGCAATTAGCCAAAAAATGCCAGACTGAAAGGATGGCTCAAGTGGTACAGTGAGTGCCAGCTGTAACCAAGAATGCTGAGCAAGCCTGTCAGGACTTGAGTTCAATCCCTTTTTCTGGTATTTAAACACTGACCATGACCCCTGCATTTAAAATCATGACAATTGTGATTAGTAAAAATCAGAACTCCATTATGCTTAAAATCTGAGAATACTAATCTTATAAGAATACTTGCAGTGAAATACCTAACAAATTCTGACTTACTTTGTTGTAGATTGATAATTATAATCTACATGGTAAATGTGCAATAGTAAGAAGTTCTTTTTAAATATTTGACATATTAAGTTTTCTTATAAGCAGCATGTTAGCCAAGTATATCATTTTACCTAAAGCATTATGGAAAACGTTGTATTAATTTTCTTTCTATAGATATTTCACCCAGAATGTAGTAATGTGGTATAAAATTGCTATAAATTAAAGCAAAAACACTAAATATAAATAATAAATAATGAATAATTTGCATTATAATATGAATTCATGAATTAAAAATATTACAACTAGAGATGAAATTAGAAAGTCAAGACTTATCTTTTCTAAATCATTAAATTAAGATTAATCTATCCTGGGATAAAACACTGCTATTAAAAATAGGGGCATTTATTTCTCAACTAAGTAATTAAACAAACACACTTACACATGTGCATAAATGCATGTTTACAGCCTTTCTTTCCTTTTTAGCCTTAGTCCTTATCAAAACTGGGATGTAAAAGAAATACACAGGTACAATAGTTCTTAAAACTAGTTCATCCTGAGGACTGCTTTTATTTGATTGGTTTCATACTGTTGTTTGAATTTGGGGGTAGATTTTGTTTGTTTGTTTTGTTTTGTTTTGTTGTGATGGGATGGATGACTGGTTTCCATAAAATATATCACCTCTACATTTGAGGAAGCCTAAGGAACAGGTCAGACAATATAGGAAGTGTTCTCTTTGACCTTCAGACTCTGCTCTCCCTTGAAGCAGATTCTAAAACTCGTATTTGCGATTGACTCCCCTTACACTTAAAAGAAAAAGAACATCTTTGCAAAGACATGCACATGTAGGAGAAAATGAAAAAATAGATCTTGTCAAGTCAGACCCAATTTATTACTATGAGATCACACTGATTTTGTAGCCCTTCATGAAACCTAGACATAAAAGTAGACAAGTTTCCTCATTTCTTTAGGTCATCATTTCTGAGGGCTCCCATGCCAAGTTCCTTTTGTTAGATACATTGTATATCTTCTCTTGTTAACCTGGCTTTTGTTAACTATGAGCTTACCAGTGAGGGAATTAAGACATCTTTCTTCCCTGAAATCAACAAAACATCTCTGTTGGACAGCTGTTATATTCATAACCCAAAGATCAATATGAAAGAAAATGCTCAGACTTTCTTTCTTCACCTTCAAATATAAACTACACAGATTTTTCTTTTTAAAAAATTCAAAAAATTACAAAGAAAGGGGAAATTTAGAATTCAAGCTAGATAAAGGTCATTCCTAGGTAACAAGTAGTAGAAGAAAATTTAGTAAAAATAGAATTAGGATGTGTGACAAAGGCTCATACCTGTAATCCTAACTTCTCAAGAGGCTGAGAACTTATTATTATGTTTGGAAGCAAAACCGGGCAGGAAAGTCTGTGGAACTCTTATATCCAATTAACCACCCCAAATCCAGAGGTAGATACGTGGCTCAAGTGGTACAATGCTAGCTTTTTGCAGAAAAACTTATGAATAATACCCATGCCCTGACCAGTTGCTTCAAGATGGAAACACACACACACACACACACACACACACACACACAAACACACAGACACACACACACACAGACACACACACTCTGAATTAAACAATATTTGCAATTGAATTCCATTCATCTTTTATATTCTTTTCTAATGTTAGGAACTCATTTACATTGTGATTATGTATTCACAAATTTCTTAAATATCCTTTTGAATATTACAACTTCTCTATGGGACTTTGAATCTAGCTGTAGAGAATCAAGAAAACATTCTTAATCCCACATAGCACTACAAACCTATATTCCAGTATCCTGATTTTACATTGAATTGGAAGGTAATTTAATAATAATCTATCTGTTCAATAAACTAAGAGTAAAAATGTTATGTTTACTTACTAATTCACCTTTAACTAACTCTAACCTTTAACTCATTATTAAGTATATTTGAATGAATAAATGAATTAAGCAGAATTAAAGCAGAAATATTTATGAAAATATTTGTCATAATCCTACTGAAGGTCATAGTATATAAATCTAGTAATTGAAAAATAACATATTTACTATGTCTTATGGCATTTGCAGATCAGTAATTAGGCAGAGTAGATTTAGAATACAGTAAAAAAAAAAATTTTGTCAGTCATGGGGCTTGAACTCTGGGCCTGAGCACTGTCCCTCAGCTAGTGCTTTACCATTTGAACTACAGCACCACTTCTGGTTTTCTGGACTTTCCTGCCCAGGCTGGCTTGAACTATGATCCTCAGATCTCAGTAGCTAGGATTATAGGCATGAGACACCAGGGCCCAGCTAGAGTAAGAATTTTTATATATTGTTCTCTGTTGTTTTAGGATAGGAAAACTAGTTACCATTTCTACACGTGGTATATCCAAAGTGATATTTAAATTTTTGAATATCATAGTTAATCTTCTTGAATGCTGCTTTGGTTTCTTAAGGTAAAAGGTGTACAGTTTACAAAAGCTAATTCAGATATATGCCAGTTAGCTAAAATCTTATCTTGCTTTAACCATTGGAAATTTCCCAATGATTTTAAAACATTTATTCACACCATGACTGATTTACAATTAACTATAACACATCAGATAATGGTGATTTGAAATTAACAACATACCTAAATACAAAAGGAGAAAGCAGGTCTCATATAGTTATAAGAGTTCAGTATGGTATTTCATTTTAAAAATGTTTGTTATACCTACAATATAATGAAACAATGTTTAAATCAGTTAGAAAATCAATAAGGCATTAAGGTATTATCTTTCCAGTTTTAGAGACCCATCTATTGTGATTTTTAAAAAAAGGTTTCTGATGTTATTGCCTAATTCAGATCTGCTGAAAGAGGTTGTCATGAAAAACAGAATTTACACAAAGTAGATGGAGTTCAGAACCTCCATTAGCTAATGTGACAGGGCAAAACAATTCCTACCTTCAGATGTCTCCATCAGGAAATGAGGAGACTGGATCAATACATTTTAACTCACAGCTCCATGCTTTTCTAGATGGTCCCTGGCTTTGTCACTCTTGTACTGGTATTGTGGGAAAAGTTTGATTGTGAGTTTGAATGCATTATAAATAGCTTGGAAGGGTTAAGGAAAACCATAACAAGCTTGAAAAATGCACCATAAAGTAGAATTCACTTCACTGACATTAATAAAATATTTAATTAAATTTTCTTTATACAATGGTAGGATAATAAAAATCAGAAATAAATCTAAATATGAAAATTGATATGTAATGTAAGAGTCTAAGGTTTAAAATAAGAGGTAAGTTTTTTTATGAAATTGAATTAACTCTTAATGTAGTGCATTAATCAGGTTGGATTTTAGGGTTTTACTCATTGATGGCTTGATCTACATTGTGCTTATGAATAAAGCAATAAATCATCACAATATAAGAAATGTGTGCTGAAGAGAAAGACAAGTGAGAAATCAATGAAGAATAATTATTCTATTTTGCTCTTAAGAGCTTTTAAGGATTGAAAACAGACAATGGATTATAATGGATCCAATCCCTCCCTAACTGTCCCAGCCCCTCCCTGTGACCCCTTCAGCAGTGTCTTCCCCTCAATTCAGTAATTCCAACTGGCATCTACTCAGTACTCCATATTATAAAAGTAACTTGTGATTATAATTATAAATTTGATAAAGCTTTAGTATTACTACATCAATTACACTATATGTATAGATAAACATATAGTATGTGTGTGTTTGTGTGTGTGTGTGTATATATATATATATTATATATAAATGAAACATATGTAATTTTAGATGCTACCAAAGTAATTGGTAGCATCACATTCCTTTCAGACATAGTTTTGCCATTAATTCTATCAGTGAATATTTGAGTTCAAAGACATTTTTGTGCTCAAATTTAGCTACTCATTTCTTTCAACCAGTCTGTTTTATTGTTGCTTACTAAATTGAGAACTTGGTCGTGTGAAGTACTGAAACTTTAATCCGAGCTTAAATCTAACAAGGGTGTGAAAGGATCACTTGTCTTCACACTTTAGAAGGATGTCTTTCCTCAATGGTACTGATTCTTAAAGTGTGACATGAAGTTACTCTCTTTCAATCAGCAGGCTTAGATTATTTGCCATGATGTGTTGATTTTTTTTTCTATTTAAAGTTTTATTTAAATAAACATAAAGTGCGAGAGAAGGCCTTAGCTAATAGAGCCCTTGGCTTGCGTATTTTCTTTGTCACTCTTCTCTCACATTTCTCAGTGAGACTACAGAGTGAGACCTGATGGAAGAGGTGTGCATAGGAAACCTTATCATCTTAATGTTAACACTGCTATTTCTCTACGCTCAAATTTCCAATTTTGGGGTTTTGCACAAAGTGTTTGCTATATTCATTACTTTGTAAAAAAAATATCAGAGAATCAAAAAGCAAAATGAAATTTTAATCTAACCTAAGGCTAAACCCAAATTTTAACAACACAGAACGAATTCTGGATGACAAAAAATGTTATTATTGCTATTATTATTGTTATCATCATCATCATCTTCTTCATCACCATCATCACCACCATCATTATCATTATTGCTATTACTATTTTATGCCAGTTCTATGGCTTGAAATATTGAACTCAGGTCCTTATGGTCTTGCTTAGCTTTCTTGTTTATAGCTGGCATTTCTCTACTTATGCCATATCACCAGCCCAGCATCTGCTAGTTAATTGGAGATGGGTTGACACAGACTCTTCTTCTTCGGTTGGCTTTGAAACACAATCCTCTAATCTCAGTCTTCTGAGTACGTAGGATTAGAGTTGTGAGCCACTGATACTTGTCTATTTTTACATTTTCTTTCTAAAAAATTGGTTAATATTTTTAAGTTTGGCATTATAACTCATTAATTTTTTTGCTACTGCCCATGGTTCTTTTGTTTCCCTAGTTACTCTAGACAAAGTTTCAATATAATGTGAATGCTCAACTATTTTTGGTTGGTAGGAAAATCCTAGGCATTCAAGAATGCTTTACTTTTAACCTTCACACAGTTGCTAAGTAAGGCAAACAGTACATCAACTTGTTTTGACATATAAATGTTCAACTTTTAATTAAGCAATATTTTATAACTAACATATTAATGATGCATATAATTATGTACATAAAATGCTTATGGTGTTTCATAAGCAGCAAGAGTCATAGAACTTGTTTTAAAGATTTGTTCCTGCAAGTTTGAAAGTGGAAACTGAGTAAATTAGGACATACAACTATTACCTATCTTTAGAAATCAGTGAAAGAAAACATGTCATGTTCATCCAGTTCTGGGGGAGCTGCAGATGGTGATGTTATGACTACTAGTGTGTTATTGTTCCTGAAGGAAATGTCCAAGATAAAGCTGTATCCCCATATAAGTTTTCAAATTGAAGAGAGATAAAGATGAGATTCATTGAATCATCATACAATTTTTGATGATTAGAGAAACTCCTAAATATTTTCAAAAAGTTAATATGATTGTTTCAATTTGTCTTTTTTTTCAGTCATGGGGCTTGAACTGTGTGGCCTGGGTGCTGTCCTTGAGCTGTTCAGCTCAAGGCAAGCACTCTACTACTTGAGCCACAGTACCACTTCCAGTTTTCTGGTGCTTACTTGGAGATAAGAGTCTCATGGACTTTCCTTCCCAGGGTGGCTTTGAACTGTGATCCTCAGATCTCAGCATTCTGAGCCACCAGTGCTTAGTTTAACTTGTCTTTTATTTATATTTATTGAGACATTTTCAAGAAGTTACTAGGAAAAATCTTAACTCTTAGATATAGTAATATGACTAGAGAGCAATATGCTATAGTGCAAGATTTAAAAATTAATGCAGGGGCTGGTAAAGTGGCTCAGTGGTAGCGTGCTTGCCTTGCACACATGAGCCCCTGGGTTGGTTTCCTCAGCACAACATAAGCAGGAAAAAAAAACTGGAAATGGTGCTGTGGCTCCAGTGGTAGACCACTATTGAGTTGAAATTCTGAGGGACAGTGTCCAGGCCGAGAGTTCAGGTCCCACTGACAAAAAAGAAAAAAAATATATAGTGCATATTTCGTTTAGTTTCTCCACTGGAGGGGAATGATTAGTAGAGTGTTCACAGCCAGTATTATGAGAGGCACTTGCTTAGTGAAATAATAAAACTTTGGTTTCTTCCACTGTTGGTTTAAGCAAATTAATCACTACCCAATTAATGATTCGATATTTGAGTTATGTACTGACTAAAAAGTATAGTATTTAGTCCTTGATTGGAGTATCCTTTGCACCACAAAAATTACTATTGTACTTGTTGGTACATGTTCCAGAAGGAGACAACAAGACAGTTATAAAACCTACCATCTTTTATGAAGCTGGCTTAAAAGAGAAAATGGAAACAACCATGATCTGTCTATTCATTATCAATGATTTTACCACATCACCCTAACCACATTCTGTACATGCAACAATGTTAAGAAATGGAATTGTGATTTCTAAATCAAACATAACTTTTTACTACAATTTTTCCACTCTCTGTGACAAGTATATGAGAATGATAGACTTTCTGTTCCATACAGTTATTTTTACAAAATACTATATTGTTATATTAGCGAGAGATCAGAGATCTATGAACTAAGGTGGAAGTAAAATTTGCTGTATATGATCACAATCTATCACACAATCATTGATCATGCAGAAGTTCAGAACCAAGAAGAAAGAAAAGACCATTTGTAGGGCTTTGAAAAATAGTATCGTTTCAAGCACTGAGATTGCTGCCAGACGTTAAGGACATCACACTTGGCCTGACATTACCTTCATCTACACCAGAATAGTGTCAAGATGGACCCATATTCTGGTGAGGTAATGTAAACAAGATAATATTCTGGTGTGTCCCTCAATGAACATTTAAGTATGTATCCTTACGCTTTAAAACTACAATTCACAGTATTAACAATACTTCTGCATATGTAACACTTTTATAATTTTTCAGGTTTTCCCAATGCATCTTCCATCTCTCTGACCATTCTGGATTCTCCTGGGATGACATTAGTGTCTGTTTCTTGGAGCTTTGGTAGGTGGTTCAGAAATGATTCACAGAAAAAGTCTATAATGGTCTATATGCATTGTCTGATAAAAAATGCAGCCAATAACAGCTCTGCGATGCAAGATTTTCCTAGATGAGAATTGTCTATTTTACTCTTCATCCATTAGGAGTTCAGAAAGGAGCTTGCTGGATGGACCAGAATATAAGGTATATATTTAGAAATTAGAAGAATAAGAAAGATTTCCAATCAGCAGAAACTGGAAAGAAGACAAAACAAAATTAGCAGCTTGAAATAGTCAAATGTATCCCAAATTAGGAAAACAATTTCTTCTTGGCAAAGAGAAAGTCTACTAGAAAAGTCAGTGTAGCAAGAGCCTCCATGACACTCTGCACAGTCTGAGCTCATTCATATTCACTTGTTGGTTATTTGCAGAAGGCCCTCAGACACAATATATTTGCATTATTTTATGGTTATAAACTTTAGTTCTCATATGCCTGAGATAAAGAGACTTGGATAAGAGCCTACAGGCACTGAGAAACGTCAAAATTCATGGCAAGAAGTTGAAGACAACACAACTCGCCTATCACAATCTGTGGTTAGAAGATTTAAAACATACTTTTAACAACTTTGAAATATGAAATATAGGTATTCATAGACTTAAGATGAAGTTTTATCCCAATAAACTAGTCATAGGTTGAAGATAACATGAATGAATGAATGAATGAAATATATATTCTGTGGTAACCTAGCCGACTGTATTGCTCAACAACACAGGGTTCTGAGGATTAGCCGTTTAACAGGTCAGTTCAGTAAGCTACGTCTCACTAGTCCAGGAAGACTGTAATCTCAAATTTATAGTATGGTTTTACAGAATGCATATAGTGGGTTTTTTTGTTTGTTTTTTGTGTTTTGTTTTTGTCATTGGAAGGCCTGAAATGGTAAGATGAGACATCATTAAGCCATCTAGCTAACTTTGGTCACCATGCTCTAGCAAAGGAAAGAGAAAAACTATGGAATTGAAGAAAACATTTTTTGAATCATCACTGATAAAGGAACAAAAATCCCATACATAAGGAACTCAAACTGTGCAGTAAGAAAAAAACTAACAATGCAATTACAATAATCTAAATACATTCTAAAAAGAGGACAGATGAATTGTCAAATAGATTTGAAAAAAAAGTCCCAACATCTCTAACCAGCAGTAAATTGCCAATTAAAAATATGTTGAGAAACCATCTCATATGTGTGAAAATGGCTAATATAAAGTCAAAAGATTTTTTGATTATTTTCACTATGGCTACTGATGTATCTTAGAATGTTTCAACAGATTTGTGTTATTTTAAGGTCTAGGGATTACAAAACAAAACTGTAATAAAGTATTAAAAGTGATACTAGGCAAAAAGGGATTCAAGAGTAAGAAAACAAGTCACATGGAGGGCCCTGAATCCAGTTGTCTCTTACTCCCCAAAATCTTACCCATGAGCAAGAAGCTTTTCTTTGATGAGAAGAATGACCAACAATGCTACAAGGGCATGCCAATCCCCTCCCTGTGAGAGTCCTGTTTCTAACACCTGACACTGAAAGAACTAAGCATGTTATCATAGAAATGAGATTATGTAGTTAGTAGGAATTATACAGTACTGAATTTTATTGCTTTACTCTGGGGTCTTAATCAACATATCAAATTCACTTCCAGGAAAATTATTTTCTAAGTCTATACAAATCAATAAATAGCATTGGTAAGCTATTTCTAAGTGGCTGACAGTGTGTTTTTTAACCATGTTAGAGCAATAGCTGCCATTTCAAAAGTCTAGTCATTCAACTATTTTGAGGTAATGCTCAATCAATCTGTAGTTTTTAACCATTTGGAAAACTTACTATCCTTGATCACGACTAAGTTCTCAAAGGTCAACTGAGAAATATTCTAGTCTGGCAAGAATAATCTCTACCAACACTAAACTATGCATTCATTTTTTAAGAGCTCAAAGAGTTATTTATTTTTAATTATGAAAAAAGTATTTTTAATATGTATATCCTCTTCTAAATCTAGACTGCACAGGACATATGAGATTCAACTATTCTCACACTTGAAACTTCCTCTCATTGTGTGGATTATGTTCAGATTTTTTGTTAATCAGAAATATTGTAGTGGTGAAAAGAAAACTTCTATTTTATTCTATTTCTAAACATGATATTGTTGGGTGCGAGGGACTAGATTTTGTTTTGTTTTGTTTTCAGTTTTCAGTACTGAGGTTTGAACTGAGGGCCTCAGATTTGCATTTCTTAGGCATGTGCTCTGTTCTTTACATTATTTTTCTGTTTTGTGAATAGGGAACATTTTATTTTATTTTATTTTATTTTGGGGGGGTCCGGTCATGGGGCCTGAACTCTGGGCCTGGGCGCTGTCCCTCAGCTCTTCAGCCCAAGGCTAGTGCTCTACCACTTGAGCCACAGGGCCACTTTCGGCTTTTTTTTCTTTTTGCTTATGTGGTGCTGAGGAATCGAACCCAGGGCCTCAGGCATGCAAGGCAAGTGCTCTACCATGAGCCACCTTCCCAGCCTGAACATTTTATTTTTTAAGATAACATTTTAAATTAAAAATTGCATAGTATTAAAATCCAGCAATTATACTACATGAGTGCATGCATGTCCACACACATATCCACACAACACACACACACACACACTTGATACAGCTATAATAATTCACTTATTCAGCTAGATCATGATCATAAAGTCATTTCAGGTGAAGTAAGCCACTTCTTTTTTTTTTATTGTGAGAATACCTTACAGAGGAGTTACAATTACATGGGCAAGATAACGAGTACATTTCTTATCAAGCATTGTTGCCTCCTCTTTGTTTCCCCTTCCCATCCCTTCCCATACTCCCCCCATCTCACCCCACCCGATCCTCCCTCTTCCCCACCATTCATTGCAACAATGAGATGTGCAAGTTGTTATGTCGAAAAAAGCAAGCCACTTCTAAAATACGATATTTTCCCAGAAAGTAGAGTGAGAGTTATTGAAAAATATTTGATGAATTACCTTTGTTACCTAAATATGTTTTGAAAGTTTATTTTTGATATCAGTTTTCATCTTTCCAGACAAATAGGATCCTTGTGTTTTCACATTGTGAACTTCAAGATCATGAATATTAGCATTTAAAATTTTTTTTCTCTTTTATTGCAAATTTTTTGTGATTAGGTGATTACATAAATTTCAGAAATTTTACAGTATTTTCACAAACACATTCTAACTTTTTTTTAAATTGTGAAAATACTGTACAGAGGGTTTACATTTACATGGGCAAGATAATGAGTACATTTCTTATCAAGCATTGTTGCCTCCTCCTTTGTTTCCCCTTCCCAGCCCTTCCCATCTCCCCCCCACACACACCCCGTTCTTCCCATGGCCCCCCACTCCCGACTCGCCAAAGTTGCAAAGTTTGTTTTTCGACATAACGTCTTGTACATTTCATTCGTTTAAATAAATAGTGATATGGGTGGACCCATTGCAACATTCTAACCTTTATGGGGAAAATTCAAATGCATTCTCATTCTTTGCGACTCACATTGTTACAGGCATGGAACACCATGTCCAGCTTGTTTTGTAAGATGAGAGTCTGACTAACTTTTACACAAGATAGCCTGGAATGGAGATCCTCCCAATGTCCACCTCTGGAGTAGCTGAGATTAGATATGTGAGCCACCAAACACTGCCCTGAGACTTCTTAATATGATTGACATCACTACTATGTTCAAAGTTCTTAGTATGTTTCTCCTGTTCATTCTGTCAAGTCCTACTTTCTTGTGTTATCTTTTTTTTTTTTTTTGGTAAGTGCTTTCACAGTCTTATTTTCTATACTTTTTTTTTAATAGATTCTTACTGCAGGAAGATGGAAGGTATTTCTCATAACCCACTGCCCAACTTCCCACACGAGGAATTCAAATAATTCACATGCTTTTCTACAAAAATACCTAACCTTGTACCCTCTGTCTCTTATTCCCACACTTCCAGGTGCATATTTTCTGTTCACCATGCAGGATTTTACTCAAAATCCATTTCAACTGTATTCTGACCTTGTACTTAACTATATATTCACTTCTGCACTGACTCCATTGTGTGTTTTTCATTTTTTAATCTTCTTGTCAAATAGTAATTAACCTCCATGTTTATCCTCTCCTGAAATATCTCTTTTCTCTTCAGAACAAATGGTAAATGGTCCATTGTCATTGACTCAAACACTTCCTTGAACCAGCATATGAACAGGCAGCTAAACATACAAGTATTATAAGAACAAATACGGTTTTCTAAAATAAATAAAGCTGAAAACTCCCAGTGGTATTGACTAGCTGATTACCACACATGATCTAAAGGGTATGCATCACATGATTTTGCTTCTTCCTCATTACATGCCCACACATCAAACAACGGCTTTCATTTTACACTGCCAAGGACAGAGAAACACTGAGGACTTCTACAAGTCCAGGCCAAATTGTCTACCTACCCTTCTGCTTCTCAGGGCCCATGATTCTGTCTACCCTCATTTTACCACAAATGAAATGTCCTTAATCTTAAAAAAAGAGAATTTTCAACTTGGGCAGTAGACTTCTTTTCTTGTCTATGTTAGGGACAAATCATCCTGAAGTTAAGATATGTATTGTTTCCTTACAGTGCCAAGGGGAAATATGGGAATGTTAGATTCAACAAATAGGCATCAAAGGAATCTTGATAGAAACTACAATAAACCTTGGTTTCCACTGACTCTGCTTTTTTTTCAAATATTCTTTCAGCATGATTTTAGCTTTGATAAGTTACTCAAGTGAGAGTATCTGTGGTTGAAGTCAACTTACCATACAGTGCAGAGTTAAGTCAGAGACAATTTAAATCACCCAGAGAAGCATGACTGTAGCTATATATATTTTCACTTTTGAAGAAAAAATAATTTGTTTGATTTTTATCATACAAAATATTCTAAAAGTAAGCAATACAAAAATAAGCATAAACAATAGAAATAGCAGTGTCCCTTATGGTGTTTAAGAGAAAATAATTCATTAATATATAAGCCAAAGAATAGTTAGAAAGTAAAATTGCAGTTTCTGACTAGCAATATTTAATGTACTACAAATCTGATTTATGTAGTTATAATTAAATTAACAATCAGCATATTTCTTTGTGTTTGCATTGCCTTCTTTAGCCTGTTTTTGTCTATGTTCTATTATAATGAGAGTGAAGAGTCTTCTACTTCTTCTTGAATTTATCTCTTGACCTTAAAAATGGATCTCTATCTGAGCATCATAGAACTTAATACATTTGCTACATCTTTTTTCCCCGAGTATACTAGAAGAAATAAAGAGGGAAAATATATGTAGAATGAAATCACTATCCTCAGAATTGCTTTATTATGTTTCTTACTATTTTGGATGGATGAATAAACATCATCTCCAAGTCAAAGAACTAGTAGGGCACACTGTTTCTACTATTACTCTTTACTAGTAGGGAAGAAAATCCTGAATTTTCTCTATTTGCAGAAACTGGTGGTTTAAGTCTCTCCAAAACAAACCTCACTATATAAAGAAAGAAATCCTATCTAAAGGCGCTTACTGTGGAAGGCATTTTGATAATATCTGTATGAATCTGTGGGTTATTTTGGAAAACCATCCCCTGTGTTCAGAGATACTGATTTCTTTGTGGCTAAGCAGCTGCTTATGACCTTGAACAAAGTAGAAGTCTTGGAATGCCTTTCTGCTGTCTGCAAGGCCCTGCTTCTGCCAGTTACTACACAAAGGAATAGTTGAATTCCACATGGAATATAGGTATGTTTGGGTTTCAGGAAGTAATAGAGTACTGTTGATTAGTTGTGAACCAGAACAAATAAGCCACAAGAGGGCATATTTTTCTTTATTTCAGCACCTTTACATAAATAAGTCTTGCCTCAACCACATATCATGTGAATCTTCTTCTCTCTACCCTATTTCCTCAGAATACGCTTTATCTAAAATATGCTCTAAAGGTGGAATGATGTTTAAGAAATGCAAAGTTGAACATGATACTTTTTATATATGATGCCTAGGAGAGTTTATCTTTCTTAAAATCCTTTCTTCATTGATACAAGTACATTGTCACAAATAAAAGTAAAGGATCATTTGAACTCTCCTATTGAAATAGCTACATGCCCTCCTATGTCAGGCATGAATAAAACCTTCCTAGCTTCTAGTGAATGTTCAAAGTCAAGGAATTTTTTTTTCCAATGAGGTCCCAGGATTTGGTCCAAAGGGGCTGGTCTATGTTTTTATTTTTATTTTGAAGCACATTCCTGCTGAATTTAATTATTCACCACACCCTGACACAGCTAAGTAAATATAACCCTAAGATTCTGGTTTGGAAAGGTTTGAAAAATAGTTGATTCTTGTAAGAATATGTAAGGGTGAGGTACTCCAGAGAGAGCAAGGGCGTAAGGCAGGAGGCAGGAACTGGGGCTGTTCAGGCTTCGGGGTCCAGGGTCCTCTTTAGAAACTCACTCTCCTAACTCTGAACATTTGAGATTATTTATGATGTTATATAAAAAGTTAAACCTTGAAGAAGAGTTCAGATGGCTTTACATGCCAATTAAGGAATCATAAATTATCTTCTGCATTTATAAGATGATGAGAAGGAGGAATGTATTTACTTTTGAAAGTTGTGGATGTGTGTAATTAACACCGAGGTAAAAGATAAAAGTCAGATATATGCCTTTCTACTACCACTAAGTACATCTAATGGTCTTGCAATGTAAATATCACATGAGCCAGTGATGAGTGCATCCCCATGACCAAATAAAGCAGATGAGAACATTACTTGGAATATCTAAGGGGGAAACACCCAATAGAAGATTAGGAGGCAGGTGAGCTGCTTTCAACTCATGCTGTCACTTGTTCCAATTAGACCTAATCAACAAACGTCCCAGTTTCTGTCTTATCTGTCAGTACTGATATGTTAATACGTGAGCAATCACTCATAAGTACTATTTATTTTGAGAGAAGTTTAACATGTGACAGAGTTAGGACTAGCTTTATAAGTGAGCACTAGATGGCTTAACTTTAATTCCATTTTCTTTACTTGCCTCTCTATATAACTTTTCAATCTCTATTGACCCTTGTTTTTCTTCAGATTTACCAAATTTTCATTTAGTTTGTCAATATACCATTATTCAGAGAGAACTAGAATTTTGTTGGAAAGGACCACACAAAGCCAAATTCTGAGATCCTGCTAGGTTTAAATTCTGGACCTAGCAATTATCTTTCTCCTGTCTTCTGGGTAGAGAGAGCTATATATGGAGTTGGAGAAGCCTAGAATACACTTATTCTACCTTTATGTGTCACTGCCTGTCTTCCCATGCCTCCCAATACAAATTTAGGATTACTGACATTTTTACCATTACAACTTTATTTTTTGGCTTTATTTAGTATTAAAGTGTAATCCACTGAGAAATAGTAACATTTCTCAGTATCTAATTCTTATCTACTATTATCTCTTAGAATGATTTTCTCAGACTCTTTGAATATAAATGGAGGTAGGTGAGAGGTGCTATATCACAGAACAGTCTGGATTATTATTTACTTAACAGTTGTCCCCAAGCCTGAAAAGCATGGGTTTTCTTTTCCTTTTTTTTTTTTTACAATTCTCACACTGAGACAAACATTTTAGCTGTAATTAGGTAGTTTTCTCTTTACTCTTTTAGAGTAAATAATTGAATTCTAATAGTCTCCATTGGAGACTAGCTAAACTGCACAGTATACCTTAAAGTTTTGCAAAACTATAATATAAAACACTTCTTGCTTTCTGGAGTTTTTCAGTTAGGATTCAGATATGGAATTTTTCCTATAGGGCAGACAAAAAGATTGATTTTGATGTCATTAAGTTTAATCTCTTAGAAAGTTTTGTTAAAGTCATCTGGATAAGATACAGTAATAGAAATTCACCAAAGGCAAATGTGACTTGCATCACCATCATCATATCAATGATTTCATTAAACTCACAAGTATTTGTTAAATATCTAGCACCTTAAAGATCAACATACCTTTGGAAAACAGGAGGGAATGATTCATGTGGGAAGGGCTTTGCGGAAGGAGTTGAAATGGCAGCTGAGCAAGTGTCCTTTGGGTCTGAGTGTATTAAGTTGTAATTGAGGTGGGAGAATTAGAAGAAATCTAGAGTTCACAGCTACTTTATTTAAACATGACAAACTTTTCCTTTATCAAAAAATAAAGAGAAGAATCTCTAACCGTCTAAAAAAGCCATGAACCCACCATGTATGGAGTGTGAATCTGGCCTGAGATGAGGATGGGATAATTGTAATTTAGATGGCAAGTTGATGGAACAAGGAAAAGAACATGGAAGTATGAAGAAATGCAAGAAACACATCACGTATATGATTAATCACAAAAGGAATGGTGTAACATTGAATAAGACAAACGAAGAAGTTGCTATACATTGAAACAGTCTGTGGGGATTTCGGGTTTCCTGTAGGCAAAGAGGAAAATTACAGGGTTAGCTGACAGTCAAAAACCAAGGTCATAGAGGCAGATCAACATGGAACACAGGAAAGAATTTTGGTCAGAATTTGGAGACTTATTTTGCCTAGATTACACCACCCTCTCTCCATAGGTTAAAACGACTGCTTTGCTTCCATGCCCCTCAGATTTCTGCTGCAATTGAGAGGTGGAATTAGGGTCTCCTCTGCTCATTCCATGTCCTGTAGGCTCACCGCCCCCAAATCAATGGACTCCCTGTCATTTGCTTAGGTTGCTGTGTGACCTTTACACATCGCGCTTTTAAATCAAGCTGACATTTGCAGGCCCCCATGGCTCTTTCCTTCTGTGCATCTGTCTCAAGTGAGCTTTACTTGTGACTTATGGCAAGGTGTGTGAGTACAGAGCTGCCCTCAGTACTCAATTATGCAGGCTCTTTTCTGTAACACCCATGATGGGCTTTTCTAAAATCAATTAAAAAAATAAAACAAAAGCTGGTTGTGTGTTATTTTACTTAGAAAGGATTGTCCCTCCAAACGGGGCAAGTTCCAGATTCCACAAAAGGCATACCCTCTTTTTGTCTTCACATACTTCTCAGTGTTTTTTTTTTTATTGTGTCAGCAAGGTGTACAAGAATGTGCAAAGGAAACTTCAGCACACAAGAGTATGAAGTTCAACTCTAGGCCTGGTTTGAAGATTTCTCTCGTTCTGTCTGTGTCTGTGTCTGTCTGTCTGTTTGTCTGTCTGTCTGTCTCTGTCTGTCTCTCTCTCTCCCTCTCGGACTTTCTCTTCTTCTCTTCTTAATGCCTTAGGAATACCTCCCCACTAAGAAGTCCTGATGTGATTCAACCCGGAATAATCAATAGCTCTTATATAAAGGGACACAGGTACACATTGGGGGAGTTAGAATTTGTAGGGCGATGTTTATTTGTGGCACACTCCATTCTCCAGTCCTAGGTCCCTAAGGGAATTGACTATAAAAAAGATCCTATACCGGTTCCTAAATCACTCGGGTCCAGTCTGCGGCTTCACAGGTCCCGTGTTCCCAGAAACATCCTTCAGCGCCTCCGGAACTACCTTTAAATCCACTGACAGCCGACACGCAGACAAGGGTAGACTTGCAGGCGTGGAGGAAAAGAGGCCCGGGAGCTGGGGGAGGAGACTGAGCAGGGAGAGGTAATCCCCGGCGCTTTGAGCATCCCCCTTTTTAGAAGGACTGAGTCTCTCCCCGAACAGCTGCTGCGGTTACACCACAAACTTAAAAAGCCGCCTTCCTGCTCGCGGCGCTGCCTTTCCGCACCCACCCTCGTCCCGCCAAGGCTCCAGCTGGTGCCTCGCTCGCTCCCCGCCCGCGCGCCCCAGCCCCGGCGCTCAGGGGTCCGGAGCGCCCCCTGCCTTCCCTCCCGGCCTCTGCGGCCGCGGCCTCCGCGCTCTGCCAGGGAGGGCCGCCCGGCGGCTCCCCGGCTCCGCCAGGGCTCTGCGGCTCACAGCAAACTCGCGTCGGGTGCCCCCGGGTCAGGGATCGCCCACCCGCGTCCCCGGCAGCCCCGTTCCTCTCGCTCACACCGCATCCCGGAAAGAGAGAAGACGGAGCGCAGAGCACACACCAGGTGAGTCTGGTCTCGGGTCACCTGCTAATTCCGGTTGGAGGGTGTTTTGGAGACACTGGGGATGACCGCATTGGCGGTGGTTTTCCAAGTGAAGTCTCCGGGAGACAAGAACCCGTCCCGAGCTTAAGAAGGCGTGCGAGCGCGGACGGGGATGGGGCGCACCGCAGGACGCGCTGGGAGAGCGGTGCGTTGGGGAACCGAGCGCCGCCGGACACTCGTGGCTCCCGCCACGGCGCTGCCCCCGGGGTGCAGTGGCCCGCGTGCCGCAGCCTGGCGGCGGCTGGAAAGTAACATCCAGAGCCGGCGCCTGCCAACGCTGCACAAACTTTTCCTCCCGGGGCGCGCCCGGGAACTTTTGCTCTCTCCCTAGACGCCCTGTTTCCCCCCCCCCCCCCCGCGCCCGCCCAGGCGCAGGCAGAAGAGGCGTTTAGGAACGCGCCTAGCTGCCTTCGGACGCGCAGGTTCACCCGGCCGACACCCGGACGACTCAGCCAAGGGACAACTATACCCTAGCTCGGGGCGAGGAGGGGTGAGAGGAGGGAAGAGGAATGCGAGGTGGTTGTGTTTTGTTGTGGTATTTTATTGCAGAGTCAATATGACCCTGGATCTGATGGTTCCTTCTTGATCTAAAGGGGAAAGTTGTAAAAAAAAAAAAACCCAACCCAAACCAAACCAAACCAAAAAACAAACAGGCGTAAAGTTGTCTGGCTGTGAAACAGAGCAAAAAGCTAGGGAATGCTCTCCTCCCGGGGCCCGAATCCTGCTTGGATTGATTCTGGAGGACCGCAGTCCTAGGGTGAGCTCGGGCTTCCATCCACACACACGCAGCCCCCCGGAGGGGTCGTGCGTTAGGTGATTTCCCTGGCCCCGGCACCGCCTGGGTTCCGCCCCGAGCCTCTCCTTCTCTGTTGACTCGTGCTCAGCCTCTTGGGCTGAGTGGCTTTGCCGGCGCTGCAGCGCGCCAGAAGTCTGACTTGACAGGAGGAGGAGACGTCGCGCTCTGGCTGGGTCGTCTGGAATGTGAGGATTGGACGGGACGCGCGCGCCAGCAGCTGGAGCTGCTTACCCCCGGGGTCCGCCTCACTGACACCATAGAGTCCCGAGCGCGAACTTTTCTCCACTTAACTGAACCGCCAAGAAGATGCAAAGTCCCCAGATGGACTCATCCTCCCCCCTCCTTCTCGCAAGCCCTCTGCCTTCACGATTTGTCTTAGCCAAAAAAGCACCGGCTGGGGTGGAGAAGGTGGATCAGGTTTTGCTGGAGAAAGGTTCTTCCTGCGTGGGTGCTCAAGTGAAGGGTGTGTGTGTGGGGGGGGGGGTTGTATATAACCTGGGAGGAACTGCTGATGTCATGTAACCATGGCAACCGCAGGGTCCTGGGCAGTGAGCTTCCAGTTTCTTAGTTCTAGCACCAGAAATTTAAAAAATAAAATAAAATAAATGAAGGGTAGGGAAGAAAGAGAGGTCTATGTCATCACTGTAATAATGCCTTCCCTTCTCTCTCTCAACTGTGAGGCCAGGCCACAGGAAGGATGGGCAGGAAGAATCTGGGTTGGGAGCGATTAGCCAGTCACACCCAGCAATTGTTTTAACCCCCTGCAGTCTTGAAGTCCCAGAAGCTAGAGTTGGGGGGGTATAGCTATCACCAGCAAGCTGCAAAGTGACAGCCCAGGTCAAGGAGATGGGAAGGGAGCTTGGCTGCTGGAAATGGAAAGGCAGGAAATACAGGAAGATGATGGCAGATAAGAATAGGACCACGAGGTAGTTGAGAGACAAATGATACTGATTTGGACTGACAACATTTCAAATGGAATTTACCCACTTATGAAATGGAAAATTCTGGAGAAGGGCAAGATGGCTATCAAATTCCCATTGTTTCTCTGTACATCACAATTAATATTCTAACAATATTGTGTAAATGGTAATCCCTTCTTGATAAATAAAGCAGAGAAGCAGTGAGAATTTAGTGTTCATTTTGGCTTTTATTCTTTTAACATAATTATTAAAGCGTTCATTAAAATCAGAATTATCAAAACATATTATAGCCATTAATGTTAATATCATTATAATTAATATCATTAGAATCCGTTTCCCTATCAATATGTCTTGATAGGGAAATGGACTAGTTATTTTCATTTTATTTATTTATTTTTTTAATTTAATTTTATTTTATTTGTGAACATACTGTACAGAGGGGTTACAATTACATGGGCAGGATAATGCGTACATTTCTTACCAAGCATTGCAGCCTCCTCCTTTGTTTACCCTTCACATCACTTGTTATTTTCATTTTAGAGATGAAAATAATACATTGGAAAATATGGTAATTTTTGTGACCAAATACAAGCTTTTAGGAGTCATAGCTGAGATAGTAACTAATTAGTGGATAGGGGTTCAGGAAACTTTCTATCCTCCCTTAAAGAGAAGCCCTTTCTGAGGTCAGTCCTCATGCTGTTTCTGTGTATGGACTCGTTTATATGTGAAGGACACCCAAGAACTTTAAGATCAGTACAGAACAACATCAGTAGAACCAGAATATGTATGTATTAACATACTTTTATAGAGATAGGATTGGAATTTGCAGGAATTATTGCTAGCTTAAAAATGTTTGTAAAAACAACAACAAGAAGAAAAGAAATATAATTTTTCTAACAGCAATCAGTGATTGTGTTGAGTCTAATTACTGTTCATATGACCTGTATATCAAAATATCAATTTCATATTCTGTCACCATTTGTTTACTATTGTAATAGTCTCTTGGCTATTAAGAAAAGGTATACAACTTTGAGTATCTGAGTTTGGTTATTCTTCTTGGGGACTGGCTGTGAAGGAGAAGGCTAAGGGACAAACATGTCTGGCAATACAAAATGTTTTGAAACTATCAGGAAACTGAAATCTACATGAGTACAAAGGTTAAAAGAAAAGATGGGGCTGGGAAGGTGGCTCAGTGGTAGAGTGCTTGGGTAGCATGCATGAGGCCCTGGGTTCAATTCCTCAGCACCACATAAGCAGAAAAAAAAAAGGCCGAAGGTGGTGCTGTGGCTTAAGTGGTAGAGCGCTAACCTTGAGCTGAAGAGCTCAGGGACAGTACCCAGGCCCAGAGTTCAGGCCTCACTTTCCAGAAAGTTGCCTTCACAGGTGAGTCTTATGAACTTGCTTCGTATTTTGCAGGAAAAAGATGATCAAGGAAAAACTTATGTTTGTGTGGATAGAACTCATAAGGGGAGAATGGAGTCATTTTTTGGTGAGAAAAGCAAGGATATAAACAAGTACAAGAAAGAAGGAACACAAATACTCTTTCTAGCATGGTGACAGATTAAATTCTGTCTGAATTAAAGTTACTGAGCTGAGCTACTCTCACCTCTTCTTTTCTAGAGCTACAAATTACTTTATTTGCAGTTGGGGTCAAAATAATGCATGGCATTTTATGATACCCAGTTTTTATTCCCTGTATTGTGCCTCCATTAATGGATATTCATTAATTATCAAAAAGGTTTTCACAGGCTGGCATCTGTCTCAAAGATGTCTTCTAGAAAAGAATGACAAAAAGCATTCCTGTGGTCTGGTGTTTTGTTTCCTGTTTGAATAGAGTTATTTGTCTTAGTCTGTACAATTTTTATTATGTATATGGAATATCAACTTCTTGATCTAAGAGAAAAATAGTCTAACTGGTACCACTTTAATGACTGGTGGTATACTTTGAGATGGAGTAGTCCAGCTTCATTATTTTGGGAAAAATAAATTTGAACTTTGAACTTTGTTTTTCTGTCTGGAAAGTTTAATGCTTTGACACCACACGTTCTTTGGGAAGTATCTTTGTTGAGACTTAATTTTAATAAACATGAGTAGTTCTAGATCCATTTTGAATGGTTCTTACAGTTCTTCCTATAAACACATGCAGAAATATAGAGCAGTCAAGTAAAATAGTAAGTTTCAGTCATCCATGTCATAGTTTTAGAGAGGTAAAATATACAGTTACAGTTGTGCAATAGATTGTACTAATAACATTAATAACAGACTGTAGGTTGGGCACTATTGGCTCACATCTGTAATCCTGGCTGTTTAGGAGGTTGAGATTTTAGGATTCTGATTTGAAGCCTGCCTAGGCAGACAAATTTGAGATACTTTTATCTCTAACTATACAGTTAAATACTAGAAGTAGAGATGTGGTTCAGTTGGTAGAGCTCCAGCCTTGATCAAAAATGCTAGGTGAGAATGTAAGGTACTGAGTTCAGGCTCAAGTACCAGCACATGCAAAGAAGTGACCATAGGTAATAAATCTGGTTTATTACACAACTCTCCAGATCCAAACCTGGTATTGCCAAGGTCATTTCTTCAGGAAACCTCAACCACAGTCCCTCCTGGTGTTTATATCTTCATCTGTACTTTCAAGGTAATCATCTAAATTCGCAAATATGATTTTTTTACATTCTTGTTGTTGATTATAATCACTTCTTACCATTTATTGCACATTTCTATTTCTTTTTAACTCGCTAGGACTATGACATGGAGGATTGAAATGTATGACTTTACTTGAGTGCTGTCTATAGTTGTAGGTGTTGATAGCAAGAACAGAAAAAAGTTTTCAAACTGGATCTATAACTATTCTTGCTTATCAAAATAAACTATAAAAGAGAACATTCAGTTCTAAAATCTCAGAAAAATAATATGTAAACCCAATGATCTTGAATCTGTTGTTTTGTAGACAATAATTCAAATCAATATTGTTTAAATAAATAAACCAGTAATATCTAGAATTCGTTTAGCATTCCATAAACCTAGAGTCATAGAGGAGACAAATTCTAGCCTTCTATCTAAGCCTTTGTATATGCGATGTCTCCCTCTTCATTACTACCTTGTATTTATAGTTATTATATAATAACCTGACTCTGGACTTTGTGGTAACTGAAGTTTCTATTTAACGAGTATTTTGTGACAGTTGTTGAAATTTAAACATTCTAAGCTTTTTCTTCTTCTGTCTTTAGTTTGCATGAGTCATAGTATAAAACATGTCTCATTAACATGAGCTAGCCCCAGACCTTGAGATTTAAAGGCTTCCATTTTTGGTGATAGTCAACTGAATTTTCTGAAATAATGTAACTGTATGAAAATAACTGATATATATTCTGGATTCTCCTTAGAATATTACATTTGAGGTTTTTATTGCATTGGAGAATATTTTGTATTGGGGTGTGTCAGTTGGGGAGTTGGGGTTTGAGCTCAGGGATGCTGTTCCTGAGCTTTTTTTGCTCAAGAACTTATGCTCTTCCCCTTGAGCCACAGCTCCACTTATGGCTTCTTTCTTAGTAAATTGGAGATAAGGGTTATACAGGTCTTTCCTACCTGGGCTAGCTTTGAACTGAGATTCTCAGCTCTTGGCTTCCTGAACAGCTAGGATTATAGCTGCAGAGAAGAAATTTTAAAATTCCTTAAAAAGTATCATTGCATGTTATAAGGGGAACCTTTTAAGTGCTCATTGAATTTGCAGAAGAAATAGGGACTGTTTTGATTTGGTACCTACCAACTTGTCTTTCTTTTTTTGTTTAATCAACTGTCAATATATTTTAGTATAGTCAAATTACTATTTAAAGTATTCTCATAAATGAAAATAATAATCTCAAATCTCATCAGTTTTGAGCTTAGTATTTCTATATAAACTAGTAAAATGTTAATGAAATTGTGTGCTCGTTAATCAGATCCTTGAGGTATTTTCCAATTGAGAGTTCTCTCTTTTGGCCATATTTACGTCTGTATCACTGTTTCACATTTCTACATTACCGTTTCTTAATGCAATAATGTTTTATATACTTTTTCCGGAAAGGTTGATCACTAATAAACATAACCACATTATTTTGTATGCAGATTGTTTGCATGAATAAGGCATGTACATGACCTGTAATTTTAAAAAAGGAAGTTTATAGTATCAGGAAACTCTTATGTAGACTTTTTTAAGTTAAGATTTTTTTTACCACCTGTAAATTTACTGTCCAAAAGCTTTTATACTAGATATATGGATGAGCAAATAACAGTCCATTACTTTGGCGAGATTCACATTTTGCAGAGCTGTGAGGATTGTTGTCTTAGACTTCACAGTGATGAGGTTTGGCAAAAAGCATTCATTGTTCAGGTTTTAAAAAGGGCAAGTTTTTGGCAGGAATAACTTGCATAGAGAAGAAATGCTGTGCTTACACATGTGCACTCAATAAACCTTCAGAAGGCTTGAGCTAACATATTTCAGAATTGCCTATCCCACCTTACCCCTAATGTCTAGATGCTGACTGTGGAAAAGCCTTCTTTTGTTGTGTATTTATCACTTATGCCTTTTCATATTACAGGAAATGGAAATTTGATTCACATTTCAAGAGTTATTAGAGTACAATGAACATTCATTTCATATCCTGTGCACTTTCACTACAAGATTATTAAAAATAACAATTACATCAACGACTTCTTTCTCCTAGCATTTAATAGTGAGATACCTATCAAATCCAGGACAGCCAGAAATCATCTTTTTGTATAACTGTAGCCTTGTTATTTTCAATAATCAGGAATGAAAACTTTAGAGTGCTCCTTTCATTATTATTATAAACAAGCAGTTTAGAAGTGTGTGTATATGTGTATGTGTGTGTGTGTATGTGTGTGTGTGTCTATGTGCTTTAAGAAGATTATATTTGGAAGAGCAAAAACAAAATGTCTTGTAAATTTCCTAGGTCAATAAACAAAACAAAGCAATGTCAGCCACATAAGCCAAGCATGTGGGCCTACAACTGCTCTACTCTTCCCACATGAGGCTTTAGCTGTGATGATTACTCCTTTCACTTGGACTAGTTTCATGTCTTTTACTGCCAGCATCTCTCTCAGCCTCAGCCAAAGCCCTCCTACCTCGCATCTTTAACCACTCCAATGTATACCCAGTAAATCTTTCTTGGAAAACAATTTCTTAAATCTAAACCTTACTCACCTTATGCTTAAGAATTTTTCCAGTATTCCAATTACTATTATACCTACTTCTTTCATTACAATAGGACAAAGATTATTATTATTATTAGTAGTAGTAGTAGTATTACTTTATTTTTGTCAGTGCTGGGGCTTGAGCTCTGGGCCTGGGTGCTGTCCCACAGCTCTTCGCCTCAAGGCTAGTACTCTAACACTTTGAGACAGAGCACTACTTCCGGTTTTCGGAGTGGTTTATTGGAGATAAGAGTCTAACAGACTTTCCTACCTGGGCTGGCTTTGAACTGCAATCCTCAGATCTTAGCTTCTTGAGTAGCTAGCATTACAGGTATGAACCACTGGTGCCCAGCTAAGGACTAAGTTTTGCAAGCAAGGAACAAATGGGTGTCATCTCAATATCCTCCAAAATCCATTAGCACACTACGAAAGGTTGTACATGATAGACCTCTGACACGTACACCTAAATTAATCTATTCAGGATCCACTCTTTTCTCCTGTCATAACTATTTCAATATGGAATTCACAAAATTTAATTTGTATCATCACTTATTTCACCACATAGTTTCTATACATTTCTGTTATTTTCAAAGGTTTCCTATGTTGAATGCCCTGTTTATATTTTCATTATCAAAGATGTACATATTGAATCAATGTTGTTCGTGTGCTATGCGTTTATAATTATCACTGGTAAAACATAGAAGTGGCTGCGATGCTGAGTAGGTAAGAGCAGAAGAATTTATTATTACCATGGGTCAATGCAATGTCCCTATTGGATCAAATCCAACAAATCAAAGTTCCTATTCATAAGGCTGTTATTTTCTTTTGGTAGCCTAATCTTTAATTATGTCATCTTCTCTCTTATCTTTGTCTTTTGTCTTTGTGAAAACGGTTCCTTGAGTATTCTCCCCACTCTGGTATCTCTTCGGTCCCAGTTACTTCACCACATCACCATAAGCTCTAGCTGATCCCCTTAGATAAGTCCTGATTGCTTAACACTTTACTTACAGAGACAGTTACTCATCTAGATAACTGAACTTTTTTGAACCTTTGATTACCGTAATTTTTGAAGTGGGGCTTTACAGTGTGAGAAAGAATGTGGTATAGTGATTAAGTCTATGGGCCATGCCCTGGGTTCACATCCTGGCTCTGCCATCTCTTAACTGTGACTCTGAAAGATTACTCACCTGTCTACATTTCAAGAGACAGATATGTCATGGAAGCATCAGTCTCACAGAGTTACTGTGAGGAGTGAATGGCCAAACCATATGGCTTATTACAGTAGCTGTGCTTTGCTTTTGCTTTGCCTTACTTTGCTATGTACTGCCCATGTTTGTCAGGTTCTCAATCCATCTGCCCATTGTTCCATTGTCTTGTTTTTATCTGCTCAGTTCATTCAAAGAACAGTCATTTGGTGGCCTAGTTCAAGTATATAGTGAGATAATGGAATAGCATTTTAAGATGGATTATTACCATGTCTCCTTTTCCCCCTCAAAAGGGTCTTGTTTTAAGAGATATGATTGTGGAGCATGTTGCTACAGAGCATGGTGTATGAAGTATTATGTGAGGGAGACATCTCTGTATTCATTGTAGAAGAAGTCAGTTGTAGACACTGAACACCAGTGATGAAATCCTTAGACTGCTGAACTGGATTCTCAGCCTTAGTTCTCAGCATTGTACAGCTGCTTTCTCCACTACTGGATATGAAGTACTGCATCATTCTTTGTTTCAGTGCTCCATCTCAATTAAACATACAGGTTTGTTCGACTTCCTCCCTTTCTCCCTCTCTCTTTCTCTCTTCTGTCTCTCTGTCTCGCCATCTCTCTTTCTCTCTCTGCCTAATGTAATACATAGCTCACTCCACTCGGTGATCACCACCTTGTCCCTAGACAATTACTAACCAGGTATTACTTTTAAGACCTTTCTTTCAATGTTCTTGTTGTTCTGCCATTTCCAAATAGTCTATTTTTGTCTCTTTTATAAGACAGGGAAGGGAAACAAAATGATCTAATTCACTGCCCATTCATGGGAAGATCTGGACATCAGCCCAGAAACACTCTACATAACACAGTCTTATGTCCAGAGAGTACAACTATTCTAGACCATGCACCAGTGCTGATCTTGTCATACTTGAGCTGTGTGGACTGGCAGAGAGCACTAGATCCATACTTCCTATTCTTTGGGATCAGGAATCCAGCAAGAAATCTTAGTGGGGCCCCAAGGGAATCTAATTGCCTAAAGGAGCTTGTTGAGGAAGGAATATACAAGGCTAGAGAAAACCCACAAATGTGAAACTTCTTCATCTGCAAGGACAACTAGCAAATGTCTGTCCCATGGTACTTCATCCCCTTGGCAGTTCTCTTGAATACGACGCAACAAAAGCAGCAAGTATATTAATAATATTTTCCAGAATTTGAACTTAAAGGTCATTAGCTTCTGAGAACTGGAAATGAAACTGAATAAAATTCTACATTTTATGGGAAAACACTTTTTAAATATTTTTCTCAATAGTGTTTCAAACAAGTCTGGTCTTTTTCTTTTCCCCTAGAGTTTAAATTCAGGACCTAGCACTTAGGTCCAGTCCTTTTTATGATTTCATTCTATTTCCAGTAGGGTCTCACTTTATGTCTTGGTAGACCTGGACTTTCAGCCTCTTATTTACACGTTCCACAGAGCTAGAATGTCACCTGGCCCATCTTTTCTTGGTAGAGATGGAGTCTTAAGAACTGTTTATCTTGTGAACTGAAAGCATCCTAATCCTTGCCTATGGAATAGCTAAGATTATAAATGTGAGGCACTATGCACTCAGCTTCAAGCTAGTCTAGGCTTTCAATGATCACTTTTGCTTATAACTGTTTATCAATATACCTTTTAGTAAGAATCCTATCTCATAAAGTAAAATATCTTAGAAATAAGATAAATGAGAGAGAATTATTCATATAAAGTCTCACTAATGTACCCAGGCTGGCCTCAGACTGAGATCTTCCTAACTTCACCCTTTGAGTGAATACACATGACCACAGGCATGCACTACCACACCCATCTTATTTTAGAGATAGAGACTCAGTAATATTTGTCTAGGCTGACCTCAAACTCCTATCCTCCTATCCAACTCCCATCTTTAACTCCAAAGTAGCTTGGATTGCATGTCATAAGCCACTACTCCCATCCCCCAAAATTGTTAAAGACAAAATTTTCTTCAATCAAATTAAAAGGACACAATTTTAAAGACCAAAGTGGTAAATTTAGTTTGAGTCTTTGTTGCATATAATTCTTGCATTTAAAAGTAAATTTATTCATTTCTATATACACTGATTTTTAAATTTACTTCTTTAGTTACGTCTGTTTGGGAACATGCTCGCTTGTTCCTCCACGGGAATTCTAGTGAGTAAAATAAATTATAGTATTTTTAAAGATTTTGTAGAGGGAGCTCTTTATTGTTACTGAGGGACCTGCCAGACTAGTCTGTGAGTTTTCTGTTTTCTGGGTAGTTCTGGGCCACTGTGAGAAGATTGATGCGGTAATGTTTCTATTATCTATAGTCTAAGAATAAGACAGGTAGTAAAGACGGCTCCAGAATTGGAGCCTCTAGAATTGGGATTCCTTTATAGGGTCATCTCTATTTCTTCTCTAGTTCCATCCTGTGTGCTCTCTCTCTCTCTCTCTTTCTCTCTCTCCCTCTCTCTGAGTACTCTTTGCTCAGGTTTCTGATCCTGTTCTATCTATACGATTTCATTACTGATCCAATAACATTCAGTTCTTACTTAAATTAGAAATACATATAAGCCTTTAATGCTCTCTCCTTTAGTTTGTGGCTCTTTTAGGTGAACCCTTGAGTCCATTAACTGATCTTCAAATAGCAAGAGCTCAGGTCCATGGTCCGGCCATGTTTAGGATTTCAGACAAAGTGTTGACTTTGGTGGAAGATAAGCACTCTTGGGGACCATAACTATAGTTCTACTAGTTATTCTATGATAAGTTTGTAAGTTGAGAAAATCTGAACTCACTTAACTTTATGAAGTTTTGGTAGACTCATATAATGAAATGTCACATGGCAGTCTTACAACACAAACACAGAAGAATAGGTAAATAATACAAGTAATATAAAATATAATATATTCTCCTCAGAACCTGGATGCCTTAACTTTCAAGCTTAGATTTTCTGAAATGGCTGAGTATTGTTTCTAAAGTTTACAATGGAAATTGGTCGTATCTTCCCACATACATATGAGGTCTGAAGTCAAATTTGATCCCATAACAACACACAATTCCATATGAATTTTTTCCAGTTAAAGAAGATCCTTATTTTGCAGATCACTAGAGAATACTTTAAAACTAAGAATGGAGATTTTTTTTTTGCAAACAGAAACATTCATGGAGCCAGGAACTAAAGCCAGTGACACTTCTTATAATATATTGTTTGTGGCATAGAATAGTAGATATTTACATTGCTCCCATAATAATATTTTGAGTCTATCATTGTTCATATTCTATTCTGCTTTTCAAAAGCCCATTCAAATATACTCTTCTCCATCAGGATAGCAATCCAAAACATATCTATCCTGTGATTATTTTTATTACCACACATATAACCTTCTCCTATATCATTCTCTAAGTTCAAGTTCTATGATATGGACAATTTAGCATGTTAATGAATATCTATTTTCATCTCCATACTCATCTCCATAACTCACATTAACTTTCTTTGACTCCTACTATAGCAATGATTTTTAATTTGTAATTATAAATAAGAAATACAAACTAAATAAAAGCAGAAACTAAAATCTTGAATCATATGTAGCATTAGCAAAATACTGCTTTGTTTAAATGAATAATGACTTCTCTTTCAATTTTGGTTAGCAAGAACCAGGAAGTAGTAGAGTTATTATCCCCTTTTTAGTCAAAGACAGTATTGTTTTAAATTTTAAATATGCTATTCTTAGGATAAACTTTCTTGCCTTTATACCAATAAACAAATTAAGCTACACTTTTTCTAAGTAATCTGTTGAGCCTCTTATAAATAGCTCATTTTTGCTTTTGACTAACATTCTAAAGAATGCTAAGGGCAAAAAATGCTCTGTAAGTTGTAGAAAAACCTGTTCATGTCCAGAAAAATGTATTCCTAAAGTTCATTTTCATAGACTATAGTTCAGTAATGCATATCTCATGCACAGCTTTGGAGTGCCTCCTGCAATTCTTTGAAACTGGTTTAACAGGACTGGTACTAAAGGTTTTTATTTGTTTGTTTCAATTCAGGCCTTGGAAATAATTGGAATGTAGATGAAACTGTCAAGCTCATGATAACTATTGGGAAATTTATCTAAATATGAAGATAGTAATAATAACAATAATAATAATAATAAACTTTGATCAGCTTGTCTCACACATTCATGTCAGATTTAAGAGAAAAGCAACCTGAGAGGATGTCTAGTTCAGGCTTTTCTTTTACAGAAAGGATACAGGATGGGTTGATGTGAACTCTTTCCCCCTTTCCTTTCACCACCCTCCATGCTTCCTTCCTGCCCCCTCTCCCTTCTTTCCTTCCTTACACATGAAAGAGAAACCTCTCTATTTTAAGAGCAGTACTGTGGGTTCAAAGCGGAATAGCCCCAGGCTTGTGCAATTCATGATCCATATCCATAAGACACTGGTTTTAGTGTACTCAGAGTGACTCGAATGAGGACTCAGAGAGCTGAATCTCTTCTCCCCTATAAAGGCCAAACTGCTGCTTCCTACTAATGTCAACTACTTTAGGGTTTTAAAAAAAGAAAACAAAAGAAAGATGCCCTACTTCTTGAATATACATTTTTTTTCTGGTTTGGGGAGGGGAAGGGAAATAACAAAATACTGAAACAAGGATACAGGTTGACCCATTGTAACAATGAGATGTACAAGATACTGTGTTGAAAAGAACTTTACAACTGGGGGAGAGGGGAGGAGTTGGGGAAGTGGGGAGGGAAGGGATAGTAGGGGAAAAACAAAGAGGGGGTAACAATGCTTGATAGGAAATGTACTCATTACCTTACTCATGTAATTGTAACACCTCTGTATACTATATTTACAATAAAAATATTTAAAAAAAGAAAAATTGGCATACTCTATTAGAACTGTTGACACTTCAAACCAGGAAAGGGTTAACTAATAGTCATACAAATTCTGTTCAGCTCTGATTATCAACACTGCTACATTTTGCCTTTAATGTCTTTTCCTAGCTATTTTGCCTTATGAGAATAAGTCAGTGAATAAATAATGGGTTCATGCTTTTAAATGCATAGGATATATTACCACTATAGAATTTTCTATTTACTTACTTGTTGGTAGGATATATTACCACTATAGAATTTTCTATTTATTTACTTGTTGACAGGATATACATGACTACATATTCAGGATTCAGTTTATATTATAGTTTTCACACATCATATGATAGACATTTATAAGTTAGAAATATTTTTTTAATTCATTAAGTGATTATTTTGACAAGTTCATTAAGAATAGGAATACAGAGGCAAAAATCATGTAATATAAAGTAGATTTTATAATTGCATTACATAACAGTAACTCATAGTCTAAATACTCTTCTAATTGTAAACTTCATACGTGGGGATTTACTGCTTACTAATCTGTGTCCTCCATTATAATATGAACTTTTTAGAATCATGTCTATCTTAACATTACCATTAACATTAATATTACCACGTTAACATTATGGTAATAACAAATGCATGTTAGAAACTCAGAAAGTAAGTGTTGTGTGCTTTTCTAAGGGAGGAATATCCATGATATGTCCTTAGTCAAGTTCTTACTAATGGGATATCAAAGAAATTTCTTCCAAACAACTAGGAATTTTTAATACATTTATTTGTTGAAATTCTGTTTTAGTTTTCTTTGTCTTCTGTGAGTATTCTCTGATTCAAATCACTGTTACCTATTTATCTTAAAGAACCAGAACCTTCTCCATTCAAGAAACTGAAACCAGAGGTATTTGTTTGCAGACATGACCTCATTGGTAGTAAATCATACCTAAGTACTGATGAATTTTAGTAGTGTATACTACTAAGTATTGTTTTTATACTTTTTCTTAAGTGACAGGTAGAAGAAAATACATTTGGTTGAGATGAGCAAGCTGATTGCCTCACCCCAGTCACTAAAAATGTTAACTAATATATAGACTATATGTATCAAAGAAGTAAGCATGTGCCAATTAGATGTTGATTTAAATAAAGAGGAAATATGGGTTGATTAATTTACTTCTGCCATTAGACTATGATAAAACAGTACACAATGTCAAATTGTTTAATTACACTACAGACTTCAAAAGTAATAGCCTAGTCAAAACTACTTTTCACAACATAGAATTACCTACTAGCCTTTTCTTTATAGCTCTTTGTCTGTGAGAGGTGAAGACTTGCTCACAATGTTGCCATTTTCAATCTCTCATCTGGGTATGAATTAAATAATGATAACACTTTTATGCAATATCATTCTTTCTTGATGTGGTCATCCTTAATAATAGAAACAAAAGAAACATTTCCAATGTCATAATTCTACCAGGAAGCAGATGGGCAGTCTTATTTTGAAATCTTGTATTTATTTATTGCATTACATTTTTCAGTTGTGGATATTTTCCTTTAGAGGGAAATTCCATCCTTCCTGGAATAATATCTCCCAAATTTTACACTTATTTTTTAAGCTTGTCAATTAATTGAAAAACACAATACTTCTTCACATGTGCGTACACACACACACACAGATATATATATATATATATATATGTATATATACATACATACATACACACACACACACACACACACACACACACATATATATATATATATATTTCCTCACCTACACATGCATGGAGGACTTTGTCTCTATACAGGTAGAACTTGAGTGCTTAGCACAGTTATTGAGAGCATTTCTGTTATATCAAATGATACATAAAGGAAATAATACTTTTAAAAACATGTAAAGAAATTTGTCTATAACAATACAGGAAATTACATCATACAAGGTAAAAAAATGTATAACCTAATCTACAACTCTTTTTTTTCTCTCATTTTCTTCATTCCTGTGAAATATTTTGTGTCTCCATTAGAAAATCTTCACTTTCAGCCATTTTCCACATTTCTAGAGATTTTTGGCCCCACTTTATTATACAACTCAGGTCTCTGGATCCGGTATTTCAAGCACATTTTCCAGACTATCATAAGTTCTCATCTCTTCATCTTCATAGTTGATGTGGCTTCCTGTGTAGTGCTGTATAATCTTTGTCTGGCTTTATGATCACAGGTGAGTTTCAGTTCACTTGCATTTAATGAGGCCTGCTAGTTCACCAGCTACCTTTACCAAGGATATTTCTGTAAAGAAAATTTATTTATGTTCTTGGGCATAATTACAGCTTAATTTGAAACAACATCAATTAAGTTGGCATCTACAATATGAACATCATCTTTTAGACAATGGTGCCTTGACCAAAGTCCATTATAAAAACTGGACTATTATTTTAGTTTTTCCTTTATTGACCTTGGTAACCTCTCTGTTTTAAGTTTCTTAGGAAACAATTATGCATACAGCAATTTAAATTTTAATTATCATATTGTACTCTCAAGTGCAACATAGAGCAGATGTTCCAGGCCAAATGAAACTGGGCTTCTTTTGGGGATGTGTCACTGTTGTGTAGCCGTGACTATATCTCTCTATGCCTCAGTTTTAACATAAGTAAATAATAGAAATAATACATAATTCAGCAAGTGTGTGGATCATATATGCTTGCAATTAGAATAATGTCTAGTTCTTAGTAACCTTATATAAATGTTAGGTACTATTATTGACTTTTTCTTTTTGCCCTCTACTTGTTAGTTCAGCACCTTTTCTTAAAATTTCCTATGTTTACATTGCTACTGTCAACACTGTGATGATTCAGACTTTCATAATTTTTGTCCTAAACTATTTTAATAGCCATCTGTCATATAGTTCATGTTTTAGTATGAACCCTAATTAATTCATCATATTGAATAGCAGAAACTTTTGTCTTGGTTAAGAAAACTTGATAAGATGAAAGGCATACAGAAAACTGTATCTCTGTATAGAAAAACTAAAAAACTTACTGCTGGAATATTGTGTGTATAACCTTATGTATATGTATGTGAGTATGCATATATGTACAGGCATATGAAAGCTTACAGCATTAAATGAAAGTGAAAGCCGCTTCATGCTAAGTAAATTTAGAGGGCTATGGTTGTTAAATAGGCTCATACAATTAACCATCTTCGTGGTGCCTTACTCTGTTGAGTAAAACAATGCTACAGCCCATATTATACTCAGCATGTATTTTTACTATTTTATGTTAGGAGGACCATGTTTCCTTTATATTTTATGAACAACTTTGGCTGCTCCTTTGCTCTATCTTTTCCTTTTTGCTTTCTTTAAGAATGCCTTTTGCCAAATAACTGTACAAATCTTGTTTTTACAAAAAGTTTCCAGTGTTTAGGATATGACTTTTTGTTCTCTACCACATCTTCTTTCCATAAATGGAGAGTCCTTACACAATACATTTGCTTCCACTTTATACTAAAGGAGTCAGGAATTGTTGATGTCTTTCTTTGAACTGAAGTGGTTTGAAAGAAATATATATCGTGGGGGGTGGGAATGTGGCTCAGCGGTGGAGTGCTTGCGTAGCATGTATGAACCCTTGGGTTCGATTCCCCAGCACCGAATACACAGAAAAAAAGCCAGAAGTGGCACTGTGGCTCAAGTGGTAGGGCGTTAGCTTTGATCAGAAAGCTCAGGGACAGTGCCCTGAATTCAAGCCCCAGGACTGGCAAAAAAAAAAAAAATCATGCCTTTTGTAAAAATTGGTATAAAGACGGTCATGGTGGCTAATGCCTGTAATCCTACCTACTCAGGAGGCTGAGATCTGATCGAGGTTCCAAGCTAGCCTGGGCAGGAAAATCCATGAAACACTTATCTCCAATAAACCACCAGAAAAATGGAGTGGTCCTGTAGCTCAAGTGGTAAAGCACTAGCCTTGAGCTGAAGAGCTGAGGGACAGCGCCCAGACCCAGAGTTGAAGCCCCAGGACCCATAAAAAAATGGTGTGTACATTGTATATATATTACATATGTACACACATGTATATGTACTTATATTCATAAAGACACATATGTGTATATATTTCTATATATACATATAGTGTACATATACAGATATGTGCATATACACGTGTACATGCATGTATATACATATGTATCCATATATAAAATGCACATACACAGAAATATTGTAGGTGATTTCTACACAATTACTGTGGAAGAGGTAGGACTTGTTCCTGTTTAGGTCATTCCTAATAAATTCACTGTGTTGTTTTGAACAATGTCCTTACCATTTGCTTCCTACCATGAGTAATGACAAAACCCAATATGAACACCTTGCCTTGTCACAATCAAGCTTTGCAGTTTATCCATGCTTATCTAAGCCACATGAAACTATTACAGCATTTTCTTCTAGTGCCATATCGATGTGTCTCTTGAAACTTTATGGATTCTGAGACTCCAGCTTAAATTACATACTATGACCTTATATTAATTTTAATACACTCCCCTCTCATCTCAGTAAGAAAGCTTATTATTCCATTCATATTTCCGATCTCTTACATAACATTTACTATTGGCCTAAGTTTTGGATCAGTATATACATTTTTCTCTACTGCAATAGATCTTTGAGTAAAAGTCTACTGTTTGCTGGGTAGACTCATACCTATAATTCTAGCTACTTAGGAGGCTGAAATATGAGGATCATGGTTCAAAAGTAGAAAAGTCCATGGGATTCTTATCTCCAATTAACCATCAAAAAGAAAGAAAGAAAGAGAGAGAGAGAGAGAAAGAAAGAAAGAAAGAAAGAAAGAAAGAAAGAAAGAAAGAAAGAAAGAAAGAAAGAAAGAAAGAAAGAAAGGAGAAAAAGAAAAGCAGGCAGGCAAGCAGGCAGGAAGCAGGAAGGCAGGAAGGAGGGAAGGAAGGAAGGAAGGAAAAGAACAAAAAACAAACAAACTGGAAGTGGACCTGTGGCTCAAATCGTACAGCACTAACCTTGAGGAAAATAGCTCAGTGATATCTCCCAGGCCCTGAATTCAAGCTCCAGGAGTAGTGCACACGCACACGCACACATGCACATGCACGCACTCACACACACACACACACACACAAAGTCTAGTTATTATTTGCCAGCTGCAAGTACAATGGAATTGATTCTTACACAAATTTTATTTAAAGTTACAGTTTTATACTGCTTAAATTATTTTGAAACAGATAATAATGTGTCTTAGGCAGAATTTATATGCCATATTAGGGACTGACAGTCTCTCAATAAAGTACAATGCTGAAAGTTTTCCTTCTGTGTTACATTAAACCATTTTCTTCACTTAGCACTAGACACAATAACTGGCTTGAGTTTAGAGACAGTGTTGTGTGTGTGTGTGTTTTTTTAATCTATGTGTCTTTAGACATGAAAATCAAAGGCAGCTTGGGAAAATGCTCAGACCATGAGAACTGAGAATGAAAAGAACTTCATTTTGTTTTCCAAAAGAAAAAAAAAACAAAACACCATTTTTTAAAAATGTAGGTGGTCCAGAGACTGTGTGTAGCTCTATGACAAAGCCCCTACCTAGCCTCCAGTAATGTTAAAAAAAATGTAGTCCCCAAATCTCATATTTCTTCTTGCCCATTCAAAAGAAAAATGGGCTGCCCAAGTTCACAAGAGTTTAGATTGATTGAAAAATATTTTTTTAAATTTTTTATTGTGAAAATACCATACAGAGGGGGTTACAATTACATGAGCAAGGTAATGAGTACATTTCTTATCAAGCATTGTTGCCTCCTCCTTTGTTTTCCCTTAACATCCCCCCGTCCCCCACACCCCCAAATAAATAATTTAAATAACTTATTTTAATTCAGGGTAATGGGTCATCATATAGTGAAAGGGTATAAAGGTCTAGTTCACGTTATTACTCTATAAAGACTTTAACATTATTATGAGAACAGATTTTTGCTCAGAAAGGCTCTCAATGAAATCCATGATCTATCACTGATGACTGTGAGAGTATATGGAAGATTCCATGCAGGAGCTTAACTTTTCTAAACATCACAAATAAATTAAGATTTAAAGGGGCTTCTGCCCTTGTTAGCATGATATGAGATCTGTCACATTTACCTTTCAGCAAGCATACAAATGCATTGTCTATTTTACTATTATTGTTGATTGTTCCAGTTACAAAATAAATATTTATAAGTGTTAAAGGAAGTTTAAGTCTTCTTAGAACAGGAGCTGGTGATTTTTCTCAATTGAGTTTATATTTGGAAGATTTGAAGGAATTACTTTTCGAGTTTGAAAGGGCATTCAGACATAAATTGCTCAGTTATTTATTTGAATCAGGACTGAAACACTTGGCTGGTTGAAGGCAATTCTGGGAATGAGAAGAAGGGAGTCTCTGAATGATTGAAGATGGATTTCTGAATTGGGTCTTTCAGGAATAAGAATTTCTTTGCCCATTTTCCATGAATTTACATTTTCATAGAAAATTGCCTTGGATTAGATACATTTTAAGTAACATCACTCATTTTATTCATTAGTTGTTAAAAACACAGTTTTAAGCAACCTATTTCTTTTTCACTTTTCTTTCATCCTTTCTTTTGGACACCTAACTTAAAATAATTTCCTGTCAGATCATTTTTCTAGCCATTTTTTTCAAAATTCTTATTTGATCTTTGAGCTATTTCAAATATTCTCATGACTGGAAATATATATATATATATATGTATATATATGTATACATATATGTGTGTATACATATATGTATTATATACAAATCATTGTTCACTCTCTGGCAAGTATGCTGTTCGTTGCTTTATGGAAGTTTTCATGTTGAGTGATATTATTTTCTACTGTTCAAAGTTGAAGAAACAGGCATAGAGAGATGAAAGCATCTATACATATTGTATAGATCTATACATATTGTATATTGATAAATGAAATAGGGGTGAACAAAAGAAAGAGTGACATTGTCCAAGAAGCATTGTACTTAGGGAATTGTAAACCCTTTGCACAACTACTTAAAGATAATAATAAGCAAGAAAATGGAGTGTACACTCAAGCCATCTGACTTTAGAACTTAAGCTCTCACTGCCCCAATCATTTGGATACCTTTCTTGGAGAAGCTTTTAAAGGTACTCTGCTTTTCCTTTAGTTTACATTTTTCTTTCTATTTTACCATCCATAGTTTAGATTTCCCTATTTTCCTTTTATAGTTATAGTTTTCCATTTCATTTTTCTCTTCTCTTCAAAATGGAAGGGAAGAAATTGATATCTTTGCCGTACAGGCTGTGTCCTTGTCTCCCCTTGTCATTGGCTCAGGATTGTGGATGTCCTTGGGCTCCAAAACTCTGCTCTCTGATATTTATTCTCTGACTCATCCTTTCACTCCTGTCTTCCAAGGAGACAGAACATTTGAAATGCAATTTTCCTTTCAGCCAGTTCCAAGATAGTGCTTCTGCTGAGTATTTCCTTTCAGCTACTGGAAACTTCTGTCCTGCAGATTCTTCCTTGGCGCATGCAATCAGGAAGACATTGACCAGTATCTTTTTGCATGTGTGCTTGTTTTGTTGTTGTTGATGTTGTCTGTACCTAGGAACTCAACAGAACTTCCACTCTTTCCCCTATTCTTCCTGTAGTTTTCCCCACCCTCCTCAAACACCTATCCATTGAATTTTTCCTTTCCTTTGCAGCTCCACCCAGGGGCACCTTCAGAGATCCTATTATTCTGCGTGACAAATCCATTGGAACCTTCCATTTTCTTTTTCCATTGTGGCACAAGTTGTCTTTTAGTAAACCATGATATGTCTCTCTGAAATCAAAGTCATCCTGTACAAACATGTCTTGAAAACTGAAGCAACTGTTATTATTTTTACCTGACACTCTTCATCTGCTTCTTTCCTTCTTCTATATGTTTATATGATTATCAAGAAACTCACAGTATGAGTGTGGTTTGCACCAAATCCATAATATTGTGAACATAAAGTTTGTGTGTGCTATGTGGAATAGAGTACAGAGCAAAGACTGTGCACCAGAAGGTCTTGCAGTCAGAAGAGACAGGTTTGGGGCATTGTGGATTCTTTTTTGTCTATTTTAGCTTCCCAGTAGCTCATCTGATTTTCTCAGCTTCATTACTTGTCAAGGAAAGTAAGAGAAAGGAACTTAAAAAGTGAGGTTTAAATGAGACAGAAAATTGGGTGCTGGTGGTTCATACTTGTAATGCTGGTTACCTGCTTATGAGGCTGAGATTTGAAGATTGAATCTCAAAGCCAGCCCAGGCACAGAACACCTTGTGAGACTCTTATCTCCAATGAACCACTCACAGACTCAAAATGGTAGAGAACTGGCTTTGAGCAAAACAGGCTAGGGACAGCATCCAAGCTCTGAGTTCAATCTCCATGACTGGCAAAAATAAAAATAAAATAAAATAAATGAGTCAGCTCACATATTTGAAAGAGGTACACTGCAGATACAGATGACTTTTGTACTAACTCAAAAGCCAGAGATAAAAGTTTGTTAATCATGTAATAGTTTGAAGTGAAGAAAAATGAAGTTTTCTAGAGTGTTTCTAGAATTTTCTATTGTATATTCCTCTGTATTGTATAAACTGATGGAAAGTGAACTTTAGGTTTTCACGAAGGAACATTTCTAGATAATTCTATATGTGGTGATCAGAAGAGTGGATGACATGTCTATTTTGCATGACATGTCATAATCCAAGAACAATATCAGCGTAGGTAGTTCAGTTTCTTCCTGAGATAGGTTGGATACTGATCACATACATAAGCCCATGTGCACATGCTGTAGCATGTCTTATTGTGTATGAAGTGCTTTACTTCCTTCTCTGTGCAGAGGTCTTCTTCCCACACATATATGATTTCAAGGTTTTATATCTACCCACGAACCTCATTATGTATGTGACTTATTTACATAATAATATTTTAAAATACCATATTACAAACCCACATAAGGAATCACTGGGGACCATATTATGAATGTATTTCTTCATTTTTAAAATTTCCTTCTGGAAACTGTTGTATTAATTCAACATTTGGTCATCAATTAATGAGCACTGTTTCATAACAAAAAATGTTGATGATAAAACAAAAAGTTTGCTTTAGAAAATTGACTTTGAATTATTAATAGGATTTTAGTGTTCCATGTATTAATTTGTTGATTTCATTGACTTGCAGAATTGAAGTAACTATCAGGTTGGTCATGCTACTTGAATTTTACTCAAACTATCAAGTTGGCATTGCTTCTTTCATAGGACAGTACCTTTATCCATATCAGGAGTAGAGATTTATCATTTGCCTTTTTAAATTCTTTTCTATTTTTAAGGTTGCCTTCTTTTCTGCTTTATTGCAGTAATTCTCTGTGAACCTTTCCTCCTGATACCAGCTCTTTTTTTCAGAGTGCTTATGTTTTTGGCTTGTTCATAGATAAATGCTTTGCTATCAGTAGGCTGCTCAGCCATTTTTCTGTCATGACACTAAACTCCTTCAAGCTTTTCTGCACCTTTGGGATAATGAGGTACCCATGTCCAAATGGCAGGTATAATGCTGCCAGTCTGGACTAGGAGGGTCTTACTACCTTATTGCTTCTATGATACTTCTTGCTCCTTGTCTTTGTAGGCAGAATAATGCACAGCCATGTCATCCTGTTCTCTCGCACTGCCTCTTGACAATCATTTTTTCCGAATAGTAATTTCAATTTCCTTTCCTCAGTATCATACTTCCTCCATTTCCCTTCCTCCTGTCTTTCTGTCTCTGTGTCTCTCTCTCCACTTTCTGCCTCACCACAACTCTGCCCCTTTTTCGTTATTATTTCAATTTTTATTCATTTTGCCTGACTGAAATTCAATTTTAAATATTCTCATTTTTAAAATCTTGATCTGACAGAATATCTTCCAAGTCCACCAACTTCACTCAAATGGTAATAACACTCTGCTACTCTGAGGACATGTGTATGTATCTCATAACTGTATCAATGTTCTTCCCTGTGCTTCCTCTGTTATTTTCTTCTACTGCCTTACCTTTTCAATCAAATCAATACAGAGTTTGACTTTATGCTCTTAGACTTGAGAACCCAATTTTATAATAGGCACTCAGAAAAATGAGCTAAACTTATTTTCCTTATCACTGGTTGATGTTAAGTAAAATAACAGCTCAGTTATTCATAATTCTGTAGTTTGGGGAATGATGTGATAAGTGTTGTATTTCTGTGCAAAGTATTGTATGACTTACGGATTTTGTTTCTTCAACTCTAGCTGAGAACTCATTATTTCTTCCTTTCCTTCCTTCTTCCCTGTTTCTTCTATTTCTCAATCATAAAATCATTATTAAAAACCTCCTGTTCATACTGTGAGGAACAGAACACAACAGCTGTATTTCTAATGACTACCTCAAATCTGTCCTAGATCACTAACCTAAGTTACTTGCTTCTCGTTCTTGACAAGAGTTGATTTTGCCAATGGGATTGAGAACAATATAAAATTTTGTTCACAAATTAAGAGACTAGTGATAGATAAAAATACAGTTCTTCATCAAATTGAAGCAGAATTCAAATACTTCAAGTCAGTCTCTCTGGAATTTGAAACAATGGCTTCTTGTCTACCTTCACAATTGAAATATGTATTGCAAATGACTAGAAGTGAGTGAGCATAGAAGAGGAACTTGGAAAATAACACAAATAATAAAATAGATAACAAATTGAGCTTTATGGGGGGCGGGTTCAGTCAGCTTTAAAATCATTGGCTTGTAATAAATATGCGGTTAAAATATCTGGACTGGTAGTAAAATTGTAGATTCTGATACTAGACTCACTGTAGATACAGATTCCTGACCATCCTTCTGTGATTTTGTAAAATGGAGTAGTTGGAGTTGAGTGCCTGAATACTGCAGTTTTAACAACCCCCTTAGATGGCCCATGCTCTTATTATCTGATTTAGAATGCTTAGCAGAAATAGCAGTCATTGTCAAAATTACTGAATATTAGGGTTTGGGCTATAGATACCTGTAAATTATGCTTTTTATTTCATTGTGAGTCCTAAAGAAAAAAGGGAAATGGAACCAAGTAAAAAATATTCAATCCTCAAAGTGTTAGCGTAAGCACCCTTTTCACAATAAGCATAGAAATGTACATAAGTGTCAAGTTGTGTGCAAAACGCTTATGGAATGTACAGTAGATTATCTGTAAAGAAGGACAAATTGCTTACATATTTTAAAAAGCAACTTTTCCAGAGCTTACCCTTACGTGGGAAAATTAAATTTGAGAGTCTTTCTCTTAATATTTTGAAGATAACCAGGATCGTTCACTGAATTGTGATCCTTATGCTATGCCAATATTTTAAAACTCAGTGTCAAATTTGTTTCCTTTCCTTAATATCATTAACATAATTCATTTATATGCTGCTATTTTTAGTACTGAGTTTCTTTAGTCATCTAATGAAATAAGAATGGAGTTTTCATCTGATGAAAGACTTAGAGTAAAAACCCAGATTTATTTTTTATTTATTTTTTAAAGCTGACTGAAAAAGTAGGCCTGTGTCAGGGAGAATGAGTTTCTGTATTTCAGAGTGGCATTCATCCTCAAGAATATCAGCCTCACTGCACACTGATCTACTGTGTTGTTTTCATAAAGAATAAAGTGAATTATTATGTAAACCCATTTCCATTTGTGAACTACTCTGACAAGTGTTACTGGCATCATTATTCCAAAATACATTTAGAATCATTACTTTTGGCACAGTTTTTCTGGGAATTTCCACAAAGAATTTGTAAATCTATAAGATATTCTCATGCAAATTATTTTCTTCTTAGTAACTGTTATACTTATGTTTTTCTAATTCAGTAAATATGTCACTCTTCTCCATAAAGACTGTCTCTTTTGTTACCTTGTTTTGCTAATATTCTCTATATGATCTCTATACTGAATGAATATGGTCACTTTTATGTGATAAGTATTGACAAAATAAAATTAACATTAAGAATAGAGCTTGCTCATACAATTAATATTCATTTCTAAAATGTTTTCATATTGAATTAGAATATAGTCAAGACTGGGTCTTAAAGAAAGTTTTATTTCCTATTAAAATGTTTAAAATTTTCTACTTAGAAAGTAGTTATTTTTTAGGTGGGCATAATTAAGCTCTGTAACTTTATAAAATGTACAAAACTCTTAAGATTGTTTTGTTACCTTTAGCATCACTTACATTACAGCATAATATGAGATATTCTATCAAAATTTTATTTTGCCTACTTGTAACATTTTAGTCATAAATATGTATACACATATGCAATAAATAGATAATAAATCTGAATTTTCACAAGAAAAATTGAAATAATTGAAACAGACAAATTGTATTGAGAACATAAATAAATATATTCCATGGTATGCAAGGGTATACATGTGCCCTGAATGAAATACAGTAGATTCAATAAAGAACTCAAATAATGTAATTCCTTAGAAAGGCAATGTCAAAGTTCAGCAGAATAAAACTCTAGGAAGCAGGTAATGCAGTTAGGTGACTATGAGGTCAAGGGTAAAATGGTGTACAGATGACGAGGAGATGAGGGGCAAATGCAACCAGTAGCCTAATGTATATCCTACAAAATTAAGACGAGTGTGGGAAGGGGTGGGTAGGGAGCTGATGGGTAAGAATGTTGAAAGGAATAACATTGATTAAGAATAGTGTATTGATAAACTTTTGTTAAATGGCAACTCCACTGTACAGCTACTTAAAGATAATAAAAAGTCATTCTATGTTTAAAAACAATAAAATTCAATTCGTATTAAAAACGTAAAGTACATTTATTTAAATTAAAAAGAACTATATGTTCCCTTTAATAGGTTATACTGTTAAGATATATTATTCATTCATATTTTAACAGGTGGTCATTTAATTTCTGTTAAGAAATGGTGTCATTTTATCTTTTTGCAAAGAATCAAAGGGTCCTTATTTATTGATAGAAGGAAAAATTCCCTGATAATACTAGATGTTTTATTAAGTTGTATTCTATTGAAAAGCTAGCATGTATCAAAACTTAAAATCTAAAATAATGGGGTTGGGAAGATGGCTCTGTGGTAGAGTGCTTGCCTTGCATGCCTGAGGCCCTGGGTTCGATTCCTCAGCACCACATAAGCCAAAAAAAAAAAAAAAGAAGAAGAAAAAAAAGCTGGAGGTGGCACTGTGGCTCAAGTGGTAGAGCACTAGCCTTGAGCTGAAGAGCTGAAGGACAGCGCCCAGGCCCAGAGTTCAGGCCCCATTACCGGACCCCCCCAAAAAAAATTAAAATCTAAAATAAAACAAAACACTTATAGATAAAATATCACACATCTAAGATGTAATTAAGCTGTAATTTCTTGATTATTTTTAAAAATAAAATTCTCATTGTTAAATATATATTATATTTATAAAATATAAAATATGTATTTTATATTTATAAAATTACACATGTCTAATTATGTCTTAAACTGATCTCATTTACTAATCTGTCTATAAAGATTCATGTTCTTTTACATGTTACTCTTGTATTATAAATACATTGTTACAACATGACTAAGTATTATTAGAGACTTAATATGTGCCTGTAGAAAGAATACAATAAATTAACCCATCAAGAAATTAAAGCTAAAACCATATTTTGGTAAGCACTATGACCTAAAGAGTGTCACGATAGCTCTACCTGATTGTGTATATATTAAGACATATGTTTTATTTTATATGTATATAATTTTCAGTAATTATCTTTTAAATTATCTTTGTAGGTAGGGGCTTTAATTCAACATGTCAGTTTTTGAGTATGGTGCATATTGATCAATAATTGTATCTTTCTATAATTATATCTTACAATATTGCAATATATTTTTAAATTATAAAATATTGTACTAACCTGTAATCCTAGCTACTCAGGAGGCTGAGATCTGAGGATCACAGATCAAAGCCAGCCTGGGCAGGAAAGTCCGTGAAACTCTTATCTCCAATAAACCACCAGAAAACTGGAAGTGGCACTCTAGCTCAAATGGTAGAGCGCTAGCCTTGAGCTGAAGAGCAGGGACATCACTCAGGCCCAGAGTTCAAGCCCCACAGCTGACAAAAAAAATAATTGTACTAAGTGTGAAATGTCTAGGGATAAAGTTAATAGTCTCATCTTTGAAAAACATTAAAGGAAAAAATTCTCCAGGCTTGCCACAGCAATATGTAATATACAAAGTTGACTATTTGAATGATTCCTGAACAAGTCAATTATCCTGTATTTGTAAAATTTTTGTCAAAAATATTAATAAAAATAGTGCATCATAAGAAAGATTACTATATTATTTCAGAATGTGGTAAGTCTTACTGAATATGAAGAGAGATGTCAGGAATAACAGCATTTTTGTTTATAAGTAAAAGTAGAAGTTACTCTGTATTTTAAAATAAATATCCATTAAAGTAAGTAAATTTAGCTTTAAGTAAATTCCTTGCAGATTTATACACTGCTGTTTTGCAAAAGAAAAGGCATCAGTCTTTTCTCTAGATTACATGTTCAAACCTAATTATTTTTTATGGTTGTATATTATTTAGGACTAACCTAAAGTTATCACCTTATGTTGTAATTTAGTGAATGAACTTATTCAGTTTTATGGTTCTCTCTGGTACATTTTTAAAGTGCACTTTATACTGCACTTCTAGTTCCCTATAAACAATGAAACAATCTGTACTACTGTATTTCAATTTGCTGACATCTTGACCATTACTTCATTTGCAATAAAAATCACTAACTGTGCAAGTGCATTTTGTACACGTTCATTTCTTAAGTGTTAATAAGTAAATGTCTGGCCGGCCTTTGTCTAGAGAAGGTACTTACCCCCCACATAGTGGGGTTCATGTGATATTTGATGGGAACCTAAGAGTGTGCTGTCCATTCCTGGGGAATTCTTTCTATGAAATCGCCATGTTCTCTTTTTAATCTTGATCAAATAAGTGCTCTATGGAAAGATAAATGTTATTAATAATGTTACTTTTTAATTCATATAATGTCCTATCCAACCTAAGAAAATTTGCATGGACATAGTTTGGAATTTAAGAGTTCTTAGCTATCCATAGCAATCTGAATATTCCTCAGTTCAGCAGGCACAGAGAATCTCAGAAGTTACACAGGCAGGATCATAAAACAAGGCACTGTGTTGAAAAGAAGAGTATAGGGGCTTCTGTGATTTTTGTCAACTTGACTGGACTACAGGTACCTGGTCATTTGGTTAAATAAAACTCTGGATGTGTCTGTAAGAGTCCTTGGGATGACTTTACATTTGATTAGGTAGATTGAGTAAATATACCGAATGTAATAGAGAAGGGCCCCATCCAATGAGTTACAGACCTAAACAGGGTAAAAAAGATAGACCCAACAATGATGGAATTTCATTCTGCTTCAGTTCCTTATGATGGAATGTAATGGTTTGTTTCAGTCTTTCTTTTGGACTTTGGACTTGGGTTATGCTGCTTGCTCTTCTGGTTCCTAGGTCACTGAATTTCGATTGGAAGCTCAGTTTGAATTATTTACTCATATTTGGAAAATTTCTCTAACAGGCAGTTGAAAAAGAAAAACTAAGATCAACCAAGATTCACTCTAGATACACAACTACATCCTACAAGTAAACCCAGATATGGAATAATGGAAACAAAAATGATGAAGAGGTTACAGTAATGATAAGGAGTTTAAAAAAATCAAAGAGAAACAACATGTAAAGTGATTATTAAATAATTATGAAACCAAAAGAATATTCTTATGTTTTGTATATCTGTATAGAGAAATCATAAGATAATGAGTCCTTGTTGAAAATAGAAAGCATATAAGATAATTGCCAATGAAACATATGTGCACACATACACACTCAAGCTTCACTGGTAAAATGCTATGGATGTTTTAAAACTGATTTTGAAAATAATCCATTTCTGTTAAGAACACCATGTTCTTTTGTATGCCTATTAGTTTTGCTATGTTTTGTTTTTAACTTCTGGGTTAGAAAGTATTTCTATCAATTGTATATAAATGTGTCAGCCTAGGGAAGTTTACCTGGTTTATATTGAATAGTTCCAAAGTAAAATATTGAAAGAAACAAAGAGAAACTATAGAGGACCTTAAGAAAACAGTTTTCTTGAGTACACTTTGTTTCCTTTATGTTATTTTTTCAATTCCAGCTTTATTTTCTGTACTACTTTACATAGGGCTTCTGCAGCATTTTTTCATTTCACCTGCCTTTCCATCTTAGTAATATCAAATAACCTCCTTAATTACAAATGGTGTGTGTGTGCGTGCATGCAGATGTTCTTTGTTGTCATAATAGTGCTTTTTAAACATTACACTGCTTAACATTAGAAAAAAGTTCAAGATTAACATTATGTTTTTAAATATATTACTAGGTTGCCCTTAAAACTTTCTTTTATAATATATCATTTTGTCTGTCTCAAATTTACAATAAAAATATTTAAGAAACACAAAATAACCCCAATCAAAACAGCAAAGCCAATGTAAGAAAAGTTAACTCTGGACTTTTTCCAAGGGGCTTAATTGTGGTCTACAATGAGGACATTGTTGTACCAGGCATTGCCTATCTGATGGACTTACACATAAACTCAGAGAACCATGACATAGAAAAGCACCAATGACTATAAATGTCTGGCCAAAAGTCTAGCAAAAGGTGGAATTTACAGAAATGTAAAGAAGATATCAAAATGAACATGAAGATTAAACTGAGAAATACATTAGTACTTGAATTTAAAAACACTCCTTCAAATTTGCTTTGATAACTTATTCTTCTTAAAAGGACCCATGTTACACTTTCCAGAAGAGCTCTTTACAACATCTTTAAAGGGTTTTATAGTTCCTAGTATTTTCATAATTGATTGACTTATTTTCTTTTCTATAGTAACATAATAAGCCCAATGGGTACTAGTAATTTGGATTATTATGGTCAAATGACTTAATAAATAATTTATGTCTAGAGTACCTAATTTTTAATGATACTAATATTTCAATTTATTGTTAAATTACTAATGAGGTATAAATACATATTCAACACTGTGTAACTACTATCAGCCATCAGCTTGGACATTGGCAACCTTATTTCTTATTTCACAGGGACTTTGAAGAAATGCTAGATTTTGTTACATCACCTGAGGAGAACCTAGTTTAACACAGCTGTGCATTCAGTAAACACTGACACTATGAAATACGTTGACTGTGAGTCCATGAAATATCTGATTAATATTCAATGGGTTGTGCTTTTCTTGACACTTTATAATATTTTGTGCATGCATGATGCCTTCAATTTATCACTGTATCCTGCTTTTTGACACACAGTTTTGAAATCACAAATTCAGACTATTAGATGCTAATATGAATTCCTATGACCCTTGAATTAACTTAACATTGAGAAATTAAAAGATTTCTGCCTCAATGGAAGGGAATGGAAACAATAGGGAAGCAAACATCAAATCTCAAAATCCTTTTTTGTTGTTGTTGGTGATTGTGGGGCTTGAACTCAGTTGTGGGCACTGTCCTTGAGCCTCTTCGTGCTCAAGCCTACTGCTCTGTCACTTGAGCCACTACTGGTTTTTGAGATGTTAATTGGAGATAAGAGTCTCACAGGGACTTTTCTGTACTGACTGGCTTTGACTCCCGATCCTCAGATCTCAGCCTCCGGAGTAGTTAGGATTACAAGCATGAGCCACTGGCATTCAGCTTAAAAATCCTAACTTTCAAATCTAGAATGTTGTAATTTTTTTCAGTCCAGCTGTCACAGATATTTCTTAATAATCACAATATGTCTGATTTCAGAAATTTGATGTTAGCCTGTACAGAGTTCAAACATGCTATCATCATCATTGTTTGAGGTAAATTTAATACAGTATTTTGTTGTTATTGTTGCTATTGGTTGTGGGGCTTGGATGCTGTCCCTCAGCTCTTTAGCTCAAGGCAAGTGCTCTACCACTTGAGCCACAGCTCCACTTCCGGTTTTCTGAGTGGTTTATTAGAGATAAGAGTCTCCACAGGCTTTTCCTGGCTGGACTGGCTTTGAACTGTGATCCTCAGATCTCAGCCTCCTGAGTAGCTAGGATTACACGTGTGAGCCACTGGTGCTAGCTATACTCCTGTATTTTAAAGAAAATAATACTACTGTCTATTAGGACCTTTTATGTTTTGACATAGTATTTTAAAATGTGGACTATACCCTAAGCTGCACCAATACATTTCACTCAGAAAAGGTATTTATTTTAAGTCTCTATTATGTATGTTTTAGTAAAAGAAAGCTTATATATTGTCATGTATATATTCTAACTGATGATAAGCCTTGCAATATCACAAGGAAAGGGATTTGAATACATTTTCTATTGGATTTAATAGCTTTATTTCAGTTAACTGTGTAAACTTTATTTCCTTTTGAAAACAAACTGTGTGTTTACTTTCAACACAAGGCCTTAGCATTTTATCTGGATTACTGGAATTCAAATGTGTTTTTAAACAAGATATGTTATATGTCCTGTGAACTCTATTAATGTCTCATCTGAAAGATCAGAACAGATATCTAAAACAAGGCATATTAAGATAGATAGTAAAGTATATAAAGCACCTCTTATATGAGAAGAGTCCATAGTGTAATTGCTGGGAGCTTTCCTCATATGTCTCACACCTAGATAAATAATTATTAATATTAATCTGATTAATATTAAAATTACTATAAATATGACTAAACATTATTATTAAAATTACTATTAATACTTAATAGCTGTTGCTGACATTAACAATTTAAATTTATACTTTGACTTATTCATCTTTTCTACTTAATTTTAGTCAGTTCTCTATAACCTACTTTGCTGAACAAGTTTCCATAACTTTAAGCCCCTGAAATCATAATGTCTTGATGAGGCATATGCACATTGTTCAAGTTTTATTCATTGGTTAAATTAATTTGTCATCTCTCAGATAACAGACGATTAAGGAGAGGAAATTCATCACTAGTGCTCTGCAGATTGGAATGTCAGGGACATTGTCCTATGCCTCAGTTGAAAGACTCCCAAAACTCTAGAGGAAGCAGCAGGGTGTTGGTCATATGATGACTGCTTGAAATTAATAGGAAAGGTACTTCATCTATGTGACAGTTCAAGGACTGATTATTGTTATTTCACACATAAGTGTAAGAATAGGGAGAAACATATTAGCTTATTTCTAGGCAAAGTAAACAGTATCTAGGAAATTGAAAAAATAGGGGAAATAAGCCATCTGTAAATAATAAGGTAATACAAAAACAATTTGAATTTTTCCTATTTTTGTGAAATCATATTGCTTTGATGCAAACAATTGTGTGTGTTGTCAACAAGGTAGCTTTTTAATTAGCAAATTTCTTATTGTGTTGATGTACTTGCATGCATGTAGAACTAAAAATTAGCCAATGGCAATAGCATAAAAATATCAATTACTTCTTATTTTAGTGCTTTAAGGATTGTGCTTTAATTTATATGCTGTCTTCCAATACAGCAAAATATTAAGAGCAGCCCTTGATGTACCCTTTCAAACACTGTGTTTTAATATCTCATAATTCATTTCTGGATCCTTTTTCATTCACTCATTGTACTTTTGTTACCACATAATAGAGCTGCTTTATCTTATGGACAAACCATTAGGTCAGAAAAGGGATAGAATAAGGGTGGAAACTTCTTACTCACCTAATTACTAGAATAGGATGGAATAGTTCCTAAATCCTAAAATTTCAAAGATAATTTGTTGTCATGTTATGAGTTATATGCAACAGTTGGGAGACTTTGAAGCAATCTTAAGTGGCTTCAAGTATGAGCCTTCTTTCTCCAGAACCAAATACAATTAAATGAAATATACAATAGTAACTGTTGAGCTAGAATTCGCATATTACCTAGCTTCACAAGGATTTATCTCCAAAAATTTACTTTTGTTTTGTTTTTTAGTTTAAATTCAGTGGACACTAAACCTAGATTGATTTGTGATGGCAAGTTCCCTAAATTAGGAATGTTAGTTGATAAATTAGTGTCATCATAGAAATCTGTAGTAAATCCTAATCAAAGTATGTAAATAGTGATTAGATGTTTTAGACGAGGTGTTGAAAGGCACAGTGCAATAGGAGTTCCAGACTGACTTAAAACATGGGGTATGATAGAAAACTTCATAAAATAGTGTTATGTATATAAATGATTAGAAATCTTGCTAACGATCTATATAAAGATGGTGCTAGGCCAGGCACCAGTGGCTCATGCCTGTAATCCTACTACACAGGAGACTGAGATCTGAACATCGCGGTTCAAAACCATCCTGGCTAGGAAAGTCCATGAGACTCCAGCACCCAGGCCCAGAGCCAAAAGAAAAAAAAATGTTCTGGTGGTAAATTTCGTCCATTTTTTTTTCTGTCACATGAACTGCAAAGCAAAAATACATCTTGATGCTAAAAAGCCTTTCGTTATCCATAGCAAGAAACAAGGAGGAAGATGCAGATCTAGATCTATCCATGTCTCATTTAAGTTCATGTAAAGGCTAGCTTTAAATTTACCTTTGATATTATCTAATCTTAATTAGTTAGATTCTATTATATAAAATTTTGTAAGCATGTTTAAAACAGTTTTAGTACATCCAAACTCCTCTTTCTTTATTCAAATCTCAAAAAAATAACCCACAAGTATTTCTTACCAAAAAAATAGTATTCACATAGAGAAATGCTGAATGTATGTGAACCTGGCATCTCAGATGAAGGATAAAGTAAAATGTTTCATTAGTAATTTTACATTGATTTCATGTTAAAATATCAATATTTTAAATACACTGGATAATGTTGTACATAGTATAAAAATAAGTTTCATCTGTTCCTTTTTACATTTCTTTTGCATACAAGAAAAAAAATTAATCGGTCATGGGCTTGAACTCTGGGCCTAGGTGCTGTCTCTCAGCTCTTCAGCTAAAGGCTAGTGCTCTACCACTTGAGCTACAGCACCACTTCTGTTTTTCTGGTGGTTTATTGGACATAGGAATCTCATGGACTTTCCTTCCTGGGCTGGCTTTGAACCACGATCCTCAGATCTCAGCCTCCTGAGTAGCTAATATTACAGGCATGAACCACCGGTGCCCAGCCAAGAAGAATTTAAGTTGAATACATTACATAGGTTTTCCTAGAGAGCACTAGAATATATAATAGTACTCCATTATATTAACTACATCTCTATATTTATGTTATTTTTACCTATAACCACCTGTCTTAGCAATTGTAAAAAGTTTTACTTTGGAACTTGTCAGACACTTTACCATCATATTATTATATGAATTCTCTTTATCATGTCAATTTTGTTCCTAATGTAATGTTGCCAGTAAAAATCACTTTTGTTGAAAGGTAAACATGTATGAAGTTATTTTAAAAAGGAGAAAAATGTTCAGCAAGCTGTCTGAAGTAAAGGGACTCTTGATGTTACTTGTTGGAAATAAGGTGACATTGTTTTAGTATTGAACATTCTCTGAGAAAGTATTTTTAATTCATGGTTATGATTCAAGAGCGAAGTATTCAGGAAAAAATGTATAAGATATATATTTATTTTGAGAAACTATCATCCAGCCAAAAGAGAAAAGGTTAGTCCATTCACATCATATTGCCTGTGTGGGAATCTTCCAAGCAAAGAAGCAAAAGAAGCCATAAAATTAAAGAAAACATCCATGGGTTTTCAGACACTAAAAAACACCATCCCTCTTTTTTGCTTATGAAAACTTTCTTGCTAGGATCTCTAAAATAAAACAAATATAAAAGCCCTTTATTCTTCTTTCTGGAAGTTGTCTACATCCTGTTCTTGAGATCCATGTCCAATGCAAATCAGGGAATGTGCTGCATTTCCATGGACAATGATTACATAAAAATAAGACCACCATGAAATAGAGTCTTTACTTCCCTGATGGAATCATGTCTTTCAAAAATAAATTATGGCATCTTTAGAAAATTTTTATTATATATGTTTAAATAATGTCGTAATAAGTCTAGAGAAATAAATGTTGACATTAAAACAATAAAATTCATAAGTAAACTTTGGCTGATATGAAAAATATTGGTAAAACTGAACACTTTCCCAAACTTTGACTAAGAATTTATGCTTCAAAATTATATTGTATTGGTAAAGAATTATTGAATGAATAATTGATTAATTCAAAAATTGGAAGAGAAACTTTCCATAAATTATCCTTCTTATCGTGCTAACTTACCATTTGAAGTATAATTGCTTGGAAATCTAACTAAAACAAGCTGAAGTGAATTGCTGACTTCTATGTAGGGCACAGTACACAGAAACACACGTTTCCCTTTTCTTTTTTTCCCCTTTCTTTCTCTCCCCTTTCCCTGGGTAGCTGTTAAATTTAGTACCTTGATGTATGAAGCTTTGTTTAAATGCACTTTTTTTTTTGCTTCTCCAATTCTCTTTCTTTGAGTGCAAAGAGCACTGCACACATCATAAATTAATATGAAGAAATCTCAGTTTACTCCAATAGAGCCTTTCAGTTATGGTTTTAGAAACTGGGTCCTTGTTTATTCTGTGTGTGGCCACTTTGGTTATTAGTAGGGGTTACACTGACCGCCTTTCCCGATTTATGAGACTTGGCAAAAACCTTGTGAAAACAGAACCCAGATTCTCTCAACAGAAAGCATTATTAGATACTAAATAAACATTAATTTAGGTAAACTGGTACTACTTAGCCCCCAAAGAACACATTCTTATTTGGGTTTCACTCTAATGGGTGAAAGAATGCATGGGGGGATTTGCCTTATAGAAGCCATAAAGAAGGTATATTTAAGCTATAGTTAATAGTTTGTCCCTAGGAGATGTTCATGCTCATTCCAGAAGGTCAGTAGTCCTCTGTCATTTAAAGTATGCATCATGTCCTTGTCCTGGTGGAGAAAGATCACGAGCACACTCAATCTTTTTAAAATTAGTGCAGAATTCTCGATAGTACAGTGATTGATTTTCTCTGGATTCTAACAAATCTTTAAGAAATGTGGCATATTTTTCAGCCAGTTAGCACATAGTTTTGAAATAAATTATGAACTCCTTGACGCTCTTGTTATTTTCAATGAGGTGAAGTTAAAGCACTTAGAAGAGATAACTTGTACTTGTTGCTCATCGCTAAGTTAATGGGGAAAAGGGAAGGAGGGTACTAGGTTATACATGATAGGGTTTCCATTTTGATTTGAATTTCATTTGGAAATCCTGCTTCAAAGAATAGGTTTGGGATAGTCTTACGATTTGAATATAGATTGGATATTAAACTAAATGAAGATATCTTGATTGACAAAATAGAGAGAACTAACTTAAAATATTTTTTAACATGCAATGACTAATAATCTCATTGTAGCAAAGAACACCTAACGTATTTATTTATGCATAAGAGACATGTGCAAGGATAAAGAAGATTTGATAATGATCATATCTAGGTGGAGGACAAATAGAATAGAATGTTCTTATTTTCTTCCTTTTGCTTCTCATGGATTTAATCCTATAGAGTGTGCACATACTGCTTTTATAATAATCACATCTTATTAATAATAAAATAATTGACCATCAGTAAAATTAATCTTGATATTTATTTTAAAATATTTTGTAGTGTAAGATAAAATAAAGAGAAAGTAAAAACCTCCATCAGAAAGGTTGGTAATGTCTTTTTATGTTGTTACATTGGTGATACCTTTTTACACTGCTGCTCTGTGTTCTATGGAGTATTGCCCTCAGCATTAGGGTGAACACAACTGGACCATAGGCACCTTGTTCATATTTTAGCCTATTTGAAAAGAGAACAAAAGGAAATGGAGGCAAGCAGTTATTTTAAAGAAATGTCAAGTACTTTACACACATCACTTGGAATTAATTAAAACTTATGGATTCTTTCCCACCAGGAGACAGGTTGGCAAATGTAGGTTCTACTATATGGCTTTCTCAAATTTGAACCAGGTTCATTTCTACGTCTAACATGAATTCAGTGTATTGGTTCTGGAGATAAGTAGTTTCACCACACATATATATATTTAATCCTACCATAAGACAGAAATTTTTAACAGATACTTTTATTCAGAAAATAAATGACTATTTCAATGTTAAGATCAGTGTTATGTTTCATTTTAGTTTCATAATGGATTAAGAATCAATACACACTTTACTAAAACCCACAGCAATTATTAGATTTTTGTGTAAGCCATAAATGTAACTATCTGTTTTATGCTGACTATAAGCCCATTGGAATAGTTTAAGAAAAATCTAGTCAGTTCACATTTTCTTTCTAAATAAATATCTAAAAATCTTTAAGAAATATGTACTATAAAGTCAAAGAATAGTTCAACATACCTAGAATCTGTATATAAAATGTAGCACTTATTCACCATACAATTTTTAGTCATAAAAGAAAATCTATCTCAGGAATTAATTTTCATAATTACATTTTTCATAATTACATATATGAAGTTCTCTATAACAAGTAGAAAAATGATTTTCAACTTTTTATCAAAGTTCATTAGAAAATTATGAAACTTTCTATCCTCAAAATTTGTTTACTATTAAATGAATCAGAAGAACATATTTTTATAATGTTATATCTTTATATTTAGCCATTTTCTTATACATGGAACAAGCATTAATTAAGCTTTACTTTGAAATTGGTCAGTTTTTATGGGCTATGTGAAATAAATAGAAGACAGTCTGTGCTTTTGGTGTTTAAACATCTTAACTTTGTGAAGAAGTTAAGCCACATCTAGTTCTTTGTCTTATCATGTACCTGTGTCTCAATAAATGTAAAATATTCTCAGTTAACTAAGTGCTGGTGGCTCACCACTGTAATCCTAGCTACTCAGAAGGTTGAGATCTGAGGATTCTGATTCAAAGCCAGCCTTGAATTCTATATATAGACAGAGGCACATCGGCTGAAACCTAATCATTGGGCAAGATTATTGTGTACTACACTACTAGCCTAAGAAAGTTTATATATTCACATTTTAAATACACTTCTTATGACTGCTATCATTTTCACAACATCATAAAGTGAGAAAAAAGGAAAAATCCTAATGGCAATCATTGCAAGTTGATATAAACCTGTATAAGAAAATTTGACTGTAAACTAGTGTTGAGAAAAATCCACTGTAGCTATTCAGGTAGAGCATACATAGAATTCACTCTGAAATGTTTTGTGATTGAGATTAGACCAAGGAGCCCAGAATATCATCCACAGGGAGACCCTTAAAATTGGAACAAGGACAGTATATTGAAGAACACAAAGAGAAATTAAAGAAGGAACTTGGATATCAAACTAGGGAGTTTGTATTTCCAAATAGAAATGGCATTCTGAGAACAATTTTTTAAAATTTTTATTTTGTATTGTGAAAATACTGTACAGAGGGGTTACAATTACATGGGCAAGATAGTGAGTACATTTCTTATCAAGCATTGTAGCCTCCTCCTTTGTTTACCCTTCCCATGAGAACAAAATTTTTAAGACAACAAATGAGGTGATACTAGACACTCCTAGGATTTGAACCTACAGGCTTTCAAAATATCACTTGTTCTTTCCCAGGCATTCAAACACAGCAACTCACACAGTCATGAAGACTCAGCAACAGTAATGAACCTGATAGTGATATAGAAAATATTAGCCCTAAAGATAAAATAATGTGTGTATTATTAAGTATTTCTGAAGAAGACAACTTGATAAGAACAGATATTCCTTCACTACTCTGAGAGGTATGTGTATGTACATCTACATACTTCCTACTTCCTTCCTTCCTTCCTTATTTTTTTTTTATTTTTGCCAGTCATTGGGCCTGACCTCTGGGCCTGGTCACTGTCCCTCAGCTCTTCAGCTCAAGGCTAGCACTTTACCACTTGAGTCACAACACCACTTCTGGCTTTTTCTGGTTATGTGGTGCTCAGGAATCGAACCCAGGGCCTCATGCATGCAAGGCAAGCGCTCTACCACTGAGCCACCTTTCCAGCTCACTTGCTCACTTGCTTGCTCTTTCTTTCTTCCTTCCTTCCTTCCTTCCTTCCTTCCTTCCTTCCTTCCTTCCTTCCTTCCTTCTTTCCTTCTTCCTTCCTTCCTTCCTTCCTTTCTTTCTTTCTTTTTCTTTCACTCTCTCTCTCCCTTCCTTCCTTTCTTCCTTCCCTTCCATCCATCCTTCCTTCCTTCCTCCCTTCCTCCCCTCCCTCCCTCCCTCCCTCCCTCCCTCCCTCCCTCTTTCTCTCTCTCTCTTTCTCTCTTTTCGTTTGTTTGTTTCTTTCTTTCTTAGGAAGAGACTTTATAATGCATCTGAAAGCATGTTTTCACTCGTTCACTCTAACAACACTGATTCCTCCAAGAGAAGTGTTGAATTGGATAACACTAATATTTTGAAAATATTTACATTTATGTATATTGTTATGCTAATGTTACATATTAAATCTGCATCAAATATTAATGATAGTGAATAATAATTAAATTCTTACACATGGTACAAGGCAGAGCCAGGACTTCAGTCAGATCTGTCAAGCTCTCCAGTTAGTCCCTTCATACTGCAGAACAATCTCTCCTTGCTCAGGTTTTCATTGCATCCTTTATTAGAGAATACAACATGTGGGAAACAGGCCAATTTTTGTGCTGGTCCTAGGGGCTGTCCCTGAACTTCTTTTCTACCACTTAAGCCACAACTCTATTTCTGGCATTTTTGGTGCTTCATTGAAAATAATTGTCTCACAGACTTTCTTGCCCCAGCTGTGAACTTTGAACCTTAGATCACACTTTTCCTGGTATCTAGGTCTTGGATTGCAGGCATGGCCCACTGTTACTTGGCTAACAGGTCAATTTTAATAGGCTTGTGTGATATAGAAATGATGACACAGATCAAGATGTACCATTATTATGTACATACTTGCACAATAATGTACAATTACACATGAACTAGTTTTCTAAATGGCAAAAACTTCAATATATAATGTAGAATTCATGATAAGGGGAAAGAGTGGGTTAGGACAGGTGGATGATCAAGATGCATTACATGTGTAAACTTCTTTGGTGCCTAGTAACTCCTCTGTGCAACTACTTAAAGACAATAAAATATTAAAAATATTTGTACATAGCCTGAAACAAAAATTTTTCTTTCCCCTGATGCAAATTTTATTGTTACCAGCAATTAAATGTAATTTGTCTTCTTATAGGAATTATTTTACTTTATAAAGTAAAATAAAGTAAAAATACATTGTATAGCTGGGCATCGGTGGCTCACGTCTGCAATCCTAGCTACTCAGGAGGCTGAGATCTGAGAATTGTGGTTCAAAGCCAGCCTGGGCAGGAAAGTCTGTGAGAATCTTATTCCAATAAGCCATCAGAAAACCAGAAGTGGCTCTGTGGCTCAAGTGGTAGAGTGTTCACCTTAAGGTGAAGAGCTCAGGGACCCAGGCCCAGATTTCAGGCCCCAGGATGACAAACACACACACACAAAATGCATACAATGATACAATTCTAGATTTACTCATAAAGTACCATTGACAAATTGTAGTATTTTCCTAAAATATTGCTTTATTAAGTTGTTGTATATTTGTCTATGTATTGATTAATTATAAACATATTTTATACATTATATATTATCATTATTATTTGATGCAGTGCTTTGAAAAATCCAAGTTGCTTGACAATTTAATACTGAAACCTAGCATAGCCTCTGTAAGTCAGTATTACTTAGGAAGGTTGTATAATTAGTATTTTAAACAGAAATGAGAATTTAGAGATCACCATATGATAGTTTTATTGGAATTATCGGAGTATTTGACTTACTGAAGTGTCAAAAATAAGAAGGTATCTTTTTCTCATTGTTCTATAATCAAGAACTTGTTGGTCTTCCTTTGAATTCCAAAAGACACATGCATGCACTATTACAATTGAACGTCACATTCTTTTTTGCCCAAGACAGCAATAAGATCTACATCTCCACGTTTGGTCTAAATTGTTTGCATATTTTACCACTTAGGCACTGCTCTCCCATCCCTTTTTAAATCTGGATATGGATTTATTTAGTAAAATGTTTTGTTCTGTAAATTTAATAGGGATGGGAATTGAAGACTTAAAATGAAGGCTTAATGGGTTAGTTCTCAAGCATGTGTTTCATTTCTGCTTATGTAAAATGTTATGCATTGGAATGAATCACATTAAGTCACACTCATATTATCAGACTTTCTTCACTGAGATACCACAGTGAGAATCAGGAGAGGAGAAACATAACAAAGTATTCAAAACTATTAAACACTTGTTAGGCAACATCCTTCTACTTAAGCCATACACTAAATCCACTTTTAATGAACTTTTAATATTCAGTACTAACTGGCATCATCCATTTGAGAGACTGGAGCTATCTGAATATATAATAAATGATAACTATAATGCCTCTTGCTTACTATTCATATTCTATGTTAATAGAGATTTTAATGCATAATAATTCATATTTATTACATCATAATGCTGTTTTTACTTATTCAATACCAAAAAAATCTTATGCTAAATGTAGTACAATTGGAATTTAGATCCAACCCTACCTGACCTCAGAGTTCAAACTCTTGCCATTATGCAATAAGGTTTCTCAACACAGAAGTCTTTGGAAACATTTTCAAGTGATATTAAAAAATAAGTAAACATGGTTCTGAAAAGTCTCGAGAAATAATAGAGATATCTGAAATGACAAAGGATGTCCCTGAACCATTTAGTCATTCCTTGTATTTTGAGTGGAATGTGAAAGTTTGCTGCATCCATGGGTAATTCTAGTCTAGTCTCCCAGTTCCCATGTATCTAAAAATCCTGTGGACACACAGGCTTCTCCTCCCACCCCTTCACATGATTTCATGCATTGGGATGCTGTGAAGAGGTTTCAGTTGCTTCTCCCTTGTACATCACAGAAGTGGTTGATGAAGGTAAGGGACAGAGACAGGTTGCTTCTATTTCTTGGTTTCAAAGCATATGTACCAGACCCTGACTGTGTTTTGAGGATACATTGTTGTATGATCAATGCCTTGCATTTATGTGTTCTAACGGAACATCATCTGTATATACACAGAGCTCATACTCATTCTGCACATTGCAAATGCAAACCCTATGAAAAAGCTTGAGAAGGGCTAAAGAAGGGAAAAATCATTATAAACTGCTTTTGCTTTGTGATAGCCAGTCAATGCTGTGTATAGTACAGAATAATAGAGCAGTTATAATGGAAGCAGATGTTATCAAACACCTCTGTCCATTATAATATCTAAATAAATGTTCAGCAGGAACTTTAGGCTGGCTTATTGCCTAAAGCTATTTCTAAATACTATGACCTGTAAGACTTCCCCAGACAGTTTATTCAAATTTTTTCAGTCAGCCCCAACTGAATACTCTAAAGCAAGTTTCCCTTTTCATTTTAAATTATTTTCTAGCATGTTCCACATCCAATATAGCTAGAGCACGCATGCTTTTGACAGGGTTTTATTTTGGCAGTGCATATGGGTTCAAAAATTCTGCAGTCCAAAAAAAAATCTTGTAAGTACAATAGATATCATATCTAATTGTTCACTGAAAGCCATTTTACATTGCAGAAAGCATTTGGGAACTCAAATGCCAAATTGCACACACACAGGTTTTGAAGCATTACAGGGAATCAAGGAAGTTTTCTGTCTTCCTTTCTTAAGCCATGACAGTCTATGTAAAAAATGAAAGCATTTTAAGTTATACAAGTTACAATATAAAAATCACAACTGATAAGAGTTGATCATCTTATCGTATTTTGTAGCTGATGATCTGGATTTAGAGAAATTACACAAATTTTCAGGATAATGCCTGAAAGTAGATAAACAATGATTGCACCACACAGTCATGTGGCCAGTGGGCTGAGCTACCCATAGAAGACTGGACATTTTTTTTTCCTGAGTTGCTCAGTACTAAACATAAATGAGTGTAAATATTGTTTCAAAATTTAGACCAGAGTACATATTTTACTTTTGAAAACATGGAACTGTCCATATAATGAAAGGTAATAAAATTATCTTTAAGAGTAAAACATTAAAAAAAACAGGAAATGTTTATCCATAGCTTGTGCTGAACTCAGAAATCCCCTGCTGATTCTAAATTAGTAGCTGTTTAGAAGCAGAGATTTGAGATGACCACTTAATTTCTATTGTTCAAATGTAAAAGACTGAAATTAGAGACAGTTCAGACACTGATAGTTGTAGATAAAGCACTGAATAAGGAAGTCCTTAAGGAAGGAAAGAACAACATTAGATAGCTCAAATACTCAGTACATGACTTCAACAGAAAAAAATCAAAGGAGGAAAATAAGAGTATGTTTGTGTAGGACCAAGCCAGGATATCTAATAAAGATGTCAAAATTTCTAGCATGTTGTTACTGTCCTTATTGTAAGAAAGCACACAATCCTTTACTGTTTGGGTAGTGGACTATAAGTTACTATTCTTAAATTCAGATGTGTTAGTCTAGGACATACTCTCATGTGAAAGATATATGAGAATTTTAAAAGTAAAAGTTAGAAATATGAACTGACAATATAACATTGAATTCAGTAGGGTAGATAAATAAAAAAAACTAATAAAACTCAGGGCATACCATGATACACTGGAAATAATGTGTTGAATGTGGGCATATAATATTGGCTTACTTGGAGTGAACCATCAACTACACCATGTCATTCATTTTCACAAATCACAGAAATACAGGTAAAAATATTTGGTGATGTAGTCATCTCAGGTTAAAAATTTTTAAAACTATGTTAGCAATTTCTTTATAGAGGATAAAGCTTTGTTTTATTGTCTTGTTAGGGTTTTTATTTTTATTTCCTGATAGAAGTGTTAAGACAATATAGACATTTTGACTAGACTGGAAAGTTTTCAGTAGTACCTGTTGTGGCAAACTAATGATTTATTTTATAGATACCCATCTTTCAGAGATGCAGCTACCGAACTAAGTATGTGCAAACTTATTTGGTATTATTAATTTAAGAAAGATAGAATTAAAAATAATAGGTGTGAGAACAGTCACATTCATTTGAGGCTTCTCAAGAATATATGGAATCCATGAATACATATTTACATTGGTGGAGTTATAAGCAATGATCCCTAAAGAGTCATTATAGCAGAGAATGATGAGCAACCTATTTGCATAGGCAGCAATTTTTTAATTCAGGTCATTTGTAGCTTTGTTGGACCACATCTGAAATTCAATTATGAAATGAAACTGTGGTTCTTGAAATCCACATATTTCTCTAAATTTCTTTTAGGGTACTGCCTTTTTTTGTAAACGACAGATAATATTTTATGTTCTCATCACATACAACATGTTATTCTGAAGTGTATATACATTGTAGAATCCATAAATCTAGCTACTCAGCAAATACGTATCACATAGTTACCATCTGATAACTAGGTGGAAAACACTGTCCATTTTTATTTTAAGAAAGTGTTATGTTTATGAAATAATTATTTTCCCTGTCTACATAGACCATTTGATTCCTATAAATGTTTATGTCTTCAAAATTGTTCATGATATAGTGAAAACAGAATCATGGCTCGTGTGCTTACCACATTCCTTTCTCCAAAAATAAAGGGACTGTATTATAGGATTCACTACACTGTGATTTAGTCTCAAAAGCACATGTATTCCTGGTTAATTTATATGAAGATAGAATTCATCACCACATTTTTCCTGTTGCATACTGTTTCTCTGGATGAAGGAATTTGCTATTAAGTATTGAATTAGTGATAGGTTTAATGGCATTTCTTGGTTTACTTTTTTAGTATTCAGAATATTAGAAAGAATCTTCATAAGTGTCTCAGAAACATAATCCAATAAGTTCACAATTATTTCCTAGTTTCTAATAGTTAGATAAATTCTATTTTAAAGTCAGTATGATTTAGACTTACTGTGGGAACATACTTAAATGTACTTTTATGTAAATTAGATTTTATACTTTTAAAAACTGTCAAATAATAGGTTTTGTATATTTATTTTGAGGACAGGATGAAATTCCTTTGCTGAAGGCTAAGAAAATATGTATTTAATAATAAAAATATTTTAAATTATTCCTCTGTGACATAAGCAAGTATTAAATTATATTTTAAAAGAAAAAAAATAAGATACGTGTGAAAATTACAAAACATAGAACTACTACAGCTATTAAGAATGGGAAGATAGGGCTGGGAAGGTGGCTCAGTGGTAGAGCGCTTGTCTTGCATGCATGAGGCCCTGGGTTCGATTCCTTAGCACCACATAAGCAGAATAAAAAAGCCGGAAGTGGTGCTGTGGCTCAAGTGGTAGAGTGCTAGCCTTGAGCTGAAAAGCTGAGGGACAGTGCCCAGGCCCAGAGTTCAGGCCCACAACTGGACCTCCCCCCCACCAAAAAAAAAAAAAGAATGGGAAGATAAATTAAATTTTCAGTTTTGTACACTACTTTGTTGGGTTTGGGCCAACTTTGTGTTCCTTTTTTATTCATGTTTGCATTATTCCAATCCTATAGGAAGTGTGTAAAGCAAGCATGTGACAATATTTTCAAATACAATAAAATACCTGTTTTCTGTGGAGAAACAAGTTTCCAAGCACTCAGTTACTTTTACTGCTCCAGGGGTCACATGGCTACTAAATTAGTTTGTACACAGAATGTTCTACATTTCATTATGAAGAATCTTTATCTCTTTTATGATTCAAGGGAGAACTCAAACAGTCTGATTGCTTAGGAAGACAAAGTCAAAGTTCAAGAAAATAAACACCAGGGAACAGGTATTTGAAAGAGGTGAGATAGAGTCAAGGGGAGAGGGTTAGATGAATGTGGAGAAGGAGGGGGACAATTCAGTCAAGAAACCAGTGGAGGGGAAGGGGAAAACAAATCGTTTAAATGTGGACCCATTGCACCAATGAGATGTACAAGTCATTATGTTCAAACTGAACTTTACAACTTTGGGGGGGGCAGAGAGGGTTGGGTGGGGGGACGGGAAGGATGGGAAGGATGGGAAGGGATGGGAAGGGGAAACAAAGGAGGAGGCTACAATGCTTGATAAGAAATGAACTCATTATCTTGCCCATGTAATTGTAACCCCTCTGTACAGTATGTTCACAATTTAAAAAAAAGAAATCAATGCATATCATAAAAAAATTAAGAAAAGTGAGGGAGGAATGGGTTGGTAGAGATAAGTGAGAATAGTTAAAGGGTTGACATTCATCAAGATGTTTTATATTAAGGAACTGTGCTGTTAAGTGGCAACTGCTTTTGTGAGAAGTGTGTTTATTTTATTTTTAAAGTTAATTTTATTGTAAATAAAGATGCTGTACAGAGGGGTTAGAGTTACATGAATAAGATAATGAGTACATTTCTTGTCAAACATCGTTACTCCTTCCTTTGTTTTTCTCCTACGATACCTTTCCTTCCTGATAATAAAATAAAAAATAAGATCCAAATTTTTTATCAGAAATATTAGACTGATATTACAAAGTCTGAGAAAATACTGGACATACAACAACATCTAAGTTGATAACTAAATTTCCATAAGGATATGAATTATAATTTGGGGATATTTGTCAAAATATTATTTAGTGTTGATAGCAATGGCTTTCCTAAATTATAAAAAAAAAGATTTGACACATGAGTTATAAGGATTTTTCAATTATAAGCACATAATAATAAATAATGCTTATAAATACATTAGAAACAATAGCAAGAAAGAAAAAAACACTTGTGTCCCCATCTTAGGGTTCATTTGGCTTAAATTCATCTTATCTGGTCATATGTACATAGGTTTTTGACCTTTTCTACTTGTCTCAGGCATATACTGGTTATTGTAAATAAGGGAAACCATGGGACTGATGTTTCTTTGGGCCTGGCTTACTTCATTTAACATAATTTTTTCCAAGTCTTTCCATTTCCTAACAAATGGGGCAATGTTGTTCTTTCTGATGGAGGCATAGAATTCCATTGTATATTTTTATATACCACATTTTCTTGATCCATTCATCTACTGAGGGGCATCTGGGTTGGTTCCACATCTTATCTATGGTAAATAATGCTGTAATAACCATAGTTGTGCTGGTAGCTTTAGTGTGGTCTTGTTTGTGATCATTTGGGTAAATGCCCAAAAGTGGGATTGCTGGGTCATAGGGGAGCTCATGATTGTATTAGTTTACATTCCCACCAGCTGTGCAGGAGAGCTCCTTTTTCTCCACATCTCTGCCAGCATTTGTTGTTGTCAGAGTTAAAATTATTGGACAGTACACCTATGGTAAGATGGTATCTCATAGATGTTTTGATTTGCATTTCCTTTATGGCCAGCGATGAGCATTTCCTCTTGTGTTTGTTTACTATTCTTATGTCTTCTTCTGAGAAGTCTCTCCTTAGCTCCCTTGCCCATTTAGTGATTGGTTTATTATGTTTAGGAGTGGTTAGTTTCTTGAGCTCCTTGTATATTTGGATATTAGGCCCTTGTCTGATGTGTTGCTGGTTAAGATCTTTTCCCAATTGATACCATGTGATTTTTTTGTTGTTGTTGCTTTGTATGTCCCTCCCTCACGGTATAACCCCTGTTTTCACTGTATTTGATGTCAGCATAATTTGGGGAGGGGAAGGGAAAAAAAACAAAATGTTTAAATGGGGATACAGGTTGACCCATTGTAACAATGAGATATACAAGACACTATGTTGAAAAATGAACTTTACAATTTGGTGGGGGGGGGGAAGGGGGAGTATGGTTGTAGAGGTGGGAGGGAAGGGATGGTAGGGGAAAAACAAAGGAGGAGGCAACAATGCTTGATAAGAAATGTACTCATTACCTTGCTCATGTAATTGTAACCCTTCTGTACAGTATTTTCACAATTAAAAACTTATTTAAAAAGAATAAAAAATAAATAATGCTATGATTATAATAAATACTATGCTCATGTTGTTGATGCTTTTTCTGACATTACTAATTGATGATTCTGTTTTCCTCTTTGAAAATCAAATTTATATAAGACAGGATGATGGTGGTATCAAGAAATAATTTAAAGTATTGTTTTGTAATTGTAACTTCGTTATATGAACAAATTAACACTTGGTTATCTTTCTCCTACCTTATAACTTAAATACTGATTTTTTGTTGTTATACTCAGGAGAAAATATAACCCACAATATTAAATATAAAAACTCATACATGTATATTACAAAAATTTAGTTTTATTCTTTCTGTTCAATAAAGGAGTAAGAGCCTGAAGAATTTGTTGTAGCTATAATTACATGGCTATAGGAATGAAAACCCGGTGAGCATACATTTATGTAACACTATATTTCAGTATATTTTAAAATACAAACATAATATTTAAACCATTATATAATAAAATATAAACCACTATTTTTATCAATTTTTCTTTAAATAAGTAAGTTAGTTCACACTTATGACTGATTACTGATGAGGTTTATATGTTTGGTGTAGGGAAGTAACATGGTCTATTAAAAGGATGTTAGCAGGTACATTAAACATTCAATCAAATGTAAATGAACAGGTCAATCATCCAGAATTATCCAAGAGGCTTGACCTCCGTGAAGCCCATTTACAGATAAATTATTCAACAAAAAAATTGCTGCCTTGTAAATTCTGTTCATTACTGACAGTGTTGTGCACTACTCAGTAATTACATATCCCTGACTCTACTATAGGAGTAGGATATTATGTACATTCAAAATCAAGAAGTAGAAAAATCAGAAATGATACACAGATTAATTGAAATGAAAATACTTTCATCCCAGACTCCATTCAATCCTCTTCTATATCACTTCATCCCAAACTCCATTCAATCCTCTTCTATATTACTTATATCCTGTTTTGATATTTTCATGATTTGATTTGAAATTTTTGGTATATAATAGTCTTTTGCAACCATAAACTACTCATTTATTTTTTGTATTATGTTATTTCCTTGTTTTTCAAAATTCTTTTACAACTGCTGTTCACTTTGACATTACCAGCCATGTCAGGAAGTAATATTACCAAGCCTATCTGCCTTACAGGAAAACAATCTAAAGGAACAAAGATTGAAAATTGTAAGTTGTTTTCTAAGCAAAGTGAATTTATTCAGATATTGCATTAATTAATTGATTAATTTTATTGTCCAGGCCTCACACTCTTACTTAGCAAAACTAAGCTCAATTTGATCTTATATGTATCACCAAGTTATGAAGAGTTTCATGGTTAATACAGATGGTTAATTCCTCAACCATCCTTTTCCTGTCTCCCTCCATCTACATACACTCATGTGTGCATGTGTATGCACACACGCACACACGAACACACACATGCATGGGGGAAACTCAGAATAAATTTCAAATCTAATTATTCGGGGTTTTCATGTGTGAACATGCGGTATATTTTTTATGCAACCTTATATGCAGAGTATATTTTTCTACACTAATGGTACACATACATATCTTAGTGACTCCTGGAACAAATTGTTATAAATAAATAAGGCACATCAATGAAATCATGTATAAAATTTTACACATCTAGCTCCACAAATAAATTTCTTGATAAGTTATCTTCTACATAATAAGTTCTGGACTAGACGTCCCATAGGGAAATGGCACAAGGTCTTCTTGAGTGTTAGAATGTACATTTGGACCTCTGATTTAGTGGAACAGTGTGTAAAAATCTCATAATCAGTACACTCCCTATTGGCTCCACATCTGAAGATCCCCAAGAGTGCTATTTGTCTCAGTGAACATCTGGAATAGATTATATCCAGTTAATTGGCTCCAGGTTGAGATCGTTACAGACAGTAGCATGCAGTATAACCTGTGCATTTCAGTAAGTCCACCCACTTTGACTAAATCACACCTACTTCTCTTCATAATTCCTCCCATATGCAGAGCTTATCTATGTGTATGTTCACACAGCGTGCACACACACACACACACTAACAAAATATCAATGTATCAGTAGAGAGGTTTAAAAAGATGTTTAACCCATAAATTATCTCAACTGCAAAATTAACCATTGAATTTGACAAAGTTTTGGAGAGAATAATAAAGAATTGGGAGCATTAAACTGTAGAAAAAATACCTGCTTTATGGGCTGGGAAAGTGGCTCAGTGGTAGAATGCTTGCCTTGCATGAATGAGGCCCTGGGTTTGATTCCTCAGCACCACATAAGCAGAAAAAGCCGGAAGTGGTGCTGTGACTCAAATGGTAGAGTGCTACCTTGAGCTGAAGAGCTGAGGGACAGTTCCCAGGCCCAGAATTCAAGCCCCACGACTAACAAAAAACTAAAAAACAAAGGAGGAGGAGGAGGAGGAGGAGGAGGAGGAAGAGGAGGAAAGATCCGCCTTAGTAGATTTATTTAGTAGAATAATCTTCCATTTTTTTTAAGTCCTAACAGTTTGGATATTTTGGTCCTATTTTATTCCCCTCCACCCCTTACTATATGTCTCAGCACATGTAGGCACATATCAGAGGGTCACAGTAGTAAAGACAGCAATACTTTGATTTTTAACTTATTTAACAATATTAATGAGTTAGGCTACAATGAACAGTATAACTACTGTTCATTGAAAACCAAAACATCAATCATTTTAACTTACAATGTTGGAGGCATAGGGCATGTCTTAGCGATTAATGACCAGTTGGAGGAGTAGTTATCTTAATACATAGCCAAGAGCCATTAACTTCAACTAGTCATTAATTTCCAGGAAATGTCCTATACTGAGGTCACTATTGCTAATAAAACACACATATGGAAAGTTTCTCTTTTTTGCCTATGTACATAAACATGCGTTCACGTTGCATGCATTATTGCATGTCATGGGGGGGAAAGGATTTTTCCAAGTCCAGAATCTCAGAAAAACTAAATCTAATGAAAAATGAGACTATTCAAATTAACCATTACTTCTACCTAGCCATTTGATTTACCATTTCCTATTTTCAGAGGGCATGGGTATGAGAAAAGATACTTGTTGGTATGTGAAAGATGTGGGCTTATCTACTGCGTTCACACGGTTCCTAATCACAATCAGATCTAGACAAAGGTAAAGGATGGGGAAAGGAGCTGAGAGGAGTTCTTTGGGGAGAGGTGGAGCCAGACATGATTGAATATCAAGGGCAGTGAAAGTGATGCTTTGTTTTGAGTCATAATATATTAGGTACCCAAACTGGCATGAGGCAGATTTAAGAGTTCCTTTGAGTTCCTTTGTCAAGTCCCCCATTGGTTGACAATGCACTTTTTCCTCCTTTTCCTCATTTGATTAAATCTATCATGTTGTCAGCTCTGTGTTTTTGCATCCCTGAACCAGATATCACTGTCTGTAGAATTCTCTCCTGTTGCGTTCAATTCTGCTCTTTTGTATATAAAATTACTTGTCTTGCTTAAATATACATAGTACACTTTTAAGCTATCATCCTTGGTATCTTGTAAACATCTCATTTTGTTGTAACTTATTTTTATGTAGTCAGCCACTCCTATAGAAAGGAATCTTATATTTTACTTCAACTTAATAGTCAAGAATTTACTATTGTGATAGTTATTGATAAGAATAGATAGATAGATAGATAGACACACAGACACACACACACACACACACACACACACACACATGCACACACGTACACACACCACATACCAAACAAAGCAGTTACCACATATAGGATCCTCTCTGGAATCCATCATAGCAAGTATTGGTTAAAAGTGAACTCCTTCCTAGAAAGGCAGTGTCTTAGTGAAGAAGGAAGAAAAGTTAAAGACTCCAAATGAAAAGCACCATAGGTTTACATGTAGACAAGGCAGACTCTTACTAAAGGCTTCATTTGATTCATCTCTTCCCATGTGACTTTAAAAAAAACTGTTAAAGAAGTGGAGGTATGGAACAAGTGGCTGAATGCTAGCTTTTAGCAGAAGAAGCTAAGGGAGAGTGCCAGGCTCTGACTTCAAGCACTAGTACCATATTAGAAATAGGTAGATAGATAGATAGATAGATAATCATTCTGTACTTCAGTTTTCTCATCTGTAAAATTAAGTAATAATTGCCTTAACATTGAAGCTGTCACTAATGTTAAATGATTTTGGCTAGGTAAAGCCCTTAAAAAATATCCTGCATGCTGCTGGTCAATGACTATACTTAATGAAAAATTCATTCATTCATGGTAAGCTTGCATTGGTCCAGGCCTACCACCTATATAAGTGGCCTTGACCTAATCGTATCTAGCTTTACTAACTCTGGTGGAATTTCAACTAAGAAATGAGAATACATCCACTTCAAGAAAGGCTGCTTTGTATGATTTGGTTTGAGGATCTTGTTCTTTGGAGATGGTATGATGTACAGAGTCTTCTCCTAGTGCTTCTACCTAGCCAAAGAATCTATAAAGTGATGAGCAAGGATGAAGTGTTAAATACTTGCAGCAAAAATGTGAAAATTGCTTTAATACAACAAGAGAAATTTTCAGTAGTCATTTATATAATTGGATTTGTAACACTGTGTTCATTTGTCCATCTGAGTAAAGATGATTCAGAATTTTATTTAATAATTATGACTTATTTGGTTTATGACAATTCTGCAAGAACAAATCACATAAGAACTTACTTATTTAAAAAATCTATATATTTTCTGAAAACAGTAGTACATCTGAAAAAAATCTTCAAAAATGTTATCCTGATCATTTTTTAAACATTTTCAGATTCGTTAACCTCATTTGAAAGAGGATATTATTTTCATCATGAATGCTAATAAAGATGAGAGAGCCAAGACCCAATGTCAAGAATTTCACATTTTACATGGTTTAATGATGCTAAGCATGACCATGCTGTTTCTTCCTGTCACTGGAACATCTAAGCAAAATATTCCACGGCTCAAGTTATCATACAAAGGTAAGTATATAAATATTTTCACGTATAGTAAAATTTTTTGGTTTTTAGTTTTGTTTCCTTTAGGAATTTATATTGACTGTTTGCATCACCTAATAATATAGTATACAATAAAAAAGCTCAGTTCCTTATTGTTGTATCTAATTTTTGTAAAATTCAATCTGCCACACTTAACTTATATTGGTCTTTTGATTATTATAAATGGTGGAAGGTGGATAATATTGAAATACACTGTGTCTATGTATAACACAGCTCACAGAAAACTGTTGATCAATAGAATGATGGGGACTGCAGAAAGAGAGCTATAGAAAGGTTCATTATGTCATATAATATATGCAAATGCAAAAATACCTTGGTGCAACTCCCTTTTATAATTAATATACACTAAATGAATGATCAAAAAGTAAATAGTCTCTGTTGTAAGGGAATTAGCAAGAGAGGTAGGAGAAAAACATAAGGTGATCAAAGTACTTTATATACATGTTTGAAGAAAGAACCTGTTAAAATAGTTAAAGAATGGGGTAAAACCTGCTTTCACTATATTTGATGTCAGTATAACTTGTGGAGGAGATGGGGAAAAACCAGTTGTTTAAGGATACAGGTGGACCTGTTGCAACAATGAGAAGTCAAGTTGTCATGTCCAAAAGGAGCTTTACAACGTCGGTGCGGGGGGGGGGGTAAGAAGGGGGGGGAGGAGAAGGATTGGGATTGACGGGGAGGGGGGAGGCTGGGAAGGGATGTGAAGGGTAAACAAAGGAGGAGGCTGCAATGCTTGGTAAGAAATGTACGCATTATCCTGCCCATGTAATTGTAACTCCTCTGTACAGCATGTTCACAAATAAAATTAAATTAAAAAAAAGAGCTAGAAAAATAAAAGAATGGGGTAAAAGAGGGAATAAGGGTGAATGATGATAAAGGATGTGAGGTCAATGAAGGAAAAACGGAGACAATGAGGGAAGGGCTGACATTGTTTAAAAAGAAATGTGCTCTTGAGCTGTAGCTTTAATTCCTCTTTACGTCACCTTTATAATAATAAAAATGCGGGGGGAGCCTTAACTCCATATTTATAACCTCTTTGCTGATGTTTTAGGTTTATTTTTAAATTTTCCATCAAGTAGCATCATAGAAACAATGTCACATAGGTACATAAATATCCCTTGCATAATATATTTAGGGATCATTATAAGCTTAATTATGTCATTTTTTAATTCAGAAAGTAATCACATTTAGAAACCTACTTTGTCAAGAATTGAATTATTTTCCTTCTAAACAGCCTGATTCAGTGTAGAAAATGTAAAATAATTAATATTTTGAAGTTCTTAGAAAGTGGATGGGCAAATACAAGCAATATGTTACTGAAAAGCTAGTTATTTCCAAAAGGGAAATTCAACATTTTTTTTTCAAAGTAGTTGAAAAGATGAGTAGTCAAAACTGGCAAGGACCATACAATTGTGCTAAGCCAAAGTGATTACTCATTTTTTTCAGAAAAATAAATGAATAGTAGCAGCCATATGGAATTACTGTGCATATGTATGTGGATACTGAAGCAAACAATAATGAAAGCTTTCTAGAACGCCTACCCTGTATTTAATTTCCATGTTTTATTACTTTTCTAGCCTTTGAGATGTAGATAAACTAAAACATTTGCAAAAATACAATTTTTGGCTTGTATTCTAAATACCAGAAGCATCAAAAGAATAGAGTTTATTGATTCATTCAGTCTCCTTCTACAGAAAAAGAGGCTCAGATGAATGAGAATCTTTAAAGAAATAAATCAACATTCTTAATCTTTATAGGACAGAAGGCAAAATCAAAACCATACACTAATACAAACTGTTGATTTTTCAAATTAAGAACCTACTACATTTAAATAGCTATTTAGAATCCCTCTTATTTTAGATTTTAATGTAGAGGAAAATTGTCTCAGTTCTATCCCCATACCCCAAACACACATAAATCTAACAACAGGCTTCAACTATGCAAAATTCAGTAAAGTTCTTTATGCCTCCCAATAATCTTAAAGGTACATGTGGTTCCCTTTATGGTGTATAAGTCCTCTGGGACTTACTGTATCTAATGTATCTACAGTGAAAGAGTCAGGATTAGGATCTCAGGCTCGGTGTAGATTGGGGCCAATCCAGGAGGTTAGCTATGAACTAACTGTGACCTCCCCATTTGCTCCATATCTCAATTTCTCACATGGGAAGAAAATAACAATTCTCACCACAAAAGGTGGTGGTGAAAATAGCTCATTCCCCAAATAGTGCTTATATCAATGCGGTCATAACAAATTCTCAGTGACTTTTATGTATTGAACCAATTTGATTTGCAAATAATATTCTTTTTTCTTTGTCTACACTCATCAATGTTTTGTAACTTTTACTACATTAAAGAAACCTCTAAACGGTATTTTCATAATTAAAAAAAAAGAAACCTGATGGTATAGTAACATTCTTTAATGCCTTTGTTTTAAATGTTCCTTATTCTTTTTCTTTATTGTTTGGATTATAATACTTGATTCTAATATGTCCTTTCCTTCGTTCCTTCATTTCTTCTTCCTTCCTTCTTTTCTTTCTCTTTTTTTATTTTCTTTTTGTTCTTGATATGGAAGTTTGAACTCAGAATGTCATGATTGTTAGACAGGTGATCAGCCACCCAAACAACACATACATTATAGATTAAAGATTTTTCTTGATCTTAGTTTTGGGAATATTTTATAGTTTGCATTTTTTATGTTTTATTTTTATTTTTGTCAGTTGTGGAGCCTGAACGCTGGACCTGGGAACTTTCTCTCAGCTCTTCAGCTCAAGTCTAATGCACTGCCAGACTTGAGCCACAGTGCCACTTCTGGCTTTTTCTGCTTATGTGGTTGAGAATTTGAACCCAGGGCCTCATGCATGCAAGAAAAGCACTCTACCACTGAACCACTTTCCTAGCCCTGTAGTTTGAATTTTATAATGTTTTATTTTCTAAGTTTTCTGTAAGTTTTCTGATATCTAGTTTAAATATTTTTATGGTTACTAGTCATTTTCCTAGAAATCTTTGCTTAATCTAAGCTTGTAAAGATAGTCTCATGTCTTTAGAATTGTGGCTTTTATTTAAAAGGAGATTTCATTTTAACATTTCCATTCATGCATACAGTTTTTAATATTATAAAGGTGATGTGAAGAGGAATTAATGTTACAGATCAAGAGTATATTTCTTTTTAAACAATGTCAGCCCTTCCTTCATTGTCTCCCAGTTTTTCGTTCCCATCCCCACCCAAAAGTTGCATAGTTAATTTTCAACTTAGTGACCAGTAAGTACCAGTAACAAATTTGTTCACCCTTTGTCCCACCATTTCTGTGACCCCTTTACACTCCCAAAGACAGATAAATGAACAAATAAGTGAAAAAGAAAATGAAAATGGTGATAAAAAATATTGTTTCCATTTCCTAGAGTTCATTGTGATAAATGTAATTTTATATGATCAGATGCACACAGGTATTACAGATACACATAGGTATTACACCTTTGTGTTCCTCCCAGAAGAGTAGCCTCCTTTGGCTTCACTGTTTCTGAATGCCTAGAGACCTATACAAATTATCATGTCCCAGTGTATATATATGTATATATATACATATATATACACATATATACATATATATACATATATGTATATGTATACATATATATACACACACATATATATTTACCATCCCCTGTGTTTGCTTATAAATTTATAGGCACACTCTAGCTACCACAAATAAGGGAAGTCATGCCAACCTATTTTTTGCTGGTGTGGCTTATTTCACTTAATATTTTCAATTTTTAAAATTTTATTTTAAAGGTGATATACAGATAGGTTACAACTACATAAGTCAGGTAATGAGCACATTTCATTTTGAACAGTGTCACGCCCTCCATCATTCTCTCCCAGTTTTTCCTCTCCTGACTCCCCCACTTCACTGCTGAATTGGTTCACCCTTTGTCCCCACCATTTCTGTGCTTCCTTTTCCCCTCCCAAACCAGATAAACTTGTATATAAGACAAAGGGTACAGAAACAAAAAAAAAATAGCCACAGAAGGGAATAGACTAAAGGAAAAGAGGTGTGGGGGGACCACAAAACAGTACAATAAAAACTTCTTGCTTCCATTTATTGGAGTTCATTTTGATAAGTGTCATTTTATACGGTCATATACACATAGATATTGAGCCCTTGTGATCCTATCCGAAGTATATCCTCCTTTGCTCTCACTGTGTGGATGTAATTAGAAAGTTCCTATGGATCTATAAGTAAATTCAGTGCATAGTAAAAGACAAATAATTGCACTTGGACATAACTTCTTAATTTTTTTCTAAGTCTTTCCATTGCCTAAAGAATGATACAATATCGTTCTTTTTGATGGATGTGTAGAATTCCATTGTGCATATATACCATGTTTTCTTGATCCATTAGTCCATTGAGAGGCATCTGTGCTGATTCCATATCTTGTCTATCATAAACAATGCTGCAGTGAACACAGAACATAGTTGTGCTGTTAGCTTTAGTGTGACCTTGTTTATGATATATTGGATAAAAGCTTGCTTGGTCATTGGATAGCTTTATGTTTATTTTTTTGTGGAACCTCTGAACAGTTTACAAAGGTTATCTCTTTTGAACTTATTTAGAGACAGAGAGGGAATAGGAAAACATACTTGCAAATGCCATTTCAAATGTAAAATGTTCTCTGAAGACTGAAGCAAGAGAGTGACTAGGTCAAACTACTCAACTTAGACTTTGCCAAGATTAGGTTTCTTAACATTTTATGAAAAAATAAAACATTGGGTTTTACATCCATTTTATAGATAAAATACATGAACCTTAGTGCCTAAATTACATAAGCCAAAGTAAGAAACAACCAAAGGCTGTGTTCCTATATTTGTTTAGTCCAAGGTCTATGGACCTGTCACATTATGGTGTCTATAAAGGAAACATGACATATTTAAGAATACATATATCGCAATACAAAAATACATAAGATCTTGCCATTATTTCTTTGGTAATATGTGCCTTTATCATTCTCTAAAATAATAAATGTATTTTTTACCCTCAAGGTGATTGTTTTAATTTCTCCAAAATTTAATTATGTTTTGCACTGATCAGAAAAGTTTTACTTCATCAATAAGCACTGATTATTTGATATTATGGTTCTTTGTTTTGTATGAATTTATTAAGAAATGCATGGCTAAATCCAAATGCTCTCTAAATTCAGAAATTTATTTACTTATTAAATTTGAAAGATATCCTAACAGGCAATATCCTGGCAATATTACTCTCAAGCTTGTTCAACTTGGTTTGTCTAAACTGAACAATCTGTTATCTCAATTCAGTATGATACAGTAATGAACAGAAAAGGTTCTGACACCTGATTGCCTAGGCCCTTACTGCTATTACTACTCATGAAATATTTATTTTCTGGGTTACAGTTTTCTTGTTTATAAGACACTAAATCAGTATTATGACTGCCACATGTAAGACTAATAATTTTGTTATAAAACTGAATCCATGTAGAGCACTTAAAATCATGGTTGATATAGTAAATATTGAATAATGGAAATATTTATCATTTTTTATGAAATACACCATCTTGCCTAGGTATTGATGGTAACTCGTTGACCAAAGGTTTTTATATGTAAACAATATTTTATAATTTCTTCTTGGAAATTATGTAAAAATTTACATGGAATCTGAAAATTGTCTTTGTGTTCTCCCCAACTATTTTCTGTCAGTGTTAGCCTCCCTCAGGCAAGAACTGTTCAGAAATTATGAATTTATTGAGGGCATTGCCTTGACATTTCACTACGGTGCTCCTTTAGTTGTTAGTAGGTCCACAGACAATACACTTCACACAATTACTGCTGACCTTGATTAAAGTTTTGTGTTTGAGTGATGTTAACCTTTTCTCATGGGTTAAAATGCATCATAAAATCACTCAAGAGTTCAGACTATGATGCAATCTGAAATGCCATTTTTATTGACAAATCGACTGGAAAGATAGCCTACTCTAAGTCACTCCTTCTAAGTAAAAATTACCACAATGTGTTTTTGCCTACAAAGTAAATTATTAATGGATGATTTGAAAGTATGCACTGTATTTGAATGGACTCTTGGTTTCTCATACATGTTTTCACTAAATTTTCAGGGGTAATTTCACTGTGTGTGTAATACTTAATTGTCAATATTACTAACACTAGCATCCAAATGCCTGCTGTATTTCTTGTATATTTCTTGTATTGTTTTGGAAATTGGTGTCTATATCAACTCAGAGAGATTATGATTCTTGCCATCATATAGTTTATAGATTCATTGGGAAGATCAGAAAATATATAAGTAAATAATTCGGTCATGTAGAAAATAGTAAGAACTAGAAAGAACAATGTACCAAAAATCAAAGTTCAGGAGTGGTAGAGTTAAAGTAGCAAAAAGAATGGTGGTCATGGAAGAGCTAATTAAGTGGATTTTCAGATATTTAAAATTTACAGAACTAAGCCAGAAGTTGGTGGTTCAGGCCTGTAATTCTAGTTACTCAGGAGGCTAAGATCTGAGGATCGCCGTTCAAAGCCAGCCTGGGCAGGAAAGTCCATGAGACTCTTATCTCCAATAAACCACTAGAAAACTGGAAGTGCCAGTGTGGCTCAAGTGGTAAAGCACTTGCCTTGAGCTGAAGAGCACAGGGAGAGCGCCCAGGCCCAAAAAAGAAAAAAAAATTACAGAAGCAGTTCACTGAAATATCTGGAATTTTTTTTGCAGAAAGAATATAGTACAAAAGTCCTGAGGTAAGTCAGTGTCTAGAATTCTTAAGAATCTTACAGAAAGGAGACAATATGCTTACGCAACAGGGAAGAAGAAAATGATTGATTAAACAGAAAGAAAGCGGTGGTCCACAGTTCAAACATTAACATTTAATATGATTGATATAGACTGGAGAATTTTCAGCATGCTTAGACATGTGATAGCATCACTCTGATTTCTGTGTTATCTGTGCTTTGGAAGGCAGGAGAATAGAAAAAGAAAGAGCCAGAATAGAGATGTTGTCATAATCCAGGGAAGAAATGATGGTGATTGGGCAATAGAGATAGAAGAAGATGTGAAGGTAGGGCCAATAGGATATTCTGATGGTGAGCAAGCGAATAAGAGAGAGGAGAGGGAGAATGAGTGAGTGAGCAAGAGGGAAAACTCAGGTATATGACTCCAATTGTTTTTCTTGAATAGAGTTATTAATTAATTTCAATGAGAAAAACTGAAAGAGATAGGTTTTAAGGAAGAACAAGGATCATTGTTTTCTAAAAAAGGATAGTTCTTATCAAATTGAAATTCTACAAATACACATGAATATTTAAGTTGGGAATTCATGGAGATGTCAATTGGAAATATAAATTTTGTAGTTACACATGGAAAATTTTAAATCCATGAGACTGTGAGATAATGAAGGAATGGAAAAGAACTCAGTAAACATGAACAGTCAGAGATCACAGAAAAACCCCTGCAACTGCAAAGCATTAGAGCCACAGTTGGGTCTCCAGATGGTACATTAATGTCCCTAAATTATTAATTAGTCTGTAATAAATCTTGACTTAGATGGAAGATAGATAGAATGAGGTAAACAAAATATAAGGCTGAAAAATCATTAAATTTTGATTAGACTTCTTATATGTAACAACTTGGTGCCAGGATAAAGCAGTAAAATAGACATCACTAACCAGACTTCTAGTATTTTTAAGGGATAATATACAAAATAACTGCAACCAGATGAATGTCATCATGCAAAAATAAGCAAATTTTAATTTAGGAAAAAATAGGTATAAAATTCAGCATTAGAAGAAGAGCTTAAAATGTCTTGAATGAAGTGTATGTCATGAAAATGATGTACTTTGTGTTCATGAATAAAATGGGTGAGGCAGCATGCATGATGTGGTAGATATCATTTGGGGGTGTCTACAACAAGGAAATTAGGAGCTATTACATTAATTCCAAGATGGGATAATGCGTGTCTAAGGTAGCTAGGAATATGAATAAATATTTGACAAGCAAGATTAGAAATTTGTATGATAGGATATTTTAGTCTTTCAATTTAGATGGTTTTAAATTTTGAATAGAGTGAAATGGAATGATTATATAAATGGAAGAAAGGAAGGAAAGGGAATAAAACTAATTTTGAAGTGTTGAGCATGAGATTAGGTAATAACACAGAAGTCCTTGAAGTCAGAAGGGTTGAGATGGTCAGAGGAAAATCTGACAGCCTGTAGAAGATGGTTTGGAAATGGTAAACTGAGATTTAGGTTTTAGCTATCTGTCTTGAAGTCATCCGCAGAGAACTGACCATTTATTAGGCATAAATAAATTTTAGGAAATAAAGTATAAATAAGATATAACATGTCATTGTTTATACAGTCTGAAAGGGAGGACGACATTTTATGCTTGTATTTTTTAATCTCCCTCTTGGATATATATGCAAATAATGATTCAAATCTGCTGAGTGCCTCTATTGGATTATGCTCATTAGACTAGTGATTAGAGACGGGGTCCTCATCTGGAGAAAACCTAGAGAAAAGTCTTACAGATGATTAGCATCTGCTTAGTCTGATGAAAAAAACGATCTGAAATTTTCCTGAATCTGTGGAAATTTCAGATCAAATGTCACAAGGAAATGCCCAGCGTGATAAATTAAAGAAATATATACATGGAATATTATTTTAATTTTCATAATAGCAAATGTGAAGACATGATTTGAACAAATTCCATGAAAAATCAAAGACACATTCAAAGTCTTGGGACACAGATGGCATGAAACTTCTCAACTGTGACCAAAGTTTCACATATGTCCTTTAACATAATCACTATTGTTATTATTATTGAACACAGGGTCATGCTTTGTAGCCCAGACTTTCTTTCAACTCTATACTCTCCTGCTTCAGCCTCCTGAGTCCTAGAATTTTAAGTATGTACCACCCTGTCTACTGTAATAAATCCTTATGCTGATTTTATTGTTCCCTTATTTGCTTTGTTTTTGGTTTTTGAAGGAACTCTTCTGTTTTGTTTGTTTCATATTTGCAGTAACAAGGATTGAACCAAAGATGTATTGTTGATACAGAAATGCTCTATTACTTGAGCTACATCCCAAGCCCTGTATCCTCATTTATTGTGGCTGAAAGGTTTTGATCACACATTCATTGGAGTATAAACTACAAAGAGAGATGAGTGTGGCAGTTCATGTCTCCAATTCTTCTTTCAGGAGATCAAGGCAGGAGACTCATAAATTTGAGGTCTGGTAGACTATATAGGAAGACTTTCTCTAATATAATAAAAGAAATTTGAGAAGGAGAAATTCTAAATATTTTATTTTATTTTATTTTATTTTTGTTCCGGTCGTGGGGCCTGAACTTTGGGCCTGGGCACTGTCCCTCAGCTCTTCAGCTCAAGGCTAGCGCTCTACCACTTGAGCCACAGTGCCACTTCTGGCTTTTTTCTTTTTTCTTCTGTGGTGCTGAGGAATCGAACCCAGGGCCTCATGCATGCAAGGCAAGCGCTCTACCACTGAGCTACCTCCCCAGCCCAATTCTAAATATTTTAAAGAGAGGTAAGTAAAGAATTGTCAAAGCAGAAACAGAATTATTTTCTCAATGATTTCTGAGAAAGTTTATTTCATCATGACATCCTTTTTGGGAAAAATACTCATTTATCCTTAACTTTATATAGACAAATAATTAAAAACTATCAATCATAACAATCCTTTAGAAAATTTTTAAATAATTTATTTTTGAAAGTATAAGGACTCATAAATTATGAATTGCACATATATAAAGCATCTATTATTGAAAGCTAGCCAAGTAAGAACAAACCTGGGTTTAGATAATGTGACCACATAAAATTACTCTGATTTTACTTCACATCCTGTGCTGGCAAGAACATAGGTCTGGTGATAAAATTGGCATTATTTGTTTACTGAATTATGTCTGCTTAAGCAATACCATCTGATTTATGATTGCCTAGAAAAGATTCTAATGGACAGCTGCAAAAGAGTAAACATGAATTTGGTTTCTTTCATTTTTGTTGTTCTTTCTGATTTAGACTTGTATTCACTGGAAGAAAAAGTTAGGCCTCAATATTTTACCTAGGAAAGCATAGGGATCATGAACTTTCCTGTAATCTTAAAGTAATCTTTTGTGGTGAGCTTAGATTAGACTGATATTCTCTCTCATTGCTTGAGTAGGAGGACATATATAATCTAAGTATACATACACTATAACTGGAATTTTTGGTAGGTGGAAGTGAACTGTTTTGATAACCAAAATCCTCTCATATGATCTCAAAATGTGTTGGAACACAGGTAGAGCAAATTAAGATGAGCTCATTTTCCCAAGAGATGATCTATGCCTTGTCTCTGACCAAAAGCTGGAGAAGCAAACAGATCCAGGAATAGCTAAAAGGGACTCTATGGGCCACAGCATTAGGAACTAATTTTTATTTTGGAATGAACCAAGTTTGCTCCCTTTGTTCAATTCCTGAACCAAAATGAGAGCAGGCTTTTTGCTGGAATGGTTCAGAAGCTCAAACATTTCTGGAACTATGGGGAAAAGCTTTGAAGGAACTCTAAGAGGGAAGATCTCAGAATTCTAAACCTGTAAAAAGAAGTTTCTGGGAATTCAGGGGTGGAGTGAAAATAGCTGGATTTAGGTGGAAAGTGAGAATAGAATGGAATAGATAGATTTGTGAGCTAACTACTTACACAGATTGCAGAGAACACACTGTGTTGGGGGATCTTCTAATAGTCTTAATGATATAGCTAGGGCATATTGTTTTAATTATCGAAAGGAGTTGCTATTCAATTAAACAGTTTATGAATACAATGCATTTTTATCAATGTCACTTCTTTCAATATTAGCACCCATCCCTGATCTACTTACCTCTGCACTCATTCTTCTTAATTTTGTGGGATATATACATGGGGTTCTTGACTGCATTCTCTTCCTCTTTTCCTATTCATTTTCCCTCCCTCTTCCCCTTGACCTGACCCCACTCCTTTTGAGTCCCACATTTATGGTGTTTTATATTGCTGAACTATGATTTTTGCCTTTCCAAGGAATTATACTGTTTGAGATCTCCCTTAAATTTATCATATTTAACTTGATAAATTTGTATGAATTTTCATACTAGCCAATACACATACTTATATGTCTATAAATTAAATCTAACATTCAGATATGAGGGAAATATTCTGGACATGTAGAGGAGTGAGTAGGGCAAAGATTTTTGCTGACTATTCTGAGATGGCAGAGAAAGAGATCATTGGTTTATTTTATCTGAATACATTTCTTATATAAGCTTTTATTTTTTCTCTTCCTTCCTTCCTTCCCTTTTATTTATTTATGTGTGAGTGTGTGTGTGCATTTGCGTGTGTGCGTGTGTGTGTGTGTGTGTGTGTGTGTGTGTGTGCGCCAATACTGGGACTTGAACTGACATTTTTTTTTTCACACAAGGCTTTCATTATACCACTTAAAGCACAGCCCAACTTCTGACCTATTGATGGTTAGTTGGAGATGAGATTCTCACAGACTCTTCTGCCTGGGATGGCTTTGAACCATGATCCACAGTTCTCAGCATCCTGAGTAGCTAGTATTACAGACCACCAGTGCCTGGCCTTTACCAAAGAATTCTTAGTTTTGCCCACACTAGAATTGACTGCTAGGCTGATTTTTTTTCTCATTCTACTCCATGAACTTTTGCCCCTAACAACTTTGATTTCCTAATTTTTGTTAAAAGAGTGTATATATACATATATAACACTTAAGTTTTTTTATTTAAGGGTGTGGAAAGACATTTATTTTTTTATCCTTGCACTTCTTGCACTTTTATGAATTCAGCTCACAGCTCCACCCAGTTCAAGATCTTTGGCAATAAATTCAAGATTTCAAGGATTTGAGATATTTTTCACTCAGCACTCAAAACCTGAGGAAGTCTATGTTGATGAATTCTAAATTTATTAAATTCAATATAACTAACCACTCCCTTCCTTACTGGGTGAAGAGGAAGAATGGAGACCATCAGGTCAAATAGGGTATTTTTTCAAACTGAATGAACAATTGTATTAAATGGTATTATAAAGGAAATTCAAGAAATTCCTTCTAAATCAAAGGCTTATTTCAGCTAGGAACAAGGATTACCTGCCCCTTAGCCTGCCTTCGCATGGATGAGCACTTGGCAGTGAGTGAGGAGACATCTTCACCACTAAGAGCAAGCTAGTTTTGTGAAGTCCAGCAAACCACCGGGACCTCACTGAATTGGTAACCTGTCAAGTAGAATGGTGTTATTACTAAAATCTCCTCATAAGTGTAATCATATTAATGACTTTTTTTCCTCCCCAGGTTAGACTCCTTGTTTTTAAGAACAAATGTATCAATCAGAATAGTAAGGAATAAACTATCATTTGGTATTTTTATAATGAACTCTTCTATTTTAACAAAAATAAAGTCTGAGTGCCATAGAGTTCATTTGTGTTTTTTTACCCACATAGAAATGAGAAAGTTAAGATAACCTTATTCCATATATAGGGAACAAATTCCAAATATAGGGAAGAAATCATTTCCATTTTCTTTTTAAAAATACTTTGTGACTCCTAAGGATTCTTGTCCTTTGTCACAGTACACTTTCATTTTTGTTATGGATAAATATTTCTTCTTCCCCTGTCTATTTCAAGAGGGCAGGAATATAGCCATATCTTTTTTTAATATGATCTTCTCAGCAGAGAAGATAGTTATAGGGGCTGGGAAGGGGGCTCAGTGGTAGAGTGCTTGTCTTGCATGCATGAGGCCCTGGGTTCTATTACTCAGTACCACATAAGCAGAAAAAGCCGGAAGTGGTGCTTGGCTCAAGTGGTAGAGCACTAGCCTTGAGCTGAAGAGCTGAGGGATAGCACCCAGTCCCAGAGTTCAGGCCCCACAACTGACAAAAAAAAAAAAAGATGAGAAGATAGTTATAGCCTTCAAAAGGTAGGTTTTATAGCTGGGCACCAGTGGCTCATGCCTGTAATCCTATCTACTTAAGAGTCTGAGTTCTGGAGGATTGTAGTTCAAAGCCACCCTAGGCATGAGACTCCATCTCCAAAATAACCAGGACAAAGCTAGGCTGGAAAAGGCTCAAGTGGTAGAGCACCACAAAAGAGGAAATGAAAAAGTGATCTTTTGTTTGAGAGAATCAGTCATTTTTAAACATGATTACCGATAATAATTTAGGAGAACAGTTTCTCCTGTGACATTTGGTAAAAAAAAAAAAAGAGACATTAATGAAAGGAATGAAATTACTTTTAGAACAATGTGTGTATGCAAGCATTAAAATTCATACCCTTCATAGAAACTTGAGACATAGAAAAATAGTTTTTGCTTGTTATTTATGACTCAGGAACACATCCATTATCTTTATCAAAATCCACTACACACAGTGATTCCTATATTTTAACAAAATATAAACCATCTTATATTTAGTACATTTAGTTTGGATGTAATCGGATTGTGTATTTTCCCAAAATACGCTGGTAGACCAAAAGTGGAAATGTAAGCACCTGGGTGACTACACATAGTGAGATTACAAATTGAGGACAAGGAGATAGCACAAACACTGTCAAAAAGGATGATCACGATACAGGGTTAAGGTAGACTCAATCTAGAGTCTAGGGTTTAGAGAGATAGAAAAAAAGACATTTAAGACATGGAGGTAAGTTCTGCTGTCATCCTCATGAAGGATGGCATTGGAAAACCAAGTCCAGAAGAGGGCCCCTCCGACTACCAGGTGCTCTGTAAATCCACAGGGAGGGGGGATGGAAGGCAGAGTTCCTATATACATGCTTTAAAATATGAACAATATTTAAAAACATTCACTTTTTTGAGAGCAAAATAGCAAAGCCTAAAAGTTTACATCTATGGTAGTCTGCCTCCTTTTCAGATTCCCAAAACTCAGGGTGTGTATCAACTTTGGGTGTTAAGATTTAGTCTCTAGACTTCACGGTTTGGGGTGTTTTTTTTTTGTCTGAGTTTTAGTTGATGTCTCCATGGAAACCAAATTGCCTTTGCTTGGCTTGGCAAAAATGCAAGAAAGATAAGCTGTTTGGGGGAAAAGAAACCTGTTCCAATCCCTGTCCCAAGGTCTTTCCACAATCTGTGTCAGCCTGAGAGATGTCCATGTGTAATGTCTGCGTATGATTATTTTGTTTGGCTACAGAGCATGGGGAAACATGCTTCAATCATTTTGATGCTAGCATTGTCATTGGCAATGATAAATCATTTGGAAATGGTAATACTTCAGGTTAGTCAATATTTTTGCAGATGTTTTCCTCGTCAAGATTGTTTGAAATTAAACCAAATATAATTGGTTTTGGTGAAACAGAATACAGCAAATAACTATGTTGACAGCTTATTTACTTTTCCTCATTGTACGTGTAGAGAGAAGTATCTACATATCTTCCTCTTTCCTTCAGTGTGGATATAACTTAGGGACGCGTCCTGCTTCAGAAATGTCTGGGTAGCCTTCCTGATGCCACAACTCCCCCTCCTCATTCTTCCTGAATTTTGCAGACAGACTTATCTGTCTAACACTCAGTTATAGTCTGTCACTTTCCTACATTAAAAAAATGATAGTGTCTTCCAGTCACCTACAGAATAATCAAACTCTCAGCCTGACGTCATCAGCCTTGGTTATCTGGATATTGTCTTTCTGTCTAGTCTCACTTTTCACTGCCCCCACATGTTCTCTACATTTCAGCACACTGGGTTTCTTCAGTTCCACAAATATTCATCCAGTGCTTAATTTGCCTTAGACTTTCAGCTAGGAACTCAATGGCAAGTGGTACTTCTTCTTAGCCATGAAGTAGCTCACAGGGTAAGAAAGATGCAAATGTAAAGCCCTCCATGTATACAAATGAAAAGGATACTTTAGTCTCTTGTACTACTTTTCAATAGAGAGACGATAGGTTTTTTTTCTACTCATATGTATCTTTGATAATATTTAATTTATATGGTAGAAACATTAAGATATTAACACTAGCAAACAAGAACAAAAGAATAATTATACTAAGAAGCATTAATCAAAGTTATGCATATTGTCTCTCACAAAATGTTTTTATTGTGTTGTATTTGTGCTTCTCCTTGTGATGATGGGATACGGTGCCTAAGTGAAGAGATGAGCTGACTGACATAGATATTGTGATGTAGCATTAGGCTATAGTGACTGGTCTTCTGATGATCCATCAGGAGAATGACTAGCTTTGGTATATCCTGGCTCATTGGCTTATGGTAACATCAGATAGGGGTGTATACAGTGTGGATGTACTGGAGAAAATGGTTATTTATGAGAAGCATTTACACTTCTATTAGAATATATTCCTTGTGTTTTATATCTTATTTGCATATCAATTTCTGCAGCTCCAGCAGATAGACTTCTCTAACCTTACAATGCTCAAACACCATGTTCAGTACCAAACCTATATGTACTAATAAATATTTGTGAAATAAATAGCTTCTTAATATTAATCAAATATCATTAGAATAATAGAGATGTTGGAAGCAATAACATTCTGGTTTAATGAAAGTTGAGATGACATTCTTCTCTCATACAAATTATTTGGCTCAAACAAGTTTAAATGTCATTTTAAAAAATAAATATTATACAGAGTTTTGGAAACAGTTTCCATATATATTCCAGGTTGCCCTCAAACTCAAGATCCTCAAATATTCAAATGACTTTTCTCCCTTCCAGAAATACTTCTAAAAACTTTGTTTAAATTACCTGCATTAGCCACTACGAGATAGGAGATTTTATGATTTCCTTTGTATGTATTTTTGTACAGGCTTCAAAAATACATTGTCAGCACTATAATAATTGAAAGCTATACCACCTACTATTTACAAGGCGTTATTTTTATATGCTGATCATTATTAGCTCCCTTATTCATCAAACTGGTATAACTTATTATAGTGTCTACTCTCATCTTGGTTTTAGATTAGGAGATTGTGGCACAGAAAGATTGAGGGACTTGTCCTAGAGGAGATAGCCAGTGAGATATGAGGCCAACTGTGGACCATCGTAATCTGGACCTAAGCTGTACACTCTTACCTATTATGCTAAGTAATAAATCATTTGGAATTTATACTGAAATATATATAATTAACATCCTCAGACACTTATAATAATAAGGATTTATGTCATATAAACTACTTTCCTTTTTCGGTTTGATGAAAATTACTCCTGAAATCCTCTGATGCTTTCATTTTTTCCCATTTCTATCTTGGTTAAATTTTTTTTAAATCCCATTGAAGATACAGAGTTACTGTATTCAATGACGATTTGCGTGAAACATATCCTCTTACTGAAATCTTAATCATACCTACTGCAGCTGTTCCCTTGGCTCCATTCTTTTTACTCAGTTCTACTAACAACCAGTATGGAATGTTTGTTGAGTATTATCCCTGAAAAAATAAGATTACTACATTTAGATCTGATCAAAAGTATATTGACATGTCTATACTCTAAAAATTATTAAAGACATATTTAGCTTAATAGAAAGTTAGTCTAGAGTTCATTGTTCCATCCAGTGTACATAGCCCGTGATACACACATACACATACACACATACACAGATTAAAAAAAAACACTTAATTAGAGATAGCAGGAATATCAACATTTTCAGCATACTGCCTTTCAGTTTGTCAAAACTGAGACATAGTTTCTAGTTCCCAAACTGTGAAAAATAAGACTTATTCTTTGATAACCAGAGAACATGTAAAGACAATAAGAAAATATGAAAGAATTGTAAATCTACATTTGGTAGAGCTAATCTATAGTCTAGTAAGGAACTGAAAAGCGTATTTTGCAGAAACTGAACTTTGCATAGATTTAGAAATACTTTTATGTCTATCCTGAGGGCATCTCCTTTTACTTCAACAATTAATAGTTATTTTATATAATGTTTTAAATTCTTGTGATGTGTAATAGCCTCTTTATTGTATTAGGGTTTGAGGGGAAGGGAAATAACAAATTGTTTAAATAGGGTTACAGGTGGACCCATTGCAACAATGAGATGTACAAGACGTTATGTCAAAAAAAGAACTTTACAACTTTGGCGGGGGAGGGGAGGGAGATTGGAGGTCAGGAATGGTAAGGAGAAACAAAGGAGGAGGCAACAATGCTTGATAAGAAATGTACTCAGTACCTTGCTCATGTAATTGTAACCCCTCTGTACGGTATTTTCACAATTAAAAAAATACAGAGTAACAAAGGGGAAAAAAGTAAGCAATAAGAAAACAAATAAAAAATAGGCTGAAGACCTTTCACATGACTTCACAAAAGAAAAGATGCAAATAGCAAATAAGCATATGAGAAGATACTCCATACAATCAGTCTTCAGGAAATACAACTTATGGTACCAGTACATATGTATTAGAATGACCAAAACCTGAACTACTGATAATACTAAATTCAAAAGAGGTACAGCACAACAGGATCACTTGTTAATGGCTTTTAGAAATGCAAAATGGCACAGACATTTAGGAACACAGTTCATGGCTTCTTACAAAAATTTATATGCATAAAAACCTACATGTGACAAGGGGCAGGTAGCTCATACCTATAATCCTATCTACTGAGAGGGCTGAGATTTGAAGATCATGGTTTGAGACCAGCACCGACAAAAATGTCTGAAACTGACTATTGCCAAACAGCCTGCAAAAGTGCCAGACTAAAAGTGTGGCTAAAGTGGTAGAGCCAGTGCCTAAACCAGCACAAAATAAACAGACTACCTAAATATATGAACTAACAAAATAAATAAATAAATAAACAATACTAATATGTTTACAGTGCATTCACTCATCATTGCCAAAACTTATTTCCACAATAAAAAACTAATTAAATAAAAAGTGAACATTTGGGCACCATTGGATCACACCAGTAACTACTTAGGAGGTTGAGATCTGAGAATCACAGTTTGAATCTAGCCCACGGAGGAAAGTCTGTGAACTGTCTTCAATGAAACCACCCAAAAGCTAAAAGTAGAACTTTGGTTCACGTGGTAGAGCATTAGCCATGAACAACAAAGCTCAGAGACAGCACCCAGGACTGTCATACAGAAAAGAATGATAATAAAATAAACAAAATAAAATAAAAAGAACTTAACTATTGAACACGAAAACATAAATTGAACTTAAATACATATTGCTGATGAAAGAAGCAAGAATGAAAAGTCTAGATACTATATGATTCCAACTATACAACATCCTAACATGGCAAAACTATGCACAGTCAAAAAGGATAAATGAATGTCAGTGACTTGAAAAGGTAAGATAAATTAAGAGTGAGATCATAAAGGATCTTTAAGGAAATGAGTGATTTTGTATTATATAGTGATACTGTCATTAAAACTTTATCCAATGCATAAAATATCAAACATGAAGAATAAACTCTAAAAGCACTGTGGACTTTGAATGGTATTGCTGTGCTATTGTGGGTTTATTGAGTATAACAATTACACCATGTTTGGTGGGATGCTCTTGATAATAGGGAAAGCTATGCAAGTGTTGGGGCAGAGAGTCTATGCATGTCAATATTTTTTTCTCAGTATGACTGTTAATCTAAAACCTTTCTAAAAAGTAAAATAAAAAAGTAAAATAATTTTTAAATAAAAATGGAATTAACTAAACAAGTGTAGGACCTCTACAATGAAAACTTTAAAAACCTAAAAAAGGAAATCAAAGCAGAATTTAGGAAGTGGAAAAAACTCCCATGCTTCTGGATTGGAAGGATCAACATTGTGAAAATGGCAATACTTCCAAAGGCTATCTACAAATTTAATGTGATGTCTATCAATATTCCAACCTCATTCTTCAATGAAATAGAAGAAGCAATCCAAAAATTCATATGGAACAAAAAAAGGCCCCAAATTGCAAAAGCAATCCTTAACAGAAAGAACAGTGCTTGAAGAATATCAATACCAAATTTCAAACTCTACTAAACAGCCATAGTAATCAAAACAGCTTAGTAGTGGCACAAGAACAGACCTGAGGACCAATGGAATAGAACTGAAAACTCAGAAATGAACCCACAGACCTATAGGCATCTAATCTTTGATAAGGAAACTAAAAAAATAGACTGAAAGAAAGACAGCTTCTTCAGTAGATGGTGCTGGCAAAATTGGTTATTCACCTTTAGCAAACTAAAGCTAGATCCTTATATATCACCCTGCACCAGAATCAACTCCAAATGGATCAAAGACCTTGGAGTCAAAGCAGACACCTTGAAAACATTACAGGAAGGAATAGAAGAAACCCTAGGTCTCCTTGGCTCAGGCCGAAATTTTCTCAATAGAGACCCGGAAACACAACAAATCAAAGAAAGGTTAGACAAATGATATTTTATGAAGCTGCAGAACTTCTGCATGGCAAAGGACATAGCTAGCAAGATCAATACAAAGCCCACGGATTGGGAGATCTTCACTAGCCATACAACAGATAAGGGTCTCATATCAAAAATATATCTGGAACTCAAAAAATTAAATACCCCAACAACAAATCCTCAAAGAAACAACTGCCCAATAAATAAGTGGGCTAAAGACTTACAGGGAAACTTCTCTGAAGAGGAAAGAAGGATGGCCAATAGACACATGAAGAAATGCTCAACCTCTCTAGCCATAAAAGAAATGCAAATCAAAACAACATTGAGATACTACCTCATCCCAGTTAGAATGGCTATAATCAAGAGCTCTAATAGCAACAGATGCTGGAGGGGATGTGGCCAGAAGGGAACCCTACTGCATTGTTGGTGGGAATGTAAACTTGTTCAACCAGTTTGGAAAGCACTATAGAGGTTCCTCCAAACAATCCACATAGAGTTCCCCTATTATCCAGCAATCCCACTTTTAGGCATTTACCCAAAAGATCACAAACAAGGCCATACTAAGGCTACCAGCCTATGTTTATCGCAGCATTATTTACCATAGCTAAGATATGGAACCAACCCAGATGCCCCTCAGTAGATGAATGGATCAAGAAAATGTGGTATATATACACAATGGAATTCTATGCCTCCATCAGAAAGAATGACATTATCCCCTTTGTTAGGAAATGGAAAAACTTGGAAAAATTATATTAAGTGAAGTAAGCCAGACCCAAAGAAACATAGGTCCCTTGTTTCCCTTATTTGCAATAACTAGTACATGTATAGGACAAGCGGAAAAGGCCAAAGACTATGTACATATGACTATATAAGATGATGTTAAGTGAAATGAACCCCAAGATAGGGACACAAATATCTTTTTTTCTTTCTTGCTATTGTTTCTAATGTATTTATAATGTACCATGTGATTTTTTTTTTGTTTCTTTGTATGTTCTTCCCTCATGGTATAAGAAGTGCCCTGCATCTTGTATATACACTTCTCTAATTTGGGGAGGGGAAGGAAAAACAAAACAAAACGCTTAAATAAGGATTCAGGTTCACCCATTGTAACAACGGGATGTACAAAACACTATGTTGAAAATGAACTTTACAACTTCACTGGGTGGGGGGAGGGGGAGGGTGGGGCAGTTGTTGTGGAGGTGGGAGGGAAGGGATGGTAGGGGGAAAACTAAAGGAGGAGGCAAAATGTTCAATAGGAAATGTACTCATTACCTTTGTCATATAACTGTAACCCCTCTGTACAGCATTTTTAAAATAAAAAAACATACCAAAAGGAAAAGAGAAGAATGCTGTGACATTTGTGACAGTTTGAAACTTTCTATTACAGTATTCATTACTTTGTCAGTGTTCAAATATTATTAGTTAGATTCTTCAAATTATAAGAATAAAGACATTGTTTGGAGGTACTTTGAATTTTACTTTTGTATTTACACATTTTATATTCATTTCAGAATCATATTTTACACATAAACTAGTATTAATAAAATACAATTGAAATGTATTACTTATTTCTTAATGAGTATATATAATGCCCTAGTTGTCTGAATTTATCTAAATTGCAATTCTAATCAACTTTTATAAAGTGGGATAATTTACAAATTGAAGCAAGTAAATTTTTTGTATAATGATTTGTTTTTTCTTTCCTTCTTTTATTTTGCCATAGACTTGCTGCTTTCAAATAGCTGTATTCCGTTTTTGGGTTCACCAGAAGGACTGGATTTCCAAACTCTTCTATTAGATGAGGAGAGGGGCAGGCTTCTTCTAGGAGCCAAGGACCACATCTTTCTGCTCAGTCTGGTTGACATAAACAAAAATTTTAAAAAGGTCAGTGTACTTAAATATATATCAACAACTAAAGCTATTTAATTTTATGTATTCTCTTGGTGTGGGGTGACTCTATCAAAAGCCACTCGATTTTCTGTGTCAGAAATAATTACTGCCTAGATGACACATTTTAACTTTTCATGAATTTGAGTATATATGAAAGCTCTATTGAATCAATGAGTACAATACTAAAACAACCTTTGAAAATATAAATAAAAAGCATCAACTATGTATTTAATGAATAAAAATGCAAATATTTCTATTGAAGAAATGCAAAGTGAATTATTTTTCAAGAATAAGTAAATATTTCAGCAATATAAAGTTAAATTTTCAGTAATTTTTAATGAACAAATAAGCATTATTGACCTGTGTACTATGGTTGTGAGTTGTAATAGCATTGGAAAAGCATATCTTTGGTTCACATTTTCATTTCATATCTGAACAAGTTTCTTCTAAAGTCCAGTGATTTGGGGGTTAGTGAAACATATATTCCCCTACTATGTTTTCATTAGGAACAGTTTTAATGTTGAAATATAAATTGAGCACCAGTGGTTTATATCTGTAATCCTAGCTAATTTGGAGGTGGAAATGAAAGAATCACAATGAAAAACTAACCCAAACAGAGAAAAGTTGCAAAAGTCCACAATAATAAGTCAGCAAAAGCCAGACTAGAGGCATGGCTCAATTATTAAGAGTGCCAACCATGATCAAAAAATTGACTAGGCAGTAAGAAATGTACACATTATCCTGCCCATGTAATTGTAACCCCTCTGTACAGTATGTTCAGAAATAAAATAAAATTAAATTAAATATAAAAAAATTGACTAGGCAACTTTAAACCCCACAACTGGCAAAATTTAAAAATAAATATATAAATAATCATTTATAAATAAATATAAGTATAATTTATAAAGAAGTGATAATAAATATAGAGAGGTCACAAAAGATGAAGGCTGAGTATAGTCCTTCAGCAACGATCACCCCACAGACATACCAATTTGAAGAGCTATCCATGAACCAAATTACCTTCACAAAAGATTAGGAAGCCAGGTTTTTAAAAAATCCTTATTTTAGTATAATAAAAGAAACAACTGTACAGCTATAATGCTTTTATGTGTCAATTTAAAACAGGTTTAAATTAAATTTTAAAAATTCTAAGTGTTATATTCAAAGTCCTAAAAGCAATTACTACCATTTCCTGTTTTTGACCAGCAGTATGAAAATCGAAGGAACGGGACCACCCATTAGGCATTATCAGTTATCATTAGTTTCAGTAAAAATCAATGTCTGCTCAAAGAGACAGCAAAACTGGAAGGGATTAGATAACTCATGAAATGACATCATATATGACCTATTCTGCATCTATGAAGCATCTGCTATTTTTGTTTATTTATCTCCTCTTACAGAAACATTGAAAAAGAAACACTAAGGGACATTCTAAGGTTTAGGTCAAGAGTTCCCAATGTTGAGTTCTTCCTGTTTAAAAAGAGTCCTCCTAGGAACTCAGAGAATCCATCTACAATCATCACTTTCACTTAACTCTCTAATTATGAAATACATCCAGGCCTAAACACCCGTTGCTTGGTTATCTGAAAGTTGCTTTTTCTCAGGATTTGAATCTTCATAGAAATATTTGTGTCTTCATGTGTTAATACTGCCCAGTTAATCTTTGAATTAAGACAGATCTTTAATTGCTAATCATTTAATTTTAAGTAGTTTTTTCATACATATACCAAGAGATGGGAGTTATTTTTGGAATGCACGGATTTAAAGAAAAAAGTTAAATTCAAGTAGATATGCATGTGCTTATATTATCTCTACTTCCAGAATACAAAGAAACAGTTGTTCTTTGTGAACCTGAGATTACTTAAAGTATTTAGAAATTATCTTCAAAAATTAAAGACAGCTTCTAAATTATTTAGAGTAAGGTAAAATTAATTAAATATTGGTTAAAAACTGAAAATATTATCTTTACTGACACTGTAACTCAATTTTCTATGTTTTTAAATTGTATTTCTCCTTCCAGAATTTCTCTAAAATATACTCATATTCTTAGGAGTGCCAACTAGTAGTATCAAACATCAATTGTGAGTAAATATCTTAGTAGAAGTTAAAATGTTTTACAAAAGAAGCTAAAGAAAATAGTTATTTTTAACTTTTATATTTTAAGGAATTGTGTTTGTTAAAATGATTTTTCCAAATGTATCTCCATTTTGGTATAATTGTACAAAGCAATTTACACTTTTAAGAGAATTTGTTCTTGTTCCTCTTCTTTACCTTCTAGGATTGGAAGAAAAAGTTTATCTGAGTTGTGTGTATTAGATCATTGTTGAAAATAAGTTCGATAACATTAACTTCCTTCTGTGACTGACTACTTTAAACAAATCTCTTTTTGGCTATAAGCCATACTTAAAATGTGCTACTATTTAATGAAGTAAATGTTCATGAAATATCGATCTATGTTTTATATATAAACTTACTTGATAACATAACACAATTTGATTTTCTATGTAACTGAGATTTCTTTATATTCTCTTAACTTGGTTACTCATACAGGAGTCAAGTATGCAAATTTAACAGTTAGTGTTTTTGGAAGATATCCACCATTTCAGTTGATATAAATCACCCCAGTGCTAAAAGGTACTCCATAGTAGCCAGTCAGTGTCAAGTATAATATTTTAGGGGTTTTTAGACCCACTTAGTTTGCCTTGGTTCAATTTCCCTTGGCAAAGATCCAAATTCCAGTGGAAGAAGCCATGCTTGGGACTGATGGGTTGTAGTTGTTACAGTTCAGACAATCCACAACATGTAATTAAGTAATGAGTGTCTGCTTGTCAATTCCATGCCACCCCCCCCTTGGGAAATTATTTTTTTTAATGTGTGTAAGTATTTTATTTAAGTAAGCAAAATTTAGGATATGTATCTGTGTACTTTTTGTACAAACCAAGCTGGGTTTATTGAAAGAGTAGACATCATTCCATTATCATCATTTACCTCAGACATGCAATATGGAATTAACTGAAAATGTACAAAACCTTTTACAAAACAAATTCAGTGAAACATATCCTTTAATACCTTTATTATGTTTACTCGAATTCAAATTAGATTTTCAGTCTAGTTAAATGAATGATGGAAAGTGAAAAGATACCTTTAATAAATATTTTCCCAATACATGACTACACACAGAGAGAATTAAATTAGATCTTTTGGAGCACTCCATGATTTAGAAAATAAAACGTAAACTTTCTTTTGTGTTTTGTTTGTTTGTTTCCCTGCTTTTTTTGGTATTTTAAAACTGTCTGTCATTTAGATAAGATAATTGAGATTCTAATTTTTCTTTCCTAGGGGAAAGGTTATTTCTGTAGGGACTAACAAATTTGGAGGCAAGAATAAACAGACATTATATCAAGAAAATGTTATAGCTTATACTTTAATCTGGCTTTTCCAAATCTGTCCATAAGATCTCTCTAGTTAGACCACATCATGTGGCTCCTTTCTAGGATCCATTGAAGTGGCAGAACGTACACTGAGCTGTCCTTCTCCTCCCTGCATACTGGAACAGAATAGAGCAATCAGAGGAACCAGATGTGATGAAAGGGCATGGATCTAGAACTGTACATGCCACTACCTACACTAATGTTACAGGCTGAGTTACTCCAGAAACCAACTCTGAAATGAACATTGCTTGCAAAGTTTTAGTGGAAAGTGTTTAGGCATCAGCATCTGTGAAAGGGATGCTAGGAAAAAGTGTTACAAGGGAGAATGCTGTTCCAGAGAAAGCCTCTGTTTACAGGCCCAGCTGCTAGGTGGTAAACAGTTCAATATACTCCTCAAGTGCAGGAGAGAAACATTTTCAATCACATTTTTCTTCTTTTTCCCACCTAATCTGCACATAGTGATTATCTGAGTTATCATTTCCAAATTAAATGCTTAGCATGGTGTGATGGTTCCTGTGTTTAAATCCTAGCTACTTGTGGGAACTGAGATCAGGAGGATCACATTTTGAGGGCATTCCAGAATAAAAGTTCAAGTGATCTTTTCTCAAGCTATGGTTGGGCAAATGCCACACACCTGCCCTCCCAACTACATGGGTGCTGAAATGAAAATGGCCAACAAAGAACATCATCAACAACAAAAACAGTTAGCAAAACTCTTTCCTTGGAGGAAGCTGAGCCTGGTGGCATGCACACAAGACATTTCATTTTCTGCAGGAGTGTAAAATAGGAAAATTATATTCCAGGCAGGCTCAGGCATGGATAAAACAAAAACCCCATCTCAAAATAACTAATGCAATAAAAGGCTAAATATATAGATTACATAAATTTATTATATTACAGAATAAAAATGAAGTCTAGAGTTCAGATGACTGCTAGCAGGGACTCAGTTCTTCCTGGATCTTTTTGTCATTTAGTGTTAGCATAATTCTTAGGTTGGTTACAAGATTGATACATCATTAAAGGTTCACACAGAGACAAAGAAATATAAAAGGGGAAAAGGTCATTGTTTATTTATGTGTCTTCCTTAGAAACAAGAAAAACTTTTATAGAACCTTCCCTTACATCTCATTGGCCAGAAATTTATCGATTCCATGCCCTACACTTGGAAGGGAAGGGGATGCCAGTTTACTTATTTCAATCCTTTCAAATGAAAGGAATGTTCAGGAACCAATCATATTGATCACTACACTTACAGAAAAGAAGGAGGAAACAAGCTTTCTATAAAACATACTTTACTTAGGGAACATTTGCTGTTTCAATTTAACATACTTAATTGAAGGAGAGAAAACCATTTCTCAGGCAATTGAAAAAGAAGAATGAATATTTAGAGCTAATTATAAAAATCAGCTTGTTTTATAAGGTGTCATACGAATGAATTTGCTGTTCTTTGAGGCTATATGCTTGCAGTGTTAATGAGTAGTAAAAGTCCTCAATATATTGTATTTTTCATACCGATGAATGTGAAAAAGTCTGCTAAGTTTTACAAATATCGATTTGATAACATAGACTTTCTGCTTCTATGAAAGTTCTCTTTAAGTCAATGTGAGCTTTGTAAATCTAGTCTGTTGCAGGTCTCTTCAATTTGGTCACATCATATAAATGTATTTCTTTTAATATTGTAACAAGTTACAATACTTAACATTTCATGTGCAATGAAGTTCTTACTTAAAATGAGCAACCATAGCTGGTTGCTATGGTGTCTCATGCCTGTAATCCTAGCTACTCAGGTGGCTGAGATCTGAGGATCACAGTGCAAAGCCAGCCAGGGCAGGAAAGACCATGAGACTCTTATCTCCAATTAACCACCTGAAAACCGGAAGTGGTACTGTGGCTCAAGTGGTAGAACACTAGCCTTGAGCTGAAGAGCTGAGGGACAGCTCCCAGTCCCAGAGTTCAAGCCCCATGAACAAAACAAAAACAAAACAAAACAAAAACAACTATGACTTAAATGACTTAGTGAAAGAGAGTAGCATTAGGTAGCATCAGAGAATGCATTCTTTAGCAGAATTCAATGTAAAATATTGCTACTTTTACTGATTCAGTTTTGGCAGGCTCTGGAGATTAAACCAATGGCAGAAATACTGAAATAAAACCTGAAACACTTTATATTTTAAATAATTGTACTTTTATTTTGATTTTGTTCTTTTTTTTACATGTTTAAAAACAAAAGTCATAGAATGACTGCTGTTAGTATTAAAAGTATAGTAGAAAATAAAATTCATATTTTCTCATTGCTGGTATTCTAGTTAGGGTGACAAGACAAAACATAGTTACAAGTCAGAAAATGTTTGTTTCCAAACTAATGAGCCAGATCACAAATCATAAGAACTCAGAAAGGGGCTAAAATATCAGGATATATGTGAGTTCAAATTAGTTCAATTTAGGGAAATAAACTTGGAAATAAGGTTAAATTGCTACTTTAAACCATTTGAAAATTGGAATTTATTATTTCTTTGATGTTCAAGTAGGATAGGGAGACAAACGTTTGAGAAGTATAGCATACAATCTTATCACTGTGTACATATTTTATAGTTTGAGGATTGTCTTCCTGTCCCATTTAATGCTTAGGCTATTACTCTAGTTCCCTCATTTTTGATAATTAGTATATGTTCCCTCATTTTAAATAATTAGTCCTAGAAGAAGATCACAATGACTCAAAAGCTTTGTGACCATAGAAGATGATGCTAAGCACAAAGAACTCCAGAGGATGGATTTAAAAGAACTTTCCTAGTACTTGAAAATGGTGGCCAAACCTGGATGGACATTTATATTGTGTATTTCAAATATTTCAAAACTACATAGTACATATCAATGTCATTTTGACTTATATGCAAACATTCTCTACCTTAGTGAACTTTATGTAGTCATAGCAATAATTTATACATTCTAGATCCCTGTTTGTATGAACTTCAAGAGTAATATACACACACTTAAGTCTATCTCTACATTTGACTTTTTAAATGGAGTTATAGTTGACAGTAAAATAAAAATGCAATAATTTCTCCTTGGTTATGTTTGGTAATTGGATTTCTCAGTAAATGGATCATTGGGAATGTGTTATCAGTACAAGTTGCTTATTTTGGAAGCATTTCAAACTTGATGAGTCTCTAATCCACAATGGAAACAACTGGTCATAATTTAACCCTTTATTAAACTGAACAGTGCATACTATCCATATTATTTATTCATTTGCATATTGTTTTCTTTCTTTTGCATATATATTTAAATTAGGCCATAGGAGGGACAGGCAAATAAACCAAGTAATAAATGGCTTGTATTTAAAATTGATAATTGGGAAGGGTGTGTGTTGCTCAAGTCATAATGCACTTGAAGTGTCAAGGTTCTACATTTAATCACCAGCAATTTAAAAAAAAGGAAGGAAGGAAGGAAAACAAATAACACATAGAAAATTTTAAAAAGGAAGAAAAAGAAAATAATCTATTCTGAGATCACAATGATTATTTCTCCTGGTAATGTAATAACTGTTCCGTCAAGCATGGAGTATGATAAGACAATTCTGTTTTGCTTCCTACAATTCTTCTAAGCTGCTCTATGGAGGACATTCTTCACCTGGGCTTGTTTTATAGCTTCTGAAGTCATCTTAGACTGCAATGACACATATTACCTACAAATAGAAAGGCCCAACATAAGTAAGAAATCTCTTACCTGTGTTTCTTCCCCAAGCTTGTTCAATACACTGATTTTTCAGGAGAGAAAGGAGAAGTCCAGCTGCGTTCGCAGCAGCTTCTCTCTTGTCAGGTATTTATGGTTGCTCTTTCTTTTTTGGGTATTTTTTCAGATTTTGCAATTTGCCTTTCATGCTCTAGCAGTTCTGTGGATAAAGAGGAGTGTATCTTTCTTCTTCCTAGTGTGTTCCTTATTTTGAAACAAATTTCACTTATTGCCAGGTATTACTTTCTGAATTCTTTTCAGGTAATCTTCCTGAACCGAATGCAAGATGACCTCACGGAATGGCATTTTTGTTAATGAATCACATGCATGCAGTGGTTTATCTGGACACACTGTATCTGTAGGTTTATACCAAGTTAGCCATCCAGATGTCCTCATCTTTCACAGACAGTTTTCAGTCTTTTGACTAAGTCATCAGTTCTCAATGTCCCCAGTATCCCACAACAACTAGCTCAACAGCAAGTACTTCTTTGGTGGGTTTTATTGTTGTTATTGTTTGTTTTATTTCATTTTGTTGTTTCATTTTTAACTTGGGGCTTTATGGTTATAACAGGCACTGTAACACTTGAGCCACCTCCCAATTTTTATTGCTTTAGCTTGTTTTTCAGAGAGAGTCTCTTTGTTTGCTTGGGCCAGCCCTCTGACCACAATCTTCCTCCTTCTGCCTCCTGAGTAGCTCAAAGTAAAGGCATGTTCCACCACACCCTGCCTCAAAAGCAAGCACTTCTGAAGGTTCCATCGAAGCTCTTTTTCCAAGTACTTCACTCTTTTCCATGAAAAGTTGTTGGATCCATGATGCAGCTGTCTCAGAAAACGTTAATTTCCCAAATGAGAAGAATTTTTTTAAAAAAATCTCCAGTTTCCAACTATTTTATAGTTAAAATCAGGAAAAATTATCCAAAAGATTCTTGCTAAGTACTTTGAAAATGTTTATATCTCAAGGTCGTATCTCATTTGAATTTTCCATCAGTTACAATTTTCATATTGTTCAAGTCATAAAAAAGACATCAAAAGAAAGGAACTGTAGGGGCTGGGAAGGTGGTTCAGTGGTAGAGCGTTTGCCTTGCATGCATGAGGCCCTGGGTTCAATTCCTCAGCACCACATAAGCAAAAAAAAAAAAAAAAAAAAAGCCGGAAGTGGCGCTGTGGCTCAAGTGGTAAAGTGCTAGCCTTGAGCTGAAAGCTGAGGGACAGCGCCCAGGCTCAGAGTTCCGGTCCCACGACCGGACCCCCCCCCCCACCGAAAAAAAAGAAAGGAACTGTACCACCAGATGTAATGGGCAACTGACTAAACATTGTTCCAAAAGAACAACTTAGAATCAGAACCGCATGCAGATATTAAAATTCTTGCAAAGATTATTCATCTTTTCTATTTTAATGGCATCAACCAAAATGGTTCCTGCTTTATATCTTATTTCCTATAATTCCAAATAGTATTTCTTATGTGTTCCAGAAAGGTTAAATTATAATTCAGAGTTAAAAAATATACATATATATGCATCCACCCATTTTGCAACAATTGTCAAGTTAATCTTCAAGCAAAAATTGAGCTCCAAGTAAAATATTTTCTTTTAAGATGGAGATCAGATTACAGCCTTCTACCTACTGGGTCTGCACTCTACCAGAGAGCTGCATCCCACATCACCCCAAAATTTACTTTTTTTCCTTTATGGGATTTGAACTCAGGGCCTGGGCATGTTCCTGAACCTCTTTGTGCTCAAGGCTAGTGCTCTACCACTTGAGCCACTTAGGCCACAGCACTACCTCTAGTTTTTGAGTGGTTAATTGGAGATAAGAGTCCCAAGGCAACTTTCCCTCCTTGGGCTGGCTTTGAACCGTGACCTCAGATCTTAGCCTCTTTAGTAGCTAGGATTACAGGCATGAGCTACCAGTGCCTGGCTCAAAATTTACTTTTATTTTGAAATAATACTTAAGCATTTATTTTTATTTTTTAAGTTGAGATTGATGGGTGAATATACAAAATATTCAAAGAATTGCTTTATTAGGAAACCAGTTTTCTTCAATTTGAAACCAGCATCTATTACCTCTCAAGTTATAATTTTGAATGCAAAATCAGTATAATATTTACACATTTTCTGTCTATAGCAATTTACATTTGTTTTTGGTGTAGAAATTCCCTATTCTTTTTTTAAAAAAGGAAAGATGCATGAATTATACTTGGGATAAAAAAGGCTGTTTTTATAGTTTTAAAATGAAAAAAAATGAATAAAAACTATATACTTTTAACAACTCCATGTATTTTGTAATAACCTGAAATAATTTCATATTACTTTGTTAAATCAAAGTCTAGATTCCCCACATTAATTCAAAGATTTTACTCTTTTGGTTATTAAAAAAAATACAACTTGTAGCCGGACACTTTTGGCTTACACCTGTAATCCTAGCTATTAAGGAGGCTGAGATCTGAGGATCACGGTTCAAAGCCAGCCCAGGAAGGAATGTCTGTGAGACTCTTATCTCCAATAAATCACCAGAAAATCAAAAGTGGCACTGTAGCTCAAGTGGTAGAGTGCTAGCCTTGAGCTGAAGAGCTGAGGAACAGCACCCCGGCCCAGAGTCCAAGCCCTAAGACAGACAAAAGAAAAAAGAAAAAAATACAATTGATAATGGAAATATTTGATTTTGGCTCCAGGAGGAGGACCAGCACCCTCTTACCCTCCCCCACAACACACAAAGTAAACCTAAAATATTTATGCTAAAATTGGACAATGTAAGAATGACCTTTCTAGTTAAAAATATAAAGAAAATCTACCTTTATAAGTGTGAGGTTTTTCTTCTTCCTTAATACAATGATAAATGTAGGTTTAAAATTTTTTCGTCCTTATTAGACATTAAAATGTGTATCTAAATTATGATATTACCTATATTCCTCTAAATCTATCAAACCAGGCCTTTATTTTGAGAATTTATATCATAAAAATAGCTAAATTAAATAAGCAGAAAACTTGAGGCATAATAATGTTCACACGCTCATCTTTCCCTTACATGAAAGGAGCTTTGTCATTCCCTTTTCCTGTAGGAAGTCTGAAACAAAAAGGTTTTCATACATGAGGATCATGCCCTTGACTGGTTTTCATTGAATATAAGTAGAAATTCTTCATAAAGTGGAATAACCTCCTAACCCTTTCTATCAACTTACTCTGCGGACAAAAGAGTTATAATAAATAACCTTTTCATTCAAGAACAAGCTATTGATAAAAGAAAATCGCCACTTCTTTTTCCTTATTTAATACTTAAAATACAGAATATATAAACTCTTGGAATCATGGGAATATCACAGTCAGTGAACTTTTGGTATACGACACTCTTCTTGGTTTCGTGTTGATTAATCTGTTCTTGTGGCCTGCTGAGCACAGGCTGTGCGGTAATCCCTGAGGTAAGACAATCAGCTGGTTCATGGATGCTCTGGCTCGCCGCCCAAGCAGTGATACACAGATCCCATCTGGTCACTGTAATGGACAGTCAGAGTGCTGTCAGACTGCTCACACTTCTGCCAGAACTCTTATCAAAACTTTCAGTATTTCCAATTTTAAGGGAAACTCAGCAGACCACCTTTCAAAATACAATAATTGAGTACTTAACATGTCTATAATGCAATGTCCCTGGATATCAATGGTCACTGAATTTCAATGAGCCCAGACTTCTTTAGAATATAATGAAGGTTATAGATAATACTTGCAAAATTGTGACATTCAGCAGCAAGAATAAATACAAGGCCAAATTACTTACCCATTAGTGGATTTCTTAGAAATTTTGTTTTGGATTTGCTTTGGATTCTTAGGAACTTTCAAGTGTGCAGCACACACCTGGCTTTAATGTGTATTTTTAATTTGTATATTGCAATAGCATCTCTCCCTTTTTCAGGCAAAACCTATTTCTTGAGCTTCTACTAGTTACTAACATTCTTTTAGACTCTGAAAATATAGTGGAAAATAAGGCAAATTAGATATGATGGTGTTCTGATGGTGAATAAAGTGATTGATGGAGAAGAAATATTATGGTTCACAGCACTACTTCCAGTGATTGAGCAGTTAATTGGAGATGAGTCTCCAATTTTTTTCTTAAGTAACTTAAAAAAACTCTTTATTATGATTATCTGAGAAGGACTTTTGGAGAGATGCTAGTAAAATTCACAACTATTTATAGAAGGGATCATCCAGAAATCACATAATTTTGGTTGAGACTAATTTTACCTGGTGGGCCATAACTAAAGTGCATCATTAGTTGAATTACAGTCAGTATTCCATAAATGTTAAGTTTTTAAAATTTGCCAATGAAGTATGGTCTGGGTTTTAAGACTGAGCATCTGAGACTCACAGACACCTGAGTTGAAAAGTCAGTGCATGGCTCAGTAGGGATTCGAACACATTTTCTAATTCTACTATCTTTCATTGGTCTTTCACTCCTAACAAGAAGCCCCAAACTAAATTCATTTGCAAAAAAGGATAAGCCAGTAGATTGTGATTTATGTAGGTTATACAAGTAATGAAAGGCAGAGATAACTGATAGAAGATAAGTATAAAGAAAAAGAGGCTTTTAAGCTGAATTCAGAAAAAGGAAACTGTAGATTAATGATCACTGAAGTTACTTGGGCAGATCAGAAGAGAGTATTATATATGTGATACCTTAAATCCTTTTTCTGTACTGACTGATATTTTCTTTAAAAACTTGTAACTAGAGACTGGGAAGGTAGCTCAAGGGGCTGGGAAGGTGGCTCAATGGTAGAGTGCTTGCCTTGCCCTGGGTTCGATTCCTCAGCACCACATAAGCAGAAAAAAACAGAAGTGGCACTGTGGCTCTAGTGGTAAGAGTGTCAGCCTTGAAATGAAGAGCTGAGGGACAGTGCCCAGGCCCAGCGTTCAGGCCCTATGACCAACAAACAAACAAACAAAAAACAACTTGTAACTGTGCCTTCAGATGTTAATCTGAAATGAAAAACCAAACAGAAGTAATTTAGTAACTAAAGTCTTTTTTTTTTGTATTTTTATTGTAAAAATACCCTACAGAGAAGTTACAATTACATGGGCAAGATAATGAGTACATTTCTTATCAAGCATTGTTGCCTCCTCCTTTGAAGTCTTAAATTTACCATTTGCAACAATTCTACTTAGATCATTTCCAATTCATGAAGCTTTAAATTTTGGTGCTACACTTTTTATTTTATTTCATTTATTTTGATTTTTCTCATTGCCTTCATTCCCTGTTATTTTTCACATTCTTTTACCATATGTCATGTAAAGCTACATATTTCCACCTTCATTACCACCAAACACTTGCATCTTGCTTTTTGACAGAGATGGCCACTATCTCTGAAGTTCTGGAGTTTTGTCTTTAATTAGGTTTTATAAATAAATTGCAACTTCCTCTGGAGTGTCCTATTCAGTTGTTTTGGCATCTCTGAATTGGGCCAAAGGGTATTTGACTGACCTCATACTTGCTAACTTGAGTCAATTAAATTGTTTCTCTGAAGATGAAACAAGGAACAGATATAATTAATACTTCCTTTGGATGTTGTGATAAGTCCTTATCATTATTTGAATGTTTCTGTAACTTTCCTAACATTAAATGATTTTATAAAAATTATGACTTGTTTAATTTTCTAAATTATAACTGCTGTTATATAACTTATGTATCTGTACTGTTAAGAGATGGCATGAATATGAAACTACAAGTGTTATAGACATTGTAGGATTTGATTTGTCAGTTCCTCCTGACTACTTTTACTTTTTCAAAGTGAAATAAAAATGCTCCACAATGCAAACAAACAACAACAACAAAAGTATTATTGGGATTTCAGAGATAAGCAAGTCAAATCAAAGAAAAATAGCTAGATTATTAATTTTATTTTTAAATTCATGAAGAAAAATCAATAGATCTCTTTTACAAGTGTTTAATATTTAAGTTTACAACAAACATATGATCATGCATTCAAGGCATTCATCATTTCAATGGAATGCTATTTCTAGACTGAAACATCTAATTCTTTGGAAAGGAAAAAGGATGAAATATTATGTCTCATATACATATTAAAATTGTTAGGTCAGTAAAACTATAAAATATGGGTACTTGTTTATATGATATTAACTGCAAATTATTACTTTCAAAAGTAAAAAAATGTTTTATAAGTTTAATTTTTCTTTTGTTGTTGTTGTCTATTTTTGGTTGGTGGATTGATTTTGCATTTTTGAAACAATCTCTTTATTCGTTCCAGGATGGCTTTGAATTTATTGTGTAAGTCTTTGCTGGCTGGGAAATTGTGATCCTCTTTCCTCAGCTTCCCATGTGCTGGGCTCATGACTTACACTACCCTAGCCAGCCTGTTCCCACAGATTTCAGTTAACAAATGATATGTCTAAGATATCTCAACCATTCAGGTTGAGCTTGATGGCCCACATCTATAAACAGAGGAGAAGGGGAGTGAGGCAGGAGGATGGAGTTCAAAGTCAGCCTGGCCTACACAGTAAGATGTATCATTTAACTAGGGATACAGGTGGACCCATTGCAGCAATGAGATGTACAAGTTGTTATGTCGAAAACGAACTTTACAACTTTGGTGGGGTGGGGGGTGGGGAGAATGGGAAGGGATGGGAAGGGGAAACAAAGGAGGATGCTACAATGCTTGATAAGAACTATACTCATTATCTTGCCCATGTAATTATAACCCCTCTGTACAGTATTTTCACAATAAAAAAATGAACAAAAAGTAAATACCACTCAATTAAAATCAATTACATACCTCAATTGTTTAATTATCTTGGTCAATATTACTCTCTGAATAATTAATCTGAGATGAATTCTTAAACTCCTCTGAATCAACACAAAAGTTGTCTACTTGATTTCTTTCTGCCTTGCCTGTAACAGGTAGAGAGAGCAATAGAAAGGTTTCAAAGTATTTACAATCTCAGTTATCAACAACTAGGTTTCTAGGCTACTCTGTAGGATGTAGCAATAGCCTCAAGTTTAGGATTTAATAGATATACAAAGCTAGCTGAAAACTAGTGTTTCCCAAAAATACTTCAGTACAGAGCAAGAGCTCTGTTCCTTGTGTGACTTAGTACATGAAAGAAAAATATCTGAATTATTTTCAAACAGAGACAATGACCTTTGAAATAAGCTTGTGTGCATTGCTTTAACCTGTTTTATATGATTTTTAATATGTCTGGATTGTGGTTGGTAGTATAATGTAGGAAAATATATATGGTATTTTATTATGGATATATTTAAAGAATAGAGAGATATGAATTATCATTTCCTCAAAACATTACATTATAATCAAAAGGCTGATATATATAAGAGAGAGATTAACATATCTATACAGATTTATAATTACATATATACATATGTAGTCACATATCCATATAAATATATATTTATGTATCAGCTGGTCTTGGGGCATGAACTCAGGGCCCGAGAACTGTCCTTGAGCTTTTGTACACAAGGCTAGCACTCTGTCACTTGAACCACAGCTCCACTTTCAGCTTTTCTGGTGGTTAATTGGAAATAAGAGCCTGACAGACGTTCATGCTGTCTGGCTTTGAATTGTAATCTTCGGATCTCAGTCTCCTGAGTAGCTAGGATTGCAGGCATGAGCTACTAGCACCCAACTGAAAGCTGATATTTTTGAAGATATTCTGTGTTTTGGTTTGTGGTGGTGGTGGTGGTACATGAGTGTGAACTCAGAATTACTTTATCATTTGACTGGCTTGCTTAGTTTGTATGCTACCAGTTATGCCATACCTCCAGTCTGGCTTTTTGCTTTTTATTTTGGAATTGTGGTTTCATAAACTTTTCTGCTAAGGCAGGCTTTAAAGTGTGATCTTCTAAATTTCAATCTCCCGAGTAGATAGGATTACAGGCACGAGCCAGTGTTGCTTGGCCTGGTGTATTATACTGTTAAGCATGTGGTGTGATTTCTAAGAATGAGAGATATTCTCACATACACTGATGGGCCTATTGAAATGATCTACAAATTTCAGATATTTCCTTTGTTTTTGGACAGAAATACCTATAACTTCAGACTAGGTATTAAATATGTTTTATTCTATGCATAATGAGAGTTAACATCTTTCTTTACGTAACTATAGAAACCTTTCTGTGTTTCTTTCCTCTTGCTTTATCCTTCCATATACTCCTATACACACATGCATGCATACACACACCACAGACACACACACGTGCACACACACACCACATATACACATATAACTATATAAACATGGATAATAAAAGTGTGTATATATATATATATATTACCAAAAGATTATTGAACCATAAAATTGCTACTTGAACATATTTTTGGTAGTTCTATGCAAGTATATTTGGTATAAGTACTTATATATGTTAAGCATTTTTCATCTTTGTTCTTTATTTATATTGAGGAAAATTTTATTTCTTTAAATACCTTACTAATATAATCAAAATTATTATTTTAAAAGAAACCATTTATTCTAATAGGTGAGAAGCAAAATCCCTAACATAATTCACAATTAAAACTACTTCTGTTAAATATTGGCACAACTACAATGGTATTTGTTTTCATTATAAATAAATGTTTGGAGTCACACACCAAGTATTACATACACTGTTGTTATTTAGAGTAATTCTGTTTATGATTTTTAAGTTCTTTTATATATATATATATGTGTGTGTCATTAACATATAATTTTAGTAAACCCTTATTTTGAAGGCTTCCAGGGTACTTTTAGAAGAAAAATGTTTTATAAAATTATCTCAAAATGCCTGTATCATGATATACAAATCCTCAATTTTTTTTCATGTATTTGTTTTGTGCCTATACTGGGGTTTGGATTCTGAACTTCCTCACTTGACATTTTGACTTGAGTCAGACCTCTACTGTTTGGGTGTTTACTGGTCACACTTAGCTTCCTGCAATGTGCTATCTTCTCACCATCTATCTCCTATGGGGATGGAGCTGTCTGCCTGAGTTCAAGAATTCAGTCTCATGCATGGTCTGAGTTAACATATATAGTTAAGGTTCTCCTTAACTATATATATTAAAGATATATATATATATATACACATTATATAATATATATTATCCTTATATAATACATATAAAGATATATATTAAATATATTATATATTATATAATATATATATATCCTTATTTAATACATATAAAGATATATATTACATATATATTATAAGGATAGATACATATCCTTGTATATGTACATTTATATGTATACATAACATCCTTATACATGTATATATGTACATATATGTGAGTATATCGTTTATAATATATATAGAAGGATATACAACATATATAAATTAAGGGTTATCCTTAACTATACATGACAAATAGTCTATGAATAGTAGTTGCTATTCAGTGTAGTTAATAATGCAAAATAGACTTAGATTTCACAAAATACAGAGAGAGTGCTTCCATCTTTGTCATTATTTAAATAACTCTAAATAACTTTTTTCTTTTATAGGCACTGAAATATGTTTCCAACTCAATTTTGGAAACAAGTTTACCTCAAATGAGCTTTAAATAAACTTCCTAGTACACTAGATAGAGGTGAGGGAAAAACAAAGGAGGAGGTAACAATATTCAACAGAAAATGTACTCATTACCCTACTCATGTAACTGTAACCCCTCTGTACATTATTTTTACCATAAAAATATATATGGAAAAAGAACAGAAAGAATCTGTGTTCTGTGTGTTATTCATTTAATATGAAAATGTATATTTTTCTTTTCTTTTTTATTAGTAATGATATCAATAAGATACGTATTTAGAACAGTTCTATAAATTTATTCCTAAATTCTAAAAATAATCCAAATTCCTAAATTTATTTTTAGAGTGTACATATAACCAAGCACGACCTAAAATGGAAATAATGGGATCTGATATGCTGAAATGTCTCAAACCACACTAGACTAGAAATGAATAAATCATGTCATGGGTTAAATCAATTAACATATTTATCATGTATATGTTTTTGAACACTTTTATCCCAATGATAAGATGCTATCTTTTGTAAAAATAATACTGTAGTCAAAAATCAGCAAGCATAATATTTCTGCATCATAAGCTGTTCGTTGCTGTAAGTCATTGATACCTACCTTCTGGCTACTATGGAAAATTGCAAGAGAGTAAAATAACAGTGATTTAACCATTTCTAAATAAGGCCCACCCCTTTGAGCCCACTGCTGGCTCTACCACCTTCTTATATACAGGACTTTTGAGTAGTAGTTTGAGGATATTTAAAATGTTGGGTCGATGAGCAAACTGTCTCAATTATTCCTATTACATTGTATTTGTCTGTTTTGAGAATTTTGAGTGCTACTGTCTGTCATTCTTGACTCAAAGACCTAAACTCATAAAACTGTACCATAATGATAGCATTATAAAACATTAGTGACTTCTTAATACTTTGTTAATTTCAATTTTATCAACGCTCATTACGTGCCCAGGTTGGTTATCTTTTTCTTCACTCATTGAAACATTGTAGCTAAAATGACAATAAACAATAAAAATCATCCAAGACCTCTTAGAACATACATTGGTAGCAACACAGAGACTGTCACTCTTGTTTCTTCTTACATCTAGCTCAAGACACTGTAACCTTACTTAGTAAATACTTCTGACAGAAGTCCTAAACTTCTTTTGTTAATGAAAAAAAAACTTTTCTGATAAATCCAGGACTTAATAAACATAATTAAAAGTTTCTAGCTGGGTGGTTGGTGCCCTTGACCTTAACCATTTGCCCAAATAACATTTATTATACAGAAGTTGACACTCCTAGCTTAGGAGGAAGATAGATAGAATTTGACGCAGGCTACAGGTCTGCTATGTCATAAACTACTGCTGTTTCCTCTGACATGTTGTTTAATGGTTGTGTGACAAAATTTTCTGACCTGAAAATGAGAATAATCTATTTTACAGGTCCACTTTGAAATGCAAGTAAGATAATGCTTTTAAAATATTTGGCTTAGTGACAGACATATATGAGTTCTTTAAGTATTGTCAACAAATTCACACCAGTGCTTGGCTTGAAATGATAATTTGTGCCTGTGTCAGAGCTCTGCTTCCATCACCTTTACACACACGTTCCTAATGCATCATCACTATGAGGAAACAGTGTTTACCCTTATTTAAACAAATGTTATTCTAAAATCTATTCATCTAATATGTAAATGTATCTATTGTATCTGTTATTCCATATAGCAAAAGGTAAGTGAGATTAATAAAAATAGATGTCCTACACAATTTTATTTTTTTTCTTTTACAAACTGTTCATTGTAGCTTTGGAACTTCTAAAATGCCTATTAATTTTCAGTATGACACATTTACTTCTCTAATCAGATTAATAGAGTATAGCATGTTTAACAAATTCAATTCTTGTTGTGAGGGGGGAGGGGAGGAGAATTTGGTGGGTGGGTGGGTGGGAGGCTGGGAAGGGATGTGAAGGGTAAACAAAGGAGGAGGAGGCTGCAATGCTTGATAAGAAATATATGCATTATCCTGCCCATGTAATTGTAACCCCTCTGTACAGTATGTTCACAAAAAATTAAATTAAATTAAAAAAATTCAATTCTTACCTTACCTTACAGATTTATTGGCCTGCTACTAAAGAGCGAGTGGAATTATGCAAATTAGCTGGGAAAGATGCCAATGTAAGTATGAAACTTTAAAATTATCTTTGCTAAAGGGGTGCTAGTATTATTACAAATAATATTAAATATTAATTATTAAAATTATCTTTTCTAAATTGGTGCTAATTTCAAAAACTCCAAGCATTATCATTTTCTTTACATGACATATTAAAACATATTAAAAGATTAAAAAAGAAATCATAAGGAAAAATCACATTTTAAGGGATGCATATCCCTTAAATGCATATTTCATTATTGTGCATGCATTTTGTAAATGTACACAAAACTATCAGTGTTTTAGCATCACAAAGATACAATTGATATTTAATTTGAAGTTAAATTTATAACAACTGAAAGACATTTTCATAGAGATAACAAGTCAAATTGGTTCAGAAAGAATGGTGAATTCTGGCATGAAATCGAGAAATAACTTAGCCTCAATTTTACTTAATAATAATTACATGAAATAATTCAAACTTTCAAATAGATGGTCTTAATATAAACTTGTAGATTAAACCACCCTAAGGACTGTACAAACCGTACAAATACTAAGACTCAGCTATGATTCTTTGGTGCAGTGCTGTCTGGATTATTTTTGCACTTTGCAGGTTGAGCTGTCTATTCTTCAAACACTTTTACCTGTCTTGCATCCACCTATCGCTGAAGAGAGCTGTGGCTCTGTTCCCTGCACTATGTGCTCTGATGCAAGCTGGGCACTCTGTTCTGCCCTGACTTAATGTGCCTTTGGGGGGAACAATTATTCTTTTAAGCAAAATAAATTATAATTTCAATGTAAGTCAAAATGAAAATAGACTCCAACCTTGGCTAGAAACATATATATTTTGAGGTTACTTTTACAACATGTTCTACTGTTACCTTGTATCATATTAGCTCAAAGGTAGTAAGCTGGATGGTGCTTCCATATTTAATAATAACAAATAGTGTGTTTATGTGAAAGCAAAGATTTTAAAATGAATGTAGTATAAGTATGGCAATAAGACAGTAGATGCCTAATGAAATGAAGAGAAGCTCAGAAGAATAGGAATTGGAGACAAGAAGTTAGTTCTTCCTGTTGATCAACCAATAGGTAATCTATCCTGTGGACCTCTCAGTGATTGACAGGACAGAGGCATGAGTCAAATGATCACTTCCCTGTAATAAAGAATTGCAAGCCAAAATAGAAACAATAATAAAAAAAATGAATTTGTGGTGTTATCTTGATTTTGCATTCCATTATTCTCCTACACAGTTATTTTAAATGAAATGTATCAGGAAGTGTTAGTCTCAAATGCAATAGGATACAGATTTACATTAACCTCAGGAGAAAAGAAAATGGTTAGACTCTTTTAGAAAAATATTTTCTCCTCCTCTTGTAATAATTTTATCCTGTTCAATGCTTTCATACCAAGAAGATTCCCAGATCTGAAAAAAGGGTCAATTCTTTATTGAACTGGCAAGTACTTCCAAAGATATTTTATCAAGTAAGTTGAAGAAAGATAGTATAACTTCTACGAATATTTTTTGATATTTTGTACATTACCAGTAATGAACATTTGCTGAAGAAGCCAGTAGAAAAAGGATGTATTGATTTTACTACATATATAGATTAATGCCAGCTTTCCCATGGGTGAGATGCAACACAAGCACTCAAGGTCATATAATGAGTAAAGTTTTACACTATAACCATGCTTTCCTTTCACTCTGTCCACTATTTCCAGTTATACAGTAACTTCTTTGTCCCTCTTATTAAGGCAAAAGGTGATCTCTTTTTCTGCAAATAGGATTCTCCAGCACACAGGCCTCTCTATAGTACATACTTGCCTAATTCAATTTTCTTTCTGTGCTACTAATCACCTCGAGCTTAAGATTTGTAGGGTTAAACCTGGATTGGAGATTTGCAGTGTATTTCCCTTTTTACTAGAGTCTCTCAAATTTGAAGTTTAAAAACTGACAGCAAATGCCTTTGTCTCTGCAGTTTAAACATTTATTATTGTAAAAGATTTATTCTTGATAGTTAACACTTTAATCAGAGTGATCAAATTCAAGGAACTACTTTCACTACCTTCCATTTACAGTCTCATTTAAACTTTTCAAAACACTATATAATGGGTTTTTATTATTGTTCTTTGCCCTGTGGATGAGAAAACATAAGCCAGAAAAATTAAATGACTTGCTCAATATCACCCACCTGGAAAATACTGGAGCCAGAAATTAAATCCAGAAGTCTGGCCACATAGTCTGTGTTTCTACCTAACACTCTTAAATCTACAAATAGGATTTTTAAACTGTCTACCTCTCAAAATATGCCTCCCTTCAATCTCACCATAATGTAGATCATCCTTTTGAACAACATTGCCTAGCAAAATACTGAGATCAATCTGTAGTTTTATTGACTTCTTTTATTATCTTTGGCATTGCCCCCTCTCCTCCCTTCTCTCTAGTAATTTTTACCTACTTCCAAGAGTGTGTTTAGGATTAACAAGTGTTTGGAAAGACTCTCTTTACACAAAGGTACTATATAACAGCAAAAGAGTGAATTATTCACCGTAATAAACTTAGCTAATTGGAGTGGGGAGGTAATGAAAGATGAGGAAACAAAAGGGAACTATTCTACTTTTGAACAGAGTCCCCAGTTTAATCCAAAGAAGAGGTGACATAAGTATTTTGCAGTATTTTGCTTCTGTTCAAGAGAAGGTTATTCAAAAGAAAGCCACTGAGGAAATGTCTTTAGTCCTGACTACGAAACGGGTTGAACAACTCAGTCCAGACAAAAGAAAGCTGAAGGTGAGGTCAGCCTGGCTCCGTTTGTCAGCTTCGCAGTAGACATGCTCAGCCTTGCCAGTAGAGACATTACATAGAGAAAAGGATCTTCCAGCTATAAAATTCTGTGGTTATCTTATTTCTTTGTTTTTACTTTAAACAAAAATCTCAGCTGAAAACAAAGTGTTTGCTGTACAATTTTGCAAATTACATACAAGAAAAAAATTGTAAATACATCCTTTCATATAAACACTACCCAGAAAGAGCTGGTGATACCTGGATGTTTCTTCTTCTGTTTTATCTCATTGCTATTCCTTAAGAATGAAATCAAATTGTGTATGAAATCCTTTAAAATATTTTTCCACTTTTCAGACTGCTGTGAACATTTTCCACATAATTAAATACTTTGAGAACATTAATTTTAATAGCTTTATACATTATTATATCAACTAATGTCAGACACTTTATGTGTACTCAGTTTTTATTATTACAAGTGATGCTGCACAAGAAGGGCCTTATATATAAAAATTGTTAAGATCTCTGATTATCGAGTAGACTTTTTCTAGTTAAGGATGTGAAATTTTTTATGCACATTGCTACTTTGCCCTATAGAAAGTTCATGTCTCCTTTGTTCTAATCAACAGTATGTGATTATGAGAATTTATATTTTCCCTACCTTGCTAATATTTTATACAGCTTAGAACAACTATTTTTGCATACATTTATAACAAATAATTAACTACATAAACTTTTCTAATGAGAGGAAAATTATTTTTTTCCAGTTAGCTTGAAAACCTTTCATCACTACATAAACTAAATATTTTTCACTTGTTACATTGTGCTTTCATGGACATGCCTATAGCTGTTTATTTTTAATTTTAATGTTTTGTCTACCTTATTAATTACTTTCAGAGTTCCTAGACATATGCACATGTAGGTAGACAGAGAAATAGATAGATGGATAGATAGATATAGATAGATATCATATGAATATGTGTTGAGTGTATTATTATATCATATGCTTCTCAGTCATCAATTACTTCATTTGAGATATAGGCTTTTAAATATTTTAATAATAATATCTCTCATTTAAAAAAAATTAACATTTTTGTCAAAGCCGGGTGTTGATGGCTCACTCTTGTAATCCTAGCCATTGTGGAGGCTGAGATCTAAGGACACAGTTCAAAGCCAATCCCGGCAGAAATATCCCTGTGAAACTCTTATTAACCCCTCAAAAACTGTAAGTGGAGCTGTGGCTCAGAGTGGTACAGCATTAGCCTTGAGCCGAAGAGCTCAGTTACAGCACATAGGTTCTGAGTTCAAGTCCAACAACCAAAAAAAAACCAACAACTGATATTTGCACTCTAGACATCTTCACTATTAGAGCTTCAACTTCTTATTTTTTTATATTTTATATTTTACTTTATGACACAGCATCTTAGTAAGAGCCCAGGCTGTCCTTACACTTGAAACTCTCCTCCTATTGTCTCCTAAGTGCTAGGGTCATGGACATGCACCATCATACTGGACTGGATTTTTATGTATTTATTTCAAAGTGGTAGCAATTTAAAAAAATATTTTAAACATTATTAAGTGTAGATTGATACCTTTAAACACTGAGTTCAGTCCGAGAATTTCATTTAATTTCAAGAATGTTTGATGAACACACTGTTCTGCTCAGTGGTACAACACTTGCCAAGCATTGATGCCCTGGATTTCATTCCTATTCCTACTACCAATAAAGACAAACCAAATGAAACAAAAATACATGAAATGCCAGAATTATATATATGACCTCCTATGTTTAACCTAAATAAATTTTAATCAACAATTGTAACATGTAATATTATATTGGATTTAATTGGACTTCATGTAAGTCTTGAGAATTACAAGGATGGCTGGGGTTTTGTTTACTTCCAGATTTCGGGGGATAAATTAAAACTAATGTTTAGTAATAGACTGATTTGTTTTTCTACAGATATTCAGTTTGTATTAGCTTATATATTTATTCATATTTGTATGAGTTCATGTGAGAGGTGAGATTTTTCTCTCTTTCTTTCTCTCTCTCTCTCTCTTTCTCTCCCTCCTTTCTACCTCCTTCTTTTTCCCATGGGAGTATCTGTTTGAGTAGAAAAAGTGACAAGAATAATTGAGAAGAACAAAGAAATGCAGTAGTTTTCCAAATTTAAATGTATTGCCTGCTAGATTGTTTGGTTACATATAATTGCCATTGTGGGCAAGAGCTGACAAATTAGCCAGCTTTCAGGGAAAGTTAAGAAGGCAGCTTCTCAAAGTTATCTTTCTTCACGCCTCAGAGAATTATGCCACCATCAGTAGTAGTGCCAAGTCACTAAGTGAATTAAATCTAGTTAATTATTGAGCATGCTATTCAAGCACAACTTTGTGCAAAAAAAGAGAAAACAATACATAATCCCTGAGATTAAAACAACAACAACAAAATCAGGAATTCAAAGGAAAGTCATTGTAAAGTCCTTTCGGTAAAGGTTTTTTTTGGCTGAAAAGTTGGCTCCAAAAATTTTAAAGTAATAGATCTCATATTTTATCATTTCTGGTACACTGGCTTCATACAGATTTCCTTGCCTGCAGAAAATGTTGACTGAGCTGTTGACTTTTCTTCTTCTTTCTTTCTTTTCTTTTTTTTTTGCTATGAAATTCTACTTGATAATTTAACCTGATCCATGCTTCACTCTACTCCCAGCCAGCCTAGTCAGAGAAAAGGATTTCAGATTTTAACTGTAAATAATGTTTCATCAAGTCTAGGAACTAGCCTGGTAGATTACTGGTTACATTTCTATAAAGTACCCTTAAAATATTTAAGGAAGCCAGAGTATTTCCATGGGATTCAGAACTTTTGGTGCATAAAACTCCACTGTGGGCTTTGTTTACCATTTTAATCTTTGCTTATTCTCACAGTCCCTAACTTGCCTGATTTTACAATTTATCATCTGGAAGAGGATCACTTCATAACAGACCATGAAAAACTGCCCATTAAATTAACTCATTGTTTTTGAACAAACAAACAAACAAAAAACAAAAACACCCTGAGTTTTTGAAAACATGGTGAAGTATCTAAGAGTAACACCTCCCTCATCTCCCATGCCTGCCTTGCTGTTTACTTCTCTCTGTGTATATGGTTCCTTTGTGGATCCCATCCTGATGTAAATCTCAAGATGGAAGGTGGGAGTGAGCAGGAGTGAAGGCTGGAACATAGTTATAAGCTTCCTGTCCCAGCCATGAAGTAAAATTTATCTGGTGAGGGTAGATTTGTTTGCACTTTATTCTGTTGGTTTTTTTCTTTTCATATTATTCTCTTCGTTGTTCAAAACTCTTAGCAAGGCAGGTTTTCTTTCTGAATTAGATTTTTATTTGAAATCACCTTATACAATGTTAAAAAAAATGTGAAGTTGTTTTGGTATAGTGCTTCTGTACAACAAAAATAAAAATTCTTCATTGTCACTTAGATGGAAAATCAACATATTATGGTATGATACAAAGAAAAATGTCTTAGTGATTTTTTTTTTTCCTGTCTGTCGTGGAGCTTGAACTCTGGGCCTGGCTCTGTCCCCTTGTGCTCTTCAGCTCCAGTCAAGGACTCTACCGCTTGAGACACAGCACCACTTCTGGTTTTCTGGTAGTTTATTAGAGATACAAGTCTCATGGACTTTCCTGCCTGGGTTGGCTTTGAACCTGATCCTCAGATCTCAGCCTCCTGAGTAGCCAGGATTACTGGCATGAGCCACTGGCACCTGGCTAATGATCTCTTATAATTTCAGTACTGTGGTTTGAATTTAGGGTTATGCAATTACTTGAGGGACACTCTGCCATCTGTGCCATGCCCCCAGCAATTTTTGCTTTAGTCATTTTTTTTCAAATGTAATCTCAAATTTTAACCTCAGGATTAGCCTCAGACCATAATCTTCCTACCTACACCTTCTTGGTAGCTGAGACCGTAGGTATGTACCGAAATGCTTGGTTTATAGATTAAGATTGTCCTTTTTATACTTTTGGCCCTGGCTAGCCTTGAACTGCAGATCTCCTGTTAGCTGCCTCCTGAGTAGCTGAGGCTACAAGTTTGAGCTACCAATTAGAACAGTGTTATAAGTTAAGACATTGTCACCTTAAATTTTGTACTCAATTCTAAAAATTCTAATAGTTACATAATTTTTATTTTTAATTTTTAAAATATAGTCCTACTGACAGCTCTCACAAGAGCAATCATTATGTTAGAGTCTTGATAATTGGTTAAAATACTATATCTAAGCAGGCAATGTGAAACTAGACTTTTCCTATGACAACTACTTGCTTCATAATAGGTTTCCAACTTCCTTAGTGAACACCTGCTAACTTGTATATAAAATAATTATCTATTATTAAAAGGTTCATCTTGTATTTTCTCAGGGGTTTTGTAGGGTCAAGAATCATGAAACTAAGATTAAATAACTGTCTCCAACAATTTTATGAAGATAATACATTATATGAAACAAAAGAAGCAATGTAACTAAATTAAACAAGTGTATGTAAAATCAATTAATTTCCAAAGATAATGAGGGTATAAATATATGTTTGCAGGAATGTGCAAATACAAAATAAGAACTATAACAGTTTCAACAATTCCAGTTGGTATATAAAGATATTCATGGGAAAAACAAAAGAGACAGAATTAGGAGTAAGCAGTCTGATTCTTAAGTCTCTATAGCATAGAAAAATAAATGGCAATAAGTAGTAAGGCATTATAGTCAAAAAGAATTGGATACAAAACAATGGAAGAGGTGAAATTGATCAAATACATTGTACTCATAAATTGGCATGTTCAATTCAAACTACTATGTACTACAAAAAGAGAATAGGTTACAGATACAGGAATGCAAATCTGTGTTCAGTATTTTGCTCAGTGGTTCAAGGCACTCTAGAGAGATGGTAGTAGAAACATTAGGAGTTTATTGGAAAGGTTCAATTACATTAGGGAATTACAGGTTGTATTCTCTACTTCTCAACTGAAATGTTGGATGTGTCATTCATATTCTGTGTATGTACATTCTCTTTGCCTCTCTCAGAACCATTAGAGATATAGATATTCTAACACATATTTGCTAAAAAGAATTATAATTTCAGGAAACTTTAAAGTCATTCTTTTGAACAACAGTTTCTGTATTTTCTTGCCTTTTGGGGGTAAATCAAGTATTTAAACCTCTATCATAAACCTTTTTCAATTTTTTAATAAAACATGGACTATGAAGAAGAATCTTTGAAATTGTATGCTAATAGTTTTTATTTTTATGCCTAATAGACAGAATGTGCAAATTTCATCCGGGTACTTCAACCATATAACAAGACTCACATTTACGTGTGTGGAACTGGAGCATTTCATCCCATGTGTGGATATATCGATGTTGGAGTCTACAAGGAGGTAATGTGATGTGATGGGATTAAAAAACATCTTATGTAAGCAAATAAATTTTGCTTAATATTAACAACATCAAGAAGACATATTTAAATATAAAATACTGAATATGCAATATAAGATTTATACTTTATTGTATAGATCATCATTTTTATAATAGATTCTTTCCGGCCAGCAACATTTTTTTTTAACTAAAACTTGTTTTAATGAGATAATGAAAATCAGTACTATAAAATGTTCTGGATTTGTTTTCTTTTTTTTTCATTGTGTAATATTTTATTCTTATTGTATCTGAAAATTTTATGATTTATACGCATTCATATGCCAATACTAAAATTGTACAAAGTAAAATGTGTGATGATAGACATTGTCAACTATTTTACATGATTTTTTCATTATTGTTTATCAAGTAACCCTTGGGATTCTAAATTATTTGCACTTCATTGCATTTATTTAATAAGAATCCATTTTTATTCTTCATAAGATATTTTCTGTATGCAACCCTTTCCCAATACTGTAGGTACTATGGAAGACAGAGGAGTCTCATTAGGAGAAGAAATCCTTTTTTCCCTAAGCCTCCTTGAGCTGCTGTGAGGATTTTCACTCTAAGTTACTCTGGCATTTCCTGTATGCTTTTTTTTTTAATTTAATTTTATTTTTTGTGAACATACTGTACAGAGGGGTTACAGTTACATGGGCAGGATAATGCGTACATTTCTTATCATGCATTGCAGCCTCCTCCTTTGTTTACCCTTCACATCCCTTCCCAGTCTCCCCCCTCCTACCTAATCCTCCCCCCTCCTCCCCCCACCAACGTTGTAAAGCTCCTTTCCAACATGACAACTTGTACTCTTCATTGTTGCAACAGGTCCACCTGTATCCTTAAACGACTTGTTTTTCCCCATCTCCTATACTGACATCAAATATAGTGAAAGCAGGGGTTATACTGTGGGGGAGGGACATACAAAGCAACAAAGAAATAATCTTATAAATGCTTTAGAAACAAATGCATGAAAGAAAAAAGCATTAAAATACATATCTAAGGGTTCATTTTCCTAACATCACATTATCTCACCTTTTCTGCTTGACTCATACATATACTAGATATTGCAAATAAGGGAAACCATGGGACCTATGTTTCTTTGGGCCTGGCTTACTTCACTTAATATAATTTTTTCCAAGCCTTTCCATTTCCTAACAAATGTGGCAATGTCATTCTTTCTGATGGAGGCATAGATTTCCATTGTGTATATATACCACATTTTCTTGATCCATTCATCTACTGAGGGGCATCTGGGTTGGTTCCATATCTTAGCTATGGTCAATAATGCTGCAATAAACATAGTTGTGCTGGTAGCTTTAGTGTGGTCTTGTTTGTAAACATTTGGGTAAATGCCCAAAAGTGGGATTGCTGGGTCATAGGGGAGCTCTATGTGAAGTCTTTTGAGGAATCTGGATTTGTTTTCTATGCATGTCTTGCTTTTCCTCTGAGTTTTCCTTATATATAGTTTAGTCTGGTACATTTGGCAGAGATCCAGTTTTCATACAATGTTGCAATGGAATTGTATTTTTCTAAATAATTTCATTTTTCCTATTCATTAAAGTTGACCTTTTATGTATGTTTAGAACCATGGATGTTCAATGAAGAGAATTTGAGTAATTTGTTTTTAAATGTATATGAATAGTCACAGTCACACTGACTTCATTGTATCTATTCAGTCAAATTCACATAGTGGAAGTACAAGGTATAGTGACAAATACCTGTAATGCCATACTCACTAGGCTGAGAAAACTGGAGAGTTCAGAGTTCAGTGACAGATTATAGTGAAACTCTTTGTGTGTGATTTCTAATGTTTACATATTGAGTAGATGAAAAACATTCAGATTTCAGAAATTAAAATGAAAAGACTAAAGTACTCGCTTTGTGTCATAGACAATGTTATGTATTACATAAATCATTTCTTTGGCATTTCACAAATTCTTAATGAAGTTAGAACATTGTATTTCCTGCTATACAGGATAGAAAAAAAAGGAAGTTTTGGTGGAAAAATAATTACATTTTCAAGGGTCACCTAGCTAATAAGTGGTCTGGCAGTGAACTGAACCAAGGCAGAATGTAGCTAGAGTACCTGCCTAAAGAAGCACTAAAGTGCTTCTTTGTATACATTGCTATACTCATGTTTATGTATATACTTCTCATGAATAACCACACATATTTGCAAAATCATTGACTGTGTTTTTGAAAGTGATATGTGGGCTTCTGGGGCGGGTTCCTTTATATTGATTTAACTGATTCATGTAGAAATCAAACCCACAACTGTGGCCTAGCAAATTTTCTTCTTTAACCAGCTTGACCAACCAGCCCAGACTAAACTATTTGAAAATAAAGCAACCTTGGTAGCTAAGTCTCTGAACCACTAGGAGACTTGGCAATTGCATCCATCATTCTTAGCTGCTGGTGTAATATTTTCTTGCCTAGCTTTGATGAAGGGTATATGAGAGTAGCTCCCAGCATAGGGTGTAATTATATGAGATAGCCCCACAGCTAGGGTGTGTTTTCAGGCCTGAGGCTAAAGGGCAAACTCCCAACCTGCTGAGGGAAGCAAATAGTGTTCCACAACTCCTTAAACGTCACACATGCTGAAAGGGAGTTTAGATGGAGCTAATTACTTAGCCAGGGACTGTCAAGAAACCCAGGGGTAGTCAAATTTACAAGTTCTCTGAATGAGAGAATTATGAGTGAATGGGGATATTAAAACTAGCTTTCAAGCTGGTCAGGAGTACGAGTAATTAATTAGATGGCAGTACTGCTTCAAGATTATTAACTGCTTTATGAATCATTACTTTCATGAAATTTCTGGGTTTTTTTCTAGACATTTAGAAACCCTTTCCATTTTGAAATAGGCAAAGGTCTTCCAAAATTGCTGGATAGAGAAAACAATAGTACAAAATAGGTCTGCAGGAAAGTATACTCTATGGTCTGCCATTCTGTTTAGTGAGGCATTGAGAAGAAAGGGAGAATCTAAAATGAATCCGGTGCATTGGAACAAGATGGTATTTACTGAGGTCAGGGAAGTTACAAGTTTGTAGAGGAAATGATGAGTTACTGGTTAGACATGCTATATTTGTGGTACATTCAGTAGGTCATGCCAAGAGAGCAGATGGATATGGAATTTAGGAGAGAGTCGCTGTCAACAACTTCTAATCATGACATGAGCATTCACAGTCAAGGTTGAAATGGCTCAGGTCATTACCTTTCCACTGCCTTATACGTACTGCTTTTCTAAATTTGTGCTTATTCAGCTAAATGATGATGATCATAATAGTAAATACTTTCCAGGGTTATTTTAAATATAAATGTCCTTGCCCCATTTGTTAAGAAATGGAAAGGCTTGGAAAAAATTATATTAAGGGAAGTAAGCTAGGCTCAAAGAAACATAGGTCCCATGGTTTCCCTCATTGGCAATAATTAGTATATGTCTGAGACAAGCAGAAAAGGTCAGATAAGTTGATGTTAGGTGAAATGAAACCCAAGATAAGGACACAAGTGTTTTTTTTTTCTTTCTTGCTATTGTTTCTAATGTATTTATAAGGGACCACATGATATTTTTTGTTGCTTTGTATGTCCCTCTTCCACGGTATAACCCGTTTTCACTGTATTTGATATTGGTATAATTTGTCGAGCAGAAGGGAAAATAACAAATTATTTAAATAGGGATACAGGTTGACCCATTGCAACAATGAGATATACAAGATACAATGTGGAAAAATGAACTTTAGAATTTAGGCTGGGGGGGATGTAGTTGTGGAAATGAGAGGGAGGGGATGGTAGGGGAAAAAACAAAGTAGGAGGCAACAATGCTTGATAAGAAATGTACTTATTACCTTGCTCATGTGATTATAACCCCTCTGTACAATATTTTCACAATAAAATCTTATTTAAAAAATTTAAAAACATAATTGTATATACTCTGTCATAGCAGTATGTCCATTCTGTACTCAATATTCACTTATTATGTAGACCAACAGCAGTATAGAAAGATACAAGCATTTTCAAAAATACGTGTGTCACGATTAATCATTGTTCATTAAATGGGTTACAAGTATATTCTTTCTGTAAGATCTACCCTTTGTGGCTGCAATCTCACAATCTTATCTTTAAATAGAGATGATACTGACAGTAACTTTGTCTCCTAGTAAAAATTGTTTTCTTACTCTTATTCTATTATTCTAAAATACTCATCTTAGTACCTTCTTATTCTTATTTACTTATCTCTGTTTTTGTTTTTGTAACAGTCCTGGGACTTACACTTAGAGATTGAGCATGTTCCAAAACTTTTGTCCTGAAAGCTAGAATTCTACCACTTGAGCCACAGTTCTACTTCTGGCATATTTGTATTCAGTTGGTGATAAGAGTCTAAGAGACATTCCTTCCTGGGCTGGGTTCTAACCTCGATCTTGAGCTCTCAGACTCCCAAGTAGCTAGGATTACAGGCATGAGGAACTGGAGCCTGGTTACTTGTCTTTTTACTCCTGTAGCAGCATTAATTTTTACTTTGTGTGTGTGTGTGTATGTGTGTGTGTGTGTGTGTGTGTGTGTGTGTGTGTGTGTAGTGTAGACAAGTGCTTTTTGTGTAGTTAGGCTTAAGGAATTTCTTGGGACAATGTTTATAAAGCAAAATTCTCAAAGCTAAAGACTGTTATGTGGTTCAGTCCTTCCTCTCAGGAAGTGTATTTTGTTTTGTTTATAATTTTTTTTTAATTTGATTTGATTTGATTTGTGAACATACTGTACAGAGGAGTTACAATTACATGGGCAGGATAATGCATACATTTCTTACCAAGCATTGCAGCCTCCTCCTTTGTTTACCCTTCACATCCCTTCCCAGCCTCCCCC
>NW_012267306.1:6964825-7101917 GCF_000151885.1 Dipodomys ordii
GAGGTTTAGATGTGTCATTAAATTGTTAGTTTCAGATCTCTCCAATTTGTTGATGTAGGAGCTCAGAGCTATAAACTTGCCTCTGAGTACTGCCTTTGTTGTGTCCCAGAGGAGCTGGTAATTTGTGTGTTCATTTTTGTTGAATAGCTCAGGAAGTTTATTATGTCATCTTTTTTTTTTTAACTTAACTTTCTTATAGGTGTCTTTGACTGACTCAAAGGTCAATTCATTTCTTTTGACCTCATATTCAATTCCCACAAATACCGATTTTATGGATCTTTCTTGAGAACTTAATATAGCACTACATTTACAAACAAAAAGCACTGCATTTGAAGAGTTTTTTTCCTAGCACCTTTGATACACTAAACCATTTTTCAATATATAATCTAGCTTTTTATTTATCTCTTGGGGCTGTAGGATCCAGTTAACTCTTCCTTTTACAGTTTCCAAGTTGAGGCTTTAGGGTTAACAGATTTGTTAATGTAGGAAAATGACATATCTTTTGTAATATATATATATATTATAATTTTGTGATGATATATCACTACCTCTTATAGGTTTGTTATCCACTATTATATCTCTATCCCAAAGCATAGCTGCAAAACATGACCTAACTGTGCTATCACTGATTTTTTTCACACCCTTTAATATGCTTGCTCAATGTAAATACAATTGGATATGATCCTGTATTCCATGGTAGCAGCGAGTCATGTATACATTGATACATGTATACATTGATGACAATTTTAAATCTATGAGTTTGCATTTGGAGTCTAAATCACATGAGAGCACTAACTTTGTAGACATCTCTGAGTTCAAACCCCTACTATCTGTTAGCACTGTTTTTTGCTCAGCCAGAAATTGTCCTCAATATCATAAGAAGTAAAGCTGGAAATATTACATTAGCCATACTGTTAGGCTTGTAGTGAGAGAATGCATGTGATATTCTGGGCTCTTCTTAGTTCCTTTTGTTTGTTAAGTGAAACTATTGCCACTATTAAAGTGTACTGGTTTAAAAATTAAGGAACTATCAAGTGCTAATCAGGGTATTTAATTTCTATTACAATTTTTCCTCTAATGATAACATAATGCAAGGAAGAATCCAATTTCTTCTCTATCTTTTGCTTCATGGCTTGCTTTCTACATAAATAAAAGCCAGACATGTGATCCCCACTGAACTCTTGTAGATATTCCATCTAGAAAGAATGACACGTTGGATTCCTCTACTGAGTGATCAGGGCCTGTCATCTGTCTTTGTGCTGCATGGTAGTGTTGTCATTGTTATGAAATACTCAGGCTCATGGGGCTATATTCATTATACATGCATATTTTCCTTGGACGGTTCAATGTAATATGTTGTTTTTATTTTCTGAATATAAGAAGTCTGCCAATGTCATTCCATCTGTGGTCACTATTGTAAAAACACAAGTTTCAGCCAAAATAACTATGTGGCTTTATTGTGTACAGGGATTTTACAAAAGTGAAAATACTACAATGGGATTTTCTTTCCCTGCATGTATCAACAGCTTAGAAAACAAGCTACCTGTCTTAGGAGCCTTTTCTTTCTTTCTTTTTATAAATCATAAGAACATTTTCTAGTCACAGGGATTCAGTAATTTGGTAAGGTTGCAGATGTTTAATTATATAAATCATAAACAGTTCCCTGAAATTATAAATAATAAATAGTAAATAAATTTATTTTTTAAAGTTGGGTTTTATCAGGCTCAATAAATTAATTGTGCAACTTAAAAATATGTAACTGTAAACACCCTCTGTGTATCAACCTTTACCATAAAATAAAATTAAAGCAAAATATACATAATCGTGGTTATTCAATACTGATGGTAGTCCATGCAACATGTATTTTATGAGTATTGTAATATCTCCAAACTGAATAATTAATTCAACTTGAACATTACAACTTTGGGAAAAAAAGAGAACTAATAAGTATAGAGTCTTGCCAGGTTCAATATTGGCTACAGAATGAATACATCAGGAAGTATATTATGTATGCTCAATTCATTTTTATTGAATTTGTGACTTAGAATTTAATTCTTATCTCCCATGTTATTGCTGACTGGGATAAATTTTTAACTATCCCTATATTTCTTGTCATAGGATCTCATATTCAAACTAGACACACATAACTTGGAGTCTGGAAGACTGAAATGTCCTTTTGATCCACAGCAGCCTTTTGCTTCAGTAATGGCAGGTAAAGTCTTGCTGATAAATGAAACTCTGTTTCCTTATCCAAATGAAGACAATTTTGGTGCCACATCTTTCTCTACAGATCATCGTTATCAATAGAGGAAGAATGAACATGTCAATCTCAACATAGTTACTTTGTAAATTAATTTCTCATTCAATTAATTTTAGTCTAAATAGTATTCTTAGTTTTTCCTTATATAGTTGTAAATTGAGATCGTTTTCTGGTAGTTTCTTACACTGAGCTACATCTCCATTTGGCTCGGTATGGACATTAAAATATAGTGGGTACTGAGCCAATTAATAACAGAAAATAACTAAGCTACCAAATACAGATAAATGATGTTAGAACACATCTTTCACAATTTTACTATTGAGGGAATTGGTGTATATTTTTTCTAGCACGTTTAGTCCTCTTTCACTTTGTCTTCATTTTACATTCTCATGTGTGATGAGTGACTTGTTCAAAGAATGTAATACTGTGTGGTCTGAAGCCCATTCTCAAGAATGTCAGCAGGATCTCCAAATTTCAACCATTATGAGAATTCCTTTTGTCTTCCTTTGGTTCTTGACTTTAATCTCCTTTTATGTAACTTGTCTGTCAAATGTTTGAACAGAAGATAAGAGAGAGGTACCGTGACATTTTAATTTTCACTTACTGGGAACCAGTGATCTCAGAAGTGAGAATATGTGTGTTTCTGTGTGTTCTGAAAATTATATGGCTTGTGTTCACTCCTCTCAGTAAAGGAAATTGATGATGTGGGATTTTTAGCTGTCAAGTGGAGTTGAAAAACTTTTTATAATAATAATAATAGATTGTAGGCATAGCTGACCCCTCTTAGGAATTCCTATATAATTTTAGATACAAAGAAGATGATTTTTAAAGTTTGATATTCATATTCCTTTTCTGACAAAACATTCAAATACCTGCAACTTTTTATATTTCAAGGTAATGTCTTACTCATTTTACTGTTACCAAACTTGTTCATCATGTAATTCTATTTCTTAAAACTTTGCTCTGAAATAAAATATTGTATTGCCATTTACCTCATATACCCCAGCAAAGCACCTTACCTGTTTAAGGGCTGGAGAAAGTACCAGTTTTACCTCCAATGTACATGGTGTGATTTCTCACTTTGTGTGCTTTGATTCCTCTAAAATTTTCCATTGACATTATTTAGGTTGAATTGACTCAAATAATGCATTGAAGGGCTAATGCAGACAGATATAACTAAGAGATTAAGAAAGTATTTTAATTATTTCTTATACAGGACAGAATTTTAAAGACTGTGTTTCTGAGGAAAATTGAATTTCAATGGTAAACATTGTGCTTATTTACATATACAGGGATTAAATTTTTTAAGCACACTGTGGGACATTATTTATGTTTACTTTATCCTATTTACTGTAACCCAAAATTGACACCTATAACATTCTCCTGAAAGAGCAGTAACTTTGCTCTCAAAGGAGCTACATACTCTGCTGTAGGGACATCCGTCTTCCTCCCCCACGCCCACCCAATGCTCTGATTAACATTAGGGAGCATTGACACTTCCCAGCCTTCCCCCCACTGCCAACTCCCACTCCTCACCTTTTCTGGTCTCTCCCATTCAGGGTCTTCTTCCTCTCTTCCCCACCCCTCTTCTTTTTCTCTTCTTCCTCCTCCTCCTCCTCCTGCTCTTCCTCCTCTTCCTCCTTCTTTCCCTTTTGTCCTATCTCTTCCTTTCACCTTCCTCTAACCACAGCTTCTCTTCCTTTCTCTTCCTTCCATTCTTTCTTTCCTTCTCCTTTTACTTCTCCTATCCTAGCTCCCCTCTCTCTATTCTTTCTCCTTTCTCTTTCTCTGCTCTCTCTTTTCTCTTCCCTATAAAACATGGACATGCATTTTATATAAATAATTTTGAAGTTTAGTATTTAGTAATGGTGCATTAATTCCCCTGTCTACTTATCAGCACTGTTAGATACAGAATCAGCTACAAGGAATGCATCATGCTATAATTATACAGAATGACTTCAGTGCTGAAAGCTACGTTTCCACAGAGGTGGGGCAAAGAAAACTTGTGGTCACTGAGGTTGTGCTGGTTAAGTAAATATTAATTATACAGTCCATTCTTCATTATGCCATCTTAATTTTAATACATTTTTTGTGTGTTGCTACAAAGAGAAGTGAATCATTTTGAGGAGAAAGGAATGAGTGAAGATTATTCTAAGAGAAGCCAGTGCATGTTCAATTGATGTTTCAGAAGAATTTGGCCTTTTTAATATAGTCAATTATCTAACATCTGTTTGTCAAAGTTAACAGAGTGATCGCTTTAAGTAATGTAATTATTCAACATCTCAAAGCGAAATTTCAAAGCAACATATTCTGATGTCAAATAAGCATCTTTGGAGTCAGACTGTGAAATTTGTGTATTTGAAATACTATCTATTTCTGTACTCTTGAATGTCCTGTGTATGCCTTTCTCCTCCCAGATGAGTACCTCTACTCTGGAACTGCCTCTGATTTCCTTGGCAAAGACACTGCATTCACTCGGTCCCTAGGGCCCACTCACGACCACCATTACATCAGAACGGATATCTCAGAGCACTACTGGCTCAATGGTTAGTGATGTTGTCACTTTTGATACTTTTGCATTTGGAGAGATTAGAAGCTCATTATTATTCATTTGGAAGTGTTTTGAAATAGTTGATTTAGCATAGCCTAATAAAATATACTTGAAAGTATTCCATATCAAGTCAGAACAATCTCCATCAGCTTTTGCATGTGATAATAGCTGATATTGATGGAACTTTATCTTTGGCATTATTCTTTCACAGATACTTTTGTTATGTACAGTGATATGTGAGATATATTACATTTATGATTTTTGAAGAATGAGCAAATTACAGGTGAAGAAAGATGAGTAATTGGTCAAGTTTCCAAAACTTGTAAGTCACAGAACTGGGATTACAGAGATGGCAACCTGAACTCCTCTAGTCCCAATTGTAATGACTTAATTATGCACCTCCTATTAACACAAAGGAAAGGGGTTTAACTGTAATGTTAACTTGGTTTTAGTAGACTTATGCTTTTAATTCTGACAAAACAATTACACAATTTTTCCTTTTAACTCCTACATATCTGTACATATTTGAAGATATAGTGTAAATTTTTAGCATGTGTATATAAAATGCTTTGATCAAATCAGAATAGTTATCCTTTTTTCCAATATAACTATAATTTCTGTTGCTAAAAATTAATGATGTGTTAAGATATTTTAAGCAATATATTTACATGCATTTGTCTCATGATGATTGTAAGTGAGTTAACCATTTTATTGCATCATATCATATTGTAAGTTAAGAAAGAAGAGGAAATCAAAGAACTCCCTATGAATGTATTTAATTAATCGAAGGGATAATACAAGACCATGCTATATGCCACTGCCTCATAACAGACCAATATTTATCATGATTTTCTAGTGTTTTCTACTTAAGATAAGGCTTTGTTCCATTGCAAGACAGAATAACAGAAAACCCTGGTTTAAGCAGGCAGACCACATTTACCATTCCCACCATAAATATAGGATTTTAGTGGAGGAGGGCAAGGTAGAAATTTCCTGGAGTTTATCTTTGTTATCTCTTGGTGTCATTTAAACAGTGACAACATAAACAGAAAGGGAAGCATTTTAAACCTTTCTTGATTCAGAATAACCAGATCTATTTGTTTACACAACAATGTGGTCTCCAGAATGACAATTCTACAGAAACTTTAGTATCTGTTTAAATCAAAAGATATGCTTATGGTTTAAAATGAAGGATAAGATTCTGCCTCTTATTTTAGGAATGGCCTTTACTACCACACAGCTACTCCTCATTTAAGATATTATTTTCTTAAATTATTTCACTTTTATATGTCCATAAAGAGATCCACATTGTTGTTAAAACAATAAATGGAGAAAATTTGCATGCAACAATTATTTGTCTAAGATGCTCTTATTATTACTGTGTGAATAGAATCAGAAGTAGGGAGCTTTCAAATTGGTTTAACTCCCTAAGACACAATTTATGAGGCCTTTTCACCTATTGAGTACTACTAGTCTATGCACAGGACCTGCACAGAGAGACAGGGGAGCCAATGATTAATGTGCTCATCAGCCTAGAGAGTGAGGAGAGTGAGAGAAGAGGCTATCAAGCTGTAAATATTATTGTAAAACCTAGCAGAGCCACTGATGGCTTACTTTTTAATCAGGAAATCTGACCTTTGTTATTTTAAAGGTAATTGGTAATACCATGAAATGAAGACTAAAAGGAGAATGAGGATGAGGAGAAAGGTAGTGGGACTGTTAGAAACATGAGAAAGAACAGTAAAGGATATTTGAGAGAGAGGATATTTGTGAATGAAAGAGTCCACGGGAAAAGGGCAGAGTTCACGATGCCAGAAGAAAATAAAAGTTTGAAGGAAGAAGTGGCATCTGGTACAAGTTTGAGAGAAACTAAATTCAGGTGAGTGATTAAGAGTTAGGAGAATTAACATTCCTGGTTCTGAATTATTCAAGACCATGTGCTTAGTGGTGAAGAGCCTGTGATCACAAGAACAGGTTTCTTAGGAAACATCTAGCTTACTGCTATCCTTGAACGCTCAAAATGCCCCAGTTCAATGAAAACTGTAGTTGATTCTTTGGAATTTGCTTTAAATCCTTACCATCACTTATGGGTGACCTTGGTTAAAACTTTCTGAGGTTCACTTTGTCTATATGCATGGTTTCTAGTAATTGCATCTGTGCTATTACTTAATTATTACATAATTCTTACATTAACTCTTATAGGGAAGCCTGTTAGGCAACAATTTTAAGTGCTAATTTGTATTATATTTCTATGATTATTATCTTATTTCTGAAGGTAGGAGAGCTGGGAGATAAAATTCAAACCCTGAATCTTCTGTTGTTTTGTTGTTGTTGTTTTTTGACATTATTTGAACATTTTGGTATTTTGAAAACTTTTATTTCTCCTTCTTTACTTAAGAAGGACTACATCCTTCCTAATGTTTTCAATTGTTATCTACGTTCCTGTGTTCCCTAAAACTATCATTCCAGCCATCTGTAAATGGCCTTATAAACGTTTGGGCTGGATGGGAGAACTCTATAATCACAGCTCCTTGGGAAACAGAAGCAAGGGCATCCATATGTCTGGCATCCATATGGTTGGCAAAGTATTTGTTTAGCATGAGCCACGTGGTCCTGGGTTCAATTTACTGTATCAAAGAACAAAAATACAAAAGCAAAACAAAACCAACAAAACAAAGTAGAGGGATAAGGGAGAAAAGAGAGAGAGAGAAAGAGGAAGGGCTAATTCTGATGGAGTACATATCTCAGATTCAAGAAGAATGATTGTTTGATATAAAAATAAAAATATTAAAACTTTAGTGGAGCCAGCGCCGGTGGCTCATGCTTGTAATCCTAGCTACTCAGGAGGCAGAGATCTGGGGATCACTGTTCAAAGCCAGCCCCAGCAGGAAAGTCTAATTAACCACTATAAAACTGGGAGTTGCACTGTGGCTCAAGTGGCCAAGCACTCACCTCCAGCTGGAGAGTGAAAGGACCAGGTCCTAGGTCCATTCAAGCCCCATGACCAAAACTTTACTTGGATTGATCTCCTACGTTGGTTTTTAAAATGATTTTACCTTAACTGGAACTAAAAACAATGTGTTCCATTTAAAATCTTGTTTTACTTAGCTTACATTCCCTTCAATACAGTTTTCCTATTTGGGGGTCAGTGGTTGCTTTGTTAGTTTGATGGTACTGGGGCTTGATTTGAAATACATACTCAGCTGGTACTTTATCACTTGAGACAAACAACCCTGCTTATTTTGCCTTTTTTTTTCTTTTTTTAAGAGCTGAAATCTTATAGCCAATTCTGCCTGAGCTAGCTTCAAACCATCATCTCAGCCTCCTGTATAGCTAGAAGTACAGGGTAGAGACAACACCACCAGAGATGTTCCCTGATTTGTAGCCTTTCATTTCTGTCACCCAAAACTTCTTGACTTCACCCACCCATTTACCCTGGGGTATATATGATTCTTTCTTTCATCTGTTTTATCTTCTTTATCTAAATCTACCACCAAGTGTCTACTTCCTTCAAAATACCTACTGATCTTGCTGTTTTCATGGTCCCAACCTTCTTAGAGGACCTTAGTACCTTGTTCCTGGGATGTTGTTCTAAATTCATTGCTTACACACTGATCTCCCTATATCTTATTTCTCTCTCCCTTCGTGATTTAATTCTATATGACACCTGTATTAAGCAAGGTCTCAGCTACATTGAGAGTGCTGTTTTGTTTGCAATTATAATCTTGAAAACATCACTAATGGTGCTTCACACTGGAAATATATTAGAAGAAAGTAGTTCATGTTAAATAGCTAGGTAAGCATGTTCAGCTTTGGACCTTGCATTCTGGTCCAGACATAGAGTTGAGCAAACCAGATTCTGCTGCTTTGACTGCATATCCATCTCCTGCTCTTGCAGCCTTGCTACAAACAAGGTCCATAATCATTTGACCTACAGCAAACCTTGACTTTGGGTCTGGCACCAAAGTCTAGAACAGAAAGAGAGCAGTGGAAAGGACTTAGGCATTCTGGTCACTTGTAGAAGTGTGTCAAGCAAGTCAGATGTTTCTTGGGAAGAGCAGAGGAAGAAAAGGAATGATTGACACTACATAAGATTCTTATAATGAGGAGAAACCTGATGGACTAAGTCAAAATACTAGCTTTCTCCGGGAGACTTTCTGTCTTCCTTTTTTGAGAAACCGTTATTTTCTACATAGCCCATGGTCCACTGGGCTCATCTGGCTAGCATTACAGGTATGAGGAGAAAGAATACAGATGAGTTTTGCTGATTTGGGGGAATGAATGCTAGCTTAGAAATTATATTTCATAACCATATTTTACCAGTAGAGATGAAGCATGAAGTCAGGATGTGCCCTGGTGTCCAAACTGACATGCCCAGCCTGTCTATGTTGATGCCAGGCTTCTGAGAAGAGATAGTGATCCATCTCCTGCGCCTGGAAGGTGGACTGCCTCTTTTTAGCCATTTTGAGAATAAAAGTCTTCACTGCCTTAATTCTGCTCCAGTCATAATGCAGTTATGGACACAGGCCTCTTGAATTAAGACTGCCCTGGCCATTATGCTACACACTGTCCATGCATAGCTATTTAAATTTAAAATTAAAAAAAAACTAAATTGGACTGAGGAAGTAGACTTTTTTTAGATTTTCATTTTAACATATGGTGGCAGCGTTAATTTGAAGTTGGTGTATAAGTGCTCTGTTGTCTGTTAATTTTCCCACATGAAAGGAGATTAGTTTACAAATAGGAAACCTATTATAAGAAGAAATAAAAGGAAGTCAGAAGATCAGTATCTATTAAGTAGTGGGTAAGTGCACTCATGCAGATGAAGAAACTCTTGAAGAAATGAAAATGGTTTGTCTCGCAGGCGACATGGGTTTGCCATGTTTTTACTTGGCAGTGCCTCATGATGTCATGCTAGAAGTTCATTTGTACAAATGCATGATTTCAAATTCCACCCTTTGAGGACATGTGTTCCAATGCCAAGGACAGAATGGGACTGTGCTATAATAAAGCCCAGGTGTCTACTCATATGATTTTTAAATGGTTTAATTCAACCACTATGCAGTAATTTAACGATACCTATTTTTACTCATATTTGGCAACATGTCAGGAAGGACTTTCTATCATAAAACACTAACATCAGTGTTCTAAGACAGTACCTCAGTGTAATCTGCAAGAAAGAAACTATTCTTGAAAGTTGTGCTTATTTTTAGCTCCTAAGTATGCTTGTTATTTAAATCAGAGACTAGAGTACTATTTGATACTTTTTCCACAATTAAATTTCATCATATAATAAACATTTGGCTTAAACATCTCCACTTTTCCCTTCCTGAAAAATTTTCTTTTATTAGTGTCCAAAGAACCAACACTTAAGAGTTTAATAAAATCATCACAGATTGGATAAAACACAAACCATGTTTGATGTATATTACATACTTACATTACAGTTAAAAGAAATAGCACTGGGAAAACTATCTATATACTATTTTTCTCTGTTGAGACAATAATAAAATTCCTGAAATGGAGACTTGAGCATACTTACTTTTTGACCATTAAACACAATGCTATGTATTAATAATATACAGTCAATGATGTTCACTTTCTATGAATTTCTGAAGTATGTACAAAAGCTACCTGATTTTCTTGTACTTCATTGAGACTTTGCTCTATTTTTGAATCCTATTTTCTTTTTCAAAAGGTGTAAAAAATGATCTCATGAAATTAATTTTTTCTAAGTGTGTAAAGACTGCTTTTATAAGGGAGTCTTCATTCACATTGTTGTTCCTGTTATTTGGGACATTTTTCTGCTTTAAATCATTGACTGCCCATTTTCTTCAGAGGGAAGGTTGTGTAAATCTTTCACTACTATACAAATACATCACAATTTAATTTTTTCATTGTAAATTTATTTCTGTTACTGTATATATCAAATAGGAAATTAGTATTACAAGTCATCATGCTGTGTTATGTAAACTCTACTGAAATTATATTTAAGTGTTGCAATTCTGTTTATGGTAGTGAACAATTTAAACTCAATTATTTGTCAAAATAAGGGGATCCAATTACATTATTATAATTTCAGAATGTGTTTTTAGACTTTTTAATCCCATTACAGTTACTTAAGAATTTATTTTTATGATTTAGCCTTACTTGCCCTGTCCATTCAGAATCTGAATTATGAATTGTGGGTCAAAGAGTCTTAACTGCAGATTTTTCTCTGTGTATGGAATGGTATTCTACTTTAGTGACTATTAAGTTTGGATTTTTAGAAGATTCACTTACAGGTTAGTTCTTTAAATTTTGTACTTATAATTATTATAAATACAGTAAAGATTTTCACCCAGTTTGGTGGAACTGGATTTAGTATGTGTACATTGAGAACACTGTATGAATTATTTTCCATATCTGGTCATGTACCTGTGGATATTCCTTTGGTTGTCCTTTGCTTCTTTGATTGTTCTCATCTCTTTTGGAGGTATTGTGAATATCAAGGTTAAGTTTTTCTCCTTAGCCATCTCCTGTTTTATGTTAAGTGTTTATTAATTCCAATGAAAGTTGAAGAGTCAGTTATTCATTTAAAAATACTTGATCCTATTAGATCTTCCATATATTAACAATCAAAAAGATCCCCTTTTAATTAACTTGTTGAAATATCAAATACATATTTATAGAAAAAACTTTATGTACAATGTTCTTAATTGTTAAAACCTTATAAATGTGCATTTGCAGATGAAAAAGATGGTATTATTTTGCTCAGGGGTTAAAACCAAATGTTTAGTTTTTATCAACAACCTGAAAGAGGGTTTAGAGAGGGAGAAACAAAACACACACAAGCAAACCAAAAACAACAAAAAATCAAGTGAAAGTTCAAAAAGGCTTGACAATGTAAAATTAATTAAAAGATGAAAAACTGAAAGGTCCTTAATGTTTTTTTTTTAAATCAATGTCATATATTTTTCTAGGTCCATACCAAAGTGAGAAATGTTTCAATGAAGTTTTGAGTTCCAGCAAAGATTGAGGAAACACTAAAAAAACACAAAAGAAGTTAACACAGAAATTCCCATGTCCTTTCTCTTAAGATTTTTCATGGAAGTAGGGAAGAGATTGGAGACCCAGGAGGGAGCGGGATTATCATGGGTGAAATTCATGACACTTGAAACCCAATATTAACTTTTGTACATTGAAAATAGCTATTGTGAAACTTTTCTAATAGTTGGCCTTTTGATCAGTTGCTATGCATTTATATGCAAGGATATAACTTTCACTTCTCCTAGGAATAAGTCAATCAAGAGTTCTAAGTAAAACCTTAGAAGGCATTGTTCATCTTTTTTTATTTACCTTTCTAGGTTTTGATTTTTGTCTTTTTTGTTTTTATTTCTCTTTCTTAAACAGTTAATCTTCTATGCTTCCTTCAAAATATGCCATATATTTTACGTAACTGAAGTCCTTACCTCAATTCTTAAGTCTTTTTATTTGGGTTATTTGCTCTTAGTCAAATGATTATTTCTGGACCAATATTGATATAAAACCATATTGAGTGACTCCATACTACATATTGGAAATGGCCCAAGCACTATTACTGTTTTTCATTTGTATTCCATTGGGCAATCTAATAAATTACAGCAAAGAACAGCATAGAGGAGCTCTTTTGAATATAAGTATAGTTTGAGATATATGTACAGTTATTGCTAGGTTCTTTTATAAAAGATATCATGGTTATATAGCAGTAACTGCATCATAAGTAAGGTGAATAGATAGAAAATCATTGACTTGCCAGATGTGATAAGACTTCCTATAATATTTAAATAGCATTTGACACTCATATGATGACCTTAACATAATGTTCACCTAGCATTTCTGTCAGCAAAGGACCACATATAGTGGGTTCCCATACTACTATTTATGGTCATAGCCATCCTACTTGATATAATTACATTCTGTAATGTTTTCCAATAATGATAAAATCACCTATCAATGCATTTCTCAGAATGTATCCTTTTATGTTATGTGACCTGTGACTGGTTTAGTGGAATTGTAACAATTGGGAGTGTTAGCCAGACCTGTTCTCACCTGCTCTCTGGAATTCCTGAGAACTTGTTTTGAACCTCTTTCTGCTGTGCTGCTTTTCTACGTGGTCACAAGATTGTCTGCACATCTTGTTTCCTACATTAGACTGGTGGTTTATGTTTCTAATTTTTTAATAGTTTTACATCCTAAATTCACTAGTACTATTGCAATTGGATGTTTTTTTTATTAATTTATAGCTTTTATTTTTCAAACAGGAGCAAAATTTATTGGAACTTTCCCTATACCAGATACCTATAATCCAGATGATGACAAAATATATTTCTTCTTTCGTGAATCATATCAAGAAGGCAGTACTTCTGATAAGACGATCCTTTCTCGAGTTGGAAGAGTTTGTAAGGCAAGATACATTTATTTATTTTATTTCAGGTATATGTATATATTCAGGAATTGATTAACCATTCAATGTTGAAATGAAAGTTAATACCCATTATACCCTAAAAGTTTAGAATTGATTTATACTCTCATATAGGTGTAACCTCTGAGAAATGAAAATATTTATTTTTCTTGAAAAAAGAGGAGGATTTGCATTTCTCAAAGATTGTAGTTTGTTTTACAGCACCTGAACTGCTACCCTGGAATGACTTATACCATGTTGGCAGAGAATATATTGTCATTTGAGGGTTGTCTTCTGTCCATTCTTGCCTGTAATTACTTCTTCTCATCACCATCACCATGTTGTCCTTGTCTGTGGAGGTTAGAATATTTTCATACAATGACAAATAATCTTTTCTTAACATTAAGAATAACTTGAAGGCCTGTCTGCATCTTCTGTCTCATTTGAAATGGTCTGAAGCTGAAAACTCTCGTGACTGGGTTGAGGCAGCAAAGTGAGAAGCATGTCCGCGAAAACGCATTACTAACACCTGTTACGCCGGGGTTTGGGGAAAGCTCAGGTTCATCTCCATATTTTAGAATAGTAAACATCATGCATCATAATCACCCAGAACAACAGTTCCAATGATTAAAGGTTAGTAGAGAATATGACTGTATGCATTCCTCCAGCTCAAAAGGATAGACAGCAGATTCAAACTGCCGTTTTTGAGTGTGACTCTCATTTCCAGCCTGTGGACCAGGAAATGCTTCTCTCTTTGTATTCTATGTCTTCCTGTTTCATCCTGTTATACTTAAACCATTCCTCGCTAAAACTTGAAAACAATTATTGAATGCAACTTAATATAAATATTGGAGTGACTTAAAAACAAATTTATTCTGTATTTTAAGTCATACATCTATCTAAACATTATATACTGATCAATGTATAACAATCATTATATTTTAGTGTATATTTAAATTCTTGACAATTAAGACCATGATTTAGTTCTGAGAAAAAAATACAGGTTGAAACAAATAGACAAAACCACAAAGCACTTATTTGAAGGGGATTGCAATTAATCTTCAGTACTGCCCTTTACTATAAATCATATATGAAACCATCAAACTTTATGAAATACATTTTGTGCCATCCCAAGTTTCATTTGATTGGCTACAACTTTACAGAATAATAATGCTACTGGAACATGCTTTAGATTTCAGTATATTATTTTTGGCCTGGATTTTTCTCTATTGAACTAACATTTCTTACACAGACAGACATCTTCAGCACAAACTCAGCTGTTAAAGACAAGCACTGTTGAGTTAATAAATACTCTCTGTTGGAAGCTTTCTTTGGTCTTATACAAACTTTTCATTTTCTTCCATCTTCTGTCACTTTTTGTTTCAGCCTGTGCCCTCAGGCTTCTGAACACTTCCCGGGATAGAAATATGCACCATTATTGCAGTTAAAGTGCTAATGAAAACATGGCTTTTGAAAGAGGCCAACCGTGAGCCCAGATCATTCTTTATCTGGTGTCCAAGGCAATAATTCTGTCTCCCACCTATCCCTGCCCCACAACAGATTCTCTAAAAAGCATCCTCATTCTTTCTAAGCATCTACAGTAATTTCTCTTGAAGCCTCTTGCTTTGGGATGAATGGGCTTTGCTTGGATTAGTCTTTGTGTGTTAGTGTATTGAGGTATGCCTTACATCAACACTATTTGACCCTAAAAAAGCATTCCCGTGCATTTACATGTGTGTATAAATGAGCTAAGTTAAATATGTCAAAAAAAGATTGACATTCAATTAAATGCATTTCATGACTCACTTTCTGATGAAGATATTTAACAAGGGCATTGCTTATGAATCATTTCAGTGTTTATGTTTTCATAGATCTAAAATATTTGATAAAAGTTTATTTATAACGAAGTAATATTTTTATCTCTGTGTAATAGTAAAAGGTAAGGAATTATGTTAAAATGCTTTTAGCCTATTAAATGTACATATTAAAAGTATAATGTTGACCCTAAATATCAGCATTGAATCTTTTGAACAGACTCCTACAAAATAGAAATAGCAAAAAAAAAAAAAAAGTAGTAAATGAATCTTCCCATCTCAAAAACTCCTAGACCACATATCAAGATTTTGTCATACTCTTAATCTGTGTTAACAGCTAAGAAATTATGAGATAAAGTGAAGACATGATGGATTAATTTATTGTAAAATTAAAAGGCATTCTTCATTGACTAATAGATCTCTTCATTTAATTATTTTCATTGAGTATTATCTTGAGAACTACTCCTGGTACAAATGATCCATTGATCAAATGCTTCATATTCTTGGTTCTAAATGCTGTCTTTGCAACTTAATTACAAAATCATTTCTCTCCATGTTTCTGAATTTTCCCTAGAAATTTAGAATTAAATTGTGACAAAAATTGAGTATTCTCAGGTGGATATTTCATTGAAATTAGTAAAAATAATTATTTGGAATCTTTAAAAAGTTATGCCTTATAAAACAATAACAACTTTAATAATCATTTTAAAATTCAATGTAACTTTTGTTACATGATTATTTTCACATATAAAAATTCTTTTGAAATTATTTGGAACATATCAGTTCATTTTTTTATTATCTCCTGTATGTCACCATAAAATATTGTTTGCTTTTCATTTTTTACAAATATTTATAGGAATAAAATTGAGTTTGATAATTAACAACAACAATGACAAAAGACTCACCAAGGAACATGCCATGTTAGAGAAAATGAAAAGCTGTCTATACCTTACTTAGTCTAGCAAAAAGCAGGAATGGGTGCATGGTTCAAATGATAGAACATGGTCTTGATCAAAAAAATCAAGCAAGAGTATGAGGTCTTAAGTTCAAACTCTGGTAATGTCAATTCAATAAATGAACAAATGAACAGATATTAGCAGTAAGGCTATCAATGTCATTTGCTCGCATGATGCATTCTATTTTAATTAAGATGTGAGCTGTAATCTTGCTTTATTTCTTGCTGTCTTAGTATCCTATGCTAGAAAATGTGAATAACCTTCTCTTGGGTGACTATTTTACCAAGTAGATATATGACTTGGTAAAGCTTATGAATTCAGATATGACAGATACTCAACAAAACACTGAAAACAATACTGATTTAGGTAGATTTCTTTTTAATGCAGGTACATTTATTATAGGAGATTTAAGTATAGAGAATGCAAACACTTGGTTAACCTATAGTGGATTAAATGTCAAAGATCACAAACATGCCTCCCTGACACATCTACTTTGGAACCAGGCCAATTTAACTTCAGGAAATAATGGTGTTGGTCACAGTGATTGTAATATTTAGGGAATAGTGACATATTAGTTACTAAAAGTTATTGTAAAGAAAAATCATCTATCAGGTGGGAATTACTATTTTTTTATTTTTCTTTTAATTTAGTGTTGAATTTGATCAATGAAAATATTTTTCAAGAGATACAGATATGGAGAGACATCATAAAATGAAAAATTAATTCACAAATTAATTCTACATGGCAATTTTAGTCAATGATATCTTGTGGAGGATACATGTCTTCATCTGAAGATTCACCTGAGATGAAACTCCATAATTTATCATTGTACTTAGTTAGAACAACTTCTTCATAGATTACCCTTCAGCTAAGGTCAGAACTTTGTAGTCAAACTAGTCATCTTTTTATATTTAAAACATGAAGCTTAGCCTTGGTTGATTTTGAAGTCCTTATTAAAACCCCAAGCCATTTGATCCTGTTGAGTTATCAGTGTACCTAAGCACTACATGGTACAACTTAAACATTGGAGAAATTCTCTTGTGGACGATAAACTACCCAGATCTTTGTGTTAAGGTTTTAAAATTCTGACTGAAGAGACTAATGGAATGAAATAAATTATTTTGTGTACTTTTACTTTGAATTTACCAGTGTTTATATCTGTGTGATGTTTTAATGTGTGTGTGTGTGTGTGTGTGTGTGTGTGTGTTTGCCTCAGATAAATGTGTGGAAACACCAGTCCTTTCAGCAAGGCTTGCTTGCAATGTCCTACCTAAAGGCTGTTTTGCATTACTTTGGGATTCTATTCATTTTTGGAAGCATTGTCCATTAGCTTACTTAGGCTAGCTCACTCCAGATTCCAGCTGCAGGTTATGCCAGTTCTCTCTCTCTTTTTTTTTCTTCAGTATTTCCTTTTGTCCATGCCAGGAATTCAATTTGGATAGTCCTTTCACATAACTTGCCTGGGGGGTCTCATTAATAGCTTTTTTTTCCCCTTCAATTCCACTTGGGTTGTCTATTTTGTTATACAGTTCTATTGGATAATGACTGCCTTTGAAGAGTTGTGTTTTTAGGCCGTTGACACTTTCTGTATTTATTGATCTCCGAGCTGTGGGTTTTCTGCTTACTTTTAGCATGTCACTTACAACCTAAATGAGAGATTTAGTGCCACGAGTTACAGATGTGCTTTTCCCTCACTTCCATCTGTTTTCCTGTCTAAGAAATTCTTAGGAAGGGATGTATTTTGTTTGCTGTAGCTTTAAAACTAAAATAAAAGAAAATAAATGTTGATCCTATCTGAAAGAAGACTGTTAAACACACGTGGACTTACCTAATTTAGTTTACTATAATTTAGAAAACAAGATTGTTAGTATAGTATTTACTCAAGTTATGCATTGCTAATAATCTTCCAGAGTTTTTGAAGTATCTAGGAAAGAAAACATGTGCTCCACTTCTCTTTGCTTCATCAGGCTCCAGTGGCAAATCACAAACAGTTGTCTCTAAATAATAGAATATTACTTTAAGAAAAAAAATCCCTTGGAATTGTCTACAAAGTCAATTCAATAGAATCTACTATGTTCAATACTTGCCATAAAGTTGGCTTGTTCACTTTTTTTCCATCCTTTGTCTCAAATATTTATACTTACATATTTTTGTTTCTTCTACTAGCAAAGTATTATTAGCAGGTGAAATAAAGGACCCTAATTTATAGCTGCCCTACTGTCTGAAATACATTTTAGATTTCTTAAGTTACAGAAAAGATGCTAAAATCTTTTTTAAAAAGTGAAGAGCAAGTGCTAATCACACTTATTCTAGTAAAGAGAAGACAGATGCCCACAAAATTATCTTTGATTTTAAACACATTGTCTACTGTAACATCACTTTCTCAATATGATAAGCAATTACATGTTCATTTTTTACACATTATTTGTTACCTAGCTGTTCCCACATTTTCTTCTTCATCTTCCCAAAAGATTATTGCCAGGTGTTATGTGAATACAACCCCAGGCAATTTTCTTGATGAATACTATTATTATCTTACTATTATTTTCTTTTCTGCTTCAATTTTCAGTAGTAACAGCAAATTGCAAAAGAATGTTTCTTTGGCTAAGGAGGGATATATAACATTTTCTTATTTGGATTTGGGTAGAAACAACTTCAGTATTTTCACTAGTTCTTTTAAGATATAGGCATGTCCTCATGTAAGCTCTTCTTTGCTGTATAATTATATACTTGAATATCTGTAGAATTCTTTTGTATGAACCCCTTAGGTCCTTTTCCAGGTTTCACTATTTTGTTTCTACCACATGTGGGTCATATTTTTAAGCTTGCAAATTTACCACCTAAGTTTGGATATTTTTTAAATCCCTATTATTACTGATACATTCCTGTGTTGACTATTTATAGTAAGCTTTCAAAGAAGCTTTCTAAACTCTGTCCCTAAAAGCAACTCACTCTATATTAAGGCCAGCCCAAAGAAAAGTCAGTTGGACTCTATGTCAGCTACTGTGATTGTAGCTCCCATGTTTCCTAATACAGTGACAGTCTTTAGTTGATTAGATAGCATATTTTGACACAAGACTACTTAAAACTTACAAGGTACAGATTTTACTATGAATGAAAAATCAGATGAAGACTGTGAATGATTAATAGAAATATAACAGCGTATATATACATGATGTAATGACAGACATGCTAAGCAAAGCATGCATAGATTATGTCATTTGAAATGTTTCACAGAACTCAGCTTTTTGCCTGCAGCCTGATAAAATAAAGGTCCAGCACTGGGAAGCCTGGAGCAGAAGCCTCATGAGTTCAAGACTAGCCTGTACCACATACTGAGTTCAAGGTCAACTGGGATACATAGTGAGATCCTGTCTCAAAAATACCACAAACAATACAGAATAAACAATATTAGGCAAAAACTATCTTATTAAGCAAAGGAGGCTCTGTAACTTCTAACTTCAGCATCATTTTTTTTTCTTTTTGAAGTTTTTTAGATATTTATGTCTCCAGTTTCTATTGACTTGAAAAGTCTGTTAGTCTTCAGTTTAAATCAGCTAATATTGTGACAATTCTCTAACAACGTAAAATGTTCACGGAGTACCCAGGTATCTTGGAGATTTCATTAGTTGTACTAAATCTTCAGGATTTAAGAGTATAGGAAGTTAAAGCCAATTATTGCATTGTCTAAGAGCTTCTGTTTCCATATATAGGTGAAAATGACAATATTTATAAACTGCTGAGAGATCTTTGGAAAGGATGGTATACACAGATAACACCATGTTTAGGAGATGAACCCTGCCTTGTGCCCCAAAGGTCAAATGGCACACTCAATAAATGTTGACATGTGACAGCTTCTAGCTACTTTACATGTCTGTGTAAGATTTAAAGGATTTTAATTTTCTGGGTTAGTAAAAGCTTCCAGGAGAAGCTCAGCCTCCATTTCATTCATCTTACCTATTAGTAGGTACTCTTAGAGAATCACAGCAATTCATAATGTACCACCAACAGCTAAAGGAATGAGTGTCACTACATTTTCTCATTATATTTGTTACTTTAAAACTGAGAAATACTACAAACATATCTAAAGCTACACAGAGAAAGAAGGCCGGCATCTCACATGCTCACCACCCAGTTTGAGTGCATGGTTCAGGCTTGTTTACCTTTAATTTCCTTGTTTCTTTCATCTGCATCTCTGAGTAGATGTCAAGACTTTGGGCAACCCAACAACAAAGAGCCTGTGATAAATAGAGTGGAGACAAACAGAAGTGACTGGTAACTAAGAGCTGCTGATTCTGACATCCCAATAATAAATCTATTGTGCTGCCCAGACAGTTGTGTTCTTTAGAACTTTACAAAAAAATAAGCAAGGAAGTGGCAATTTAGTACAAAAGTGGTTATCTCCCTTTCAGCCCTCTTCAGGGCTTAAAGTTGATGGGGGCGGGGCACAGGGAGAGGAGATTGTGTAGATTTGCAAACAAATCCCAGGACTGAGAGCTAGTCAACAAAGTCAGCCCAACTGACACTTCCCTGCAGGAGAAATACAACTCCTTATGAATTGAACTTTGCCATCCCAGGTCATGCTTCTGGATGTCTGTAAGAATTACTATCCAGTCATTAACTGCTTATAATCCATTGCTGAGTGCTATTATCCAAGAGACCAAGTTTTCTTTTCCCTGCTGACAGCAGGTGGCTTTCATCTTTGACCTGGATTTTTTTTGTTTGTTTTTTATGTTTTACTACTTGAAGAACTGAGAAGGCTGCTGAGTGGGTTGAAAGGACATTTAAAGATAATGTTGCTAAAAGGATTAAAATTTCCATTTGTCAGGCTAAAAAAATACAGGTACAGTGTACATTCCTTTCTTATCTGATAAATCTGGAACTAGTAGGTTAGAATTTTCTGGTGATCATCATTATTGTGGTGATGATTGCAACTAAAAATGGGGAAATGTTTGAAAAAAGAGTACACTTACTGTCATGTTTAAGTAAAAGAGTTCCAAAAGAATATGATTGCTCATTTTTATTAAAAAGTAGTGGGTTTACTTCTTTTAAATAAATGTCCTTGAACAAGCGCCCCAAATACATGTTTATTCATTTAGCAAAATAATTTTACCAACTCTTTTGAGGACAAAGTAGTAGATCCAACACAGTCTGTGGCATTTGATTAATGATCACTGTTATATTTCTTTATCTATAGTAAATCAACACTATTTTTAGATAGAACTATTTTTAGACAGAACACTATTTTTAGACAGAAAAGTATTTTATTACTGGTAGTATTCATTATTTTATTATTGTTACCATTATTCATTACTCTATTCATTATTATTAGTAGTATTCATTATACTATTAGTAGTAGTATTATTCATATATAAAGTAATACATTGAAATAAAAACTATTAAGGTTTTGCTTATAACAACTAGGGATGTTTTAACAGCACACAAAGGTAAAGTCTGTGACTTTAAAAATGCATAAATCAAGGGTTATGGAAAGGCAAAGCAATGAGTTTTCCTTTGTTTTTAAGTTCTGTGAAAAAAATTCCTTTCTGAGAATTTCAAATACACATATTATCACTGGAATTCTATTGTTCATTAATACAGAAAGGATAATTGGGTTAAAAGAAATGTGAAGCCAGTTGCCTCTAGTCCTAGTTACTCAGGGGGGCTAAGCCAGTCAAGGAAAGAAAGACCATGAGATTCTTATCTCCAATTTATCATCAAAAAGCTCAAGTTGTAGCCTTGTTTCAATTGGTAGAGTGCTAGTCTTGAGCTTAGAGATAAAGCCCAGGCCTTGCATTCAAGTCCTACCACTGGCACACACACACAAAAAAACGAAACATAAACATCAGTATTTTTGACAATTTATTCTGGCATCTAGATTTATATTATAAAATAATCTTAAAGTAGTATTAAAAATAAGACATTTTCAAAATAAGTCTGCCTTCACATCTGCAGAAATCCAAAGTCATCCCTAACTAACTGGAATACTTGAGCCATGATACTGAAAAAATACAAGTACCTTATACAAAATAGGAAATTCAGAGCAATTCCAGACATGCTTGTTATCAAATAGTCATTAAATGGAATACACTATGGTTTTCTTAAAAGAAAGATTATTTTACTTCTTCATGATTACTATATTATTGAGTAGTTCATTACATATTGAAATATAGGTACTTTGACCTTGTAATGAAGCTTCCAATGATTTTATCCCAATTTACTTATATTCACTACTTTATTTTTTTAGTAATATTAAATAGTTTATTTGATCCATTATTGATCCCAATCATCATCTAAAGTAAATTTGTCCTGTTTCTCCCATCTATCATCTTTTGCTCTATCCATCATCTTTCCCCATAATGGTTAGAAACTCGTTCCTAAACTTGTCTTTACATTGGTGAGTATAACCTCACCTATCACTCAATAAACTTAGTTTTAAATCCAGTCTTGCTTGACAGTTTTTTTTTTCCTGAAAATGAAGAAATTTCAGGAGAGGACAATCTTTTTGACTCTGTCTACTTCTCTTTTATAAAAAAAGTTTTTTTTTAATTTTATTTTATTGTAAAGATGCTGTACAGAGGGGTTACAGTTATATGAGTAAGTTAATGAGTACATTGTTTTTCTCTTACTCTCCCTTCCATTCCCCCCCCCACTCTCCCACACAAAGTTGTAAAGATCATTTCCAACATAGTGTCTTGTTAGTATCATTGTTGCAATGGATTATTCTGTGTCCCTGTTTCAACATTTGTTATTCCCCTCCCTAAATTAGGTAAAAGTATATACAAGATGCAGGGTACCAAAATCAAGTACAGTGACAATAGGGGATACACCATAGGGGAAAGAACAAAAGAAACAAAAAATCACATAGTACCTTAAAAACAACAACAACATAGAAAAACCTCTTTTGTTCATATCTTGGGCTCCATTTTGCTTAGCATCATCTAATATGGTCATATATACATAGCTTTTGAGCTTTTTTTGCTCATCTGATAAGATTATCCTAAACATATACTAGTTATTGCAAGTAAGGGAAACCTTGGGACCTGTTTCTTAAAGTCTGGCTTTCTTCACTTAATATGATTTTTCCAAGTCTTTCCATTTCCTAACAAATGGGGCGGTGCCATTCTTTCTGATGGAAGCATAGATTTCCATTATATATACATACATGTATATACATATACATATACATGTATATACATATACATATACATGTATGTATATATAATGGAAAGTGATATATATGTGATATATATATGTGTGATATATGTATGCATATATATATACCACATTTTCTTTTTTTTATTGTGAAAATACCATACAGAGGGGTTACAATTACATGAGCAAGGTAATGAGTACATTTCTTTTCAAACATTGTTGCCTCCTCCTTTGTTTCCCCTTCCCATCTCCCTGCAACACCCCCTGCCCAAAGCTGTAAAGTTCATTGATCTGTTCATCTACTGAGGGACATCTGGGTTGGTTCCATATCTTAGCTATGGTGAATAATGCTGCTATAAACATAATGTGTTGGTAGCTTTAGTATGGCCTTATTTGTGATCATTTGAGTGTATGCCCAGAAGTGGGATTGCTGGGTCATAGGGGAGCTCTTTGTGTAATATTTTGAGGAACTTCCATACTTCTTTCCAGAGTGGTTGAACAAGTTTACACTCCCACCAACAATGCAGTAGAGTTCCATTTTGGCCATATCCCCTACAGCATCTGTTGTTATTAGATTTCTTGATTATAGTCATTCTAACTGGAGTGAGGTGGAATCTCAATATTGTTTTGATTTGCATTTCTTTTATGGCTAGAAAAGTTGAGCATTTCTTCATGTGTCTATTAGCTATTCTTATTTCCTCTTCAGAGACGTTTCTCTTTTTGTCTTCTTTTCTAAAAACTCTTACCAATACTGTCTTCTGTCTTTGTTGAACTTACTGTTAAACATATTTTCATTAATAGCTTGATGGGAAATATGCTAATGACATCCAGAATTAATGTATTTTCATTGTGAGCTTTTAATGTATTGTCTTATTATCAACAATTCTAAACTGTATTGGTGAATTTTACTGTTAAAAATATTCTTTAGCTTGTATGATTAAGCAATTGATGTGTTTAAATTTGTGTTTCTATTGTGTATATATACATATGCATTTATGTATATATTACATGTATGTGAAAAGATATATACATATATACAAATACACATATATAGTGCACATGAACCAAGCTTCAGATGCATTCCTTGTAAAAGCTCATAATGATTTGGAACATTTTAATGATTAAGAGTATAAGATAGGCTGGGAAGGTGGCTCAATGGTAGAGTGCTTGCCTCGCATGCATGAGGCCCTGGGTTCAATTCCTCAGGACCACATAAGCAGAAAAGGCCGGAAGTGGTGTTGTGGCTCTAGTGGTAAGAGTGCTAGCCTTGAGCTGAAGAGCTAAGAGAGAGCACCAAGTCCTAGAGTTCAGGCCCCATGACTGACAAAAAATAAAAAGAATGTAAGACAGTAAAAATTGAGATCTTATAATTTATTCATTAGCTGCAAAGATTTTCAGTCATATATGAAATAATATCCTGAATATTATTGCCTTTATATTTCAGAATTCTTTTTGAATTGGTTTTTGTTATACATCTAAAGAACATATCAAGAACATTATCATTATTATTAAATTTTATTGAGCTTTTACTGTAAAAAAAAGCATGTAATAAATAATTCACTCTGGGTGGCCCATCATCATTTCCCACCTGATCTCAAATGCTAAAACTAAAGGAACCTAGAGAATGTTGTTTCCCCGCCCCCTCTCTGTCTCTTTCTCTCTTACTCTTTGTCTCTTCCACTTGTTGTAAAATTAGAAAGGATGACTTTAATGTGCTTAGAATTCTCTTGCTTACATTAGCAATTTGTTATTTTCTTCTATTTTTGGTGCCACAATAAAGAAGCACAAAGATAGTTCAAACATGAATCTTGTCAGCTATTTTTTCAGAATGTAATAGGTCACAGTATGAAACTGCAAAGTTTTACTTGATGTATATTTAAATGTACACAGATTAATGGGAATTATGACTCCAAGTATAATTCTTTAAAATTAAAATGTAATGATCAATCATGTAATGAATTACTTGCATTTTATTTATTGTAGGCACAGGAGAACTCATTGACTCAAGTAAATTAAAAATCATATTAGTGTGTAAAAGAACTCCTTTATATTTAAATAGGAAATATAGCTTTTTAAGTTGAATTATCTCGAATAGCATAATCATGCTTATTTCATTAATCTAAAGATTATGTAAAACTCCTAAAACAAAAATAAAAAAAAAAACTAGAGTAAGCAAGGAACCAGTGGCTCATGTCTGTAATCCTAAGTATTTATGAGGTTCAGATCTGAGGATAAAGGTTCAAAACCAACCTCAGCAGGAAAATCCACAAGATTCTTATCTCTCAGTAATCACTCACTCACACACACACACACACACACACACACACACACACACACACACACAAAAGCATACAATATAGCCAATGACCCCAACCCCTTCTTTCCCTGCTTGTTAAAACACCTTTAGCAGGTTTCATTGTTCTCTTGTTGTATATGCAAATCACATACTTTGATCATATTCATTCTCATGCAACCTAGCCCTTCCTTTGTTTATGGTATCCTTCCTCTACAGCTGATTTCTTTCCTGGCATTCTTTTTTTTTTTTTAGTGTTTATTAATTGTACCAAGGAATCTTAAATAATATAAATAACTTACAAGTAAGTTATTGAGTACAAGTTGCCTAAAACTATGAATAATTGATAGTAATATTGCTATCAAAATAATGACATCTCAAGACATTAATCATATTTTACCAATAAGTAAAGAAAAACCTGGGGAATTCATCTTTTATTAGTCATGAAACAAAAATACTGTTTTCATTATTGTAGTCTTACAGTCATATACTCATTTAGAAAGTTAAACCACTTACATTAAATTCATTTAATCATGAGAATAGCATGTATTACTCAAAAACCACTTGGAAATATAGAAAGATCCACAAATTATGTTCCTTTGTAAGTAATAATACCATTATAGTATTGTCTCTAATAGTGACAGTTGGCAGTAAAAACCAGTTATAGATGGCGATAGAACCATTGGTACATTTTTATTTTTATATTTATTTTCCATTTTTCAGAATGATGTAGGAGGACAACGCAGCCTGATAAACAAATGGACAACTTTCCTGAAGGCTAGATTGGTATGCTCAATTCCTGGAAGAGATGGGGCAGATACTCATTTTGATGAGCTTCGTAAGTCACGTACTCTAACTTTCCTGGAAAAGTTTTACTACCAGTTAGCTCCAGCATGATAATGAAGAGATTCATTTGTAGGAATCCTAAAGGTTTGTGAAGGAAACAATATCACAGCAAGTGAAAGAAAGATATAAACTAATGGTCTCAAAGTCCAAGTATCTCTCCTGCTCTCTTTTACTTCTTTGTGAGCCAAATATATAGGCATGAAAACCTTGGTTTCCTTACTGCACTGATGCCCTCTGCTGGAGTCTATGAGAAACCTATGAATTTGGTTCTTCAGCAATAAAAACACATTATTCTCTAATGTTTCCTCTTCATTTCTCCCAAAACTAATTCTAAAAGGAGTTTTTAAGTTGTAGATAAAATTGACAGCTTTATTTAATAAACTTCTTTTTTATTTTTATTTTTATTGTGAAATACCGTACAGAGGAGTTATAATTACATGGGCAAGATAACGAGTACATTTCTTATCAAGCAATGTTGCCTCCTCTTTGTTTCCCCTTCCTATCCCTTCCCATACTCCCCCTTCCCCCTACCTGATCCTCCCCCCCTACCAAAGTTGTAACGTTCGTTTTTTGGCATAATGTCTTGTACATCTCATTGTGGCAATGGGTCCACCTGTATCCCTAGTTAAACGATTTGTTTTTTTCCCTTCCCTTCCACAAATTATACTGACATCAAATACAGTGGAAGCAGGGGTTATACCATGGGGGAGGGACATACAAAGCAACATAGAAATCATCTTATAAATATGTTAGAAACAATTGCATGAAAGAAAAAACAATTGAATACTTATCTTGGGGTTCATTCCCCCTTCTTTAATCCTTCTGGTGTGTATGTAAGTCACTACATCATTGAATTATTTCATTAGTATTTTGTCTTACTATATTATAGTGTATATTTGCTGTTCATGATCAATACTCCTGTTTTTTATAATCACATTCACATATTGAATAATCCTTGAAAATATCATTTGTGTATAATTTACATGTGTAATTATTTTCATATTGTTGACAAAAAGATAAGTTAATTACCAAGTTGATATAATCACAAGAAACGTGTTTTTGTGCTAGAGGATAAAATATTCTTGCATTTTCTTGTTCCCACAATCACTTATACTTAGTTGGAAACAGTCATGGAGGTTATCCTCTTATTCATGAATAACTGAAATAAATATCCAGGAGGTTAAATTTTCAACTCAATGTCACATAACTAGCAAGAGAACTTTTAATTTCTTAAGGTTTACTATATATAATGCATTTAAATGCTGCTTAGAGTACCAGAAGTATTTTATTTAATGCAAACATATAATGTGTAAAAATAAAGTGTCATGTTTTTTCCCATTAACAGAAGACATCTATTTACTCCCCACGCGAGATGAAAGAAATCCTGTTGTATATGGAGTTTTTACCACTACCAGGTAAGTTCATCAAAAAGATTTATCTTTCTGGAGAATATATATATATAAACACATGTATATATATATATGTAGATGTATAAATCAACAGATTTATATTCTTTTTGTGTCTTCCTTTTTTTGTTGTTGGTCGTGGGCCTTGAAATCCAGGCCTGGCCACTGTCTCTTCAGCTCAAGGCGAGTGCTCTACCACTTGAGCCACAGAGTCATTTTCAGTTTTCTGGTGGTTAATTGGATATAAGAGTCTCACGGACTTTTCTGCCTGGGCTGGCTTTGAACTGCAATCCTCAATCTCAGCCTCCTGAGTAGCTAGAATTACAGGCGTGAGGCACTGGTGTCCAGCTTGTGTCTTCCATTTTAGTGGCACAACATACATTTGTTTTTCATTTAACCTGTCATTTGTTCCATCTTTTTGAAACTTCCCTTTGTTCTTTTTATTCTATCCCACTAGCTCCTACACTGATTATCAGTTAGCCATTCTCTCTCTATTCTTGTAGTATCCAGGCCTTTGCTCCTATACATGCTGCTTCCATGACTACACTGAACCCATACATACCACATACAAAAAAGACTATCTGTTATTCATCCCCAGATAAAACTGTTCACTACAAAAGACATATGACTATACTATTCACAGTATATATCTAAGGTTCCTAGCCAGAGAGGCAGTATTAAAAAACACATGAACAAAATGATTGAGCTTATTGACAAGATCAAATAAAACGTGAGATGGGATGCACAGGATGTTTTAAATTTCATCACCTAAAAATCTACCTTATCTGTACTTCCTCATTACCCTGAAAGATAGGAGTGTTTTGACAACTTCAGTGCTTTACTGTTTTAGCCAAGAATGTTTGCATTATCTGTTCCAAGGATAGTACTAGTTAATAGTAACAGTAAGACTAAAGGTGTTTCGGTTATTTAGTTTTAATCTTGTATTTTTGTCTCCTTTCTGCATAAGGCTACTTTGTAATATTTTTAATAGTGTGCATTAGTTTCATAAGGTGGTATTTCATCATGACACATCCTTCCATGTATGCTAAATGCCTATCAACTTCACTGCCTTATTACTCTTCCATAACCCCCTGTTCACTCCTTAAATCAATTTCAACAGATTCTATTTTCTTTCACACAAATGAATTACTTTGACATTATTAATATTCATTCACCCTCTCTGTTAGCCTTTACCCCCTTCTCATAGGTACAGCCCACAACAGAACATTTTTGATGTTTTTCTTACTTTTATGTGTACTAATTGTACCAAGGAGTTTCACAATGGTATTTCAGATGTGCATACATTATTATATTTTAATCATCACAGTCTTCTCTTTTGCTTTCATAAAGCTGTCTTATATGTGTTATTGTGATTTCACTACTACTTTAAAGATGTACTAGCATCTACAAAGCTTTTTGAAGATATCGTCTCAAGAATGTGTGGTCTGTGCAACTTCATTTTGTTTCACTCAGTAGCTTACATTTGAGTATGTTCATAGAGAGTCTTTGTTCCTGTACATATTTCTGTGTACATACTTGGAAATACTTTCCAGGTTTCTGAAGGTCTTGACATTTATGCATATATATTATTAACACTACTAGTACTGGGAGAAAATGGAGGATTTTCTTCCTTAGCTATGAATGAGATGATCCTAGTGTCTTTTTTCTGAATAAATTAATAAATTATTGTGTATGTGAATTATAACTTATATCCATAGCATGATCCTAATTTAGTTTGCAATACAATACATTGAACATAAACTGAAATTATTGGTTCAGAATATTTCAGTAAACAAAACAGTATTTGGTTAATTGTAAGTCATAGGATGTGAATAAACTGCTACATAAGCAGCTGTGACTTTAAAATTCTTTGTTCTGTTAATTTATATCTGAGTATAAAGGGTTGCAAGAACAATTGCCTGTAGTCACCCTCGTATCTCAGAACTGGTTTTCTTGGCACCTTTCCATCCCCACAGCTTTCTTTGAAGTCAATGTGTGTTCCACACATTAGATGCAGATATGTGCCAGGGAAATGTAGCCCCAAGATAGTTCCTTTTCTTTCTTCTTCTTCTCCTCCTTGTTTTTTTTCCTATCAAATTTCTGCCCACCCAGAGTGTGAAGTTTCAAGTCAACTCTTTGTTCCTGGTATACTTGGTTGTGTTATTTTTAATGCTGTCCTGAAGCCTGAGGTAAGGCTGGCGTTCATGTCACATCCTTTGTCAAGTGAGAAGACATAATTAACCTTCAATAATGACAATGCTATTAAGCATGATGCATTGTTCCCTCAAATATCACAGACACATATGTGATTTTTATGGAAATGACTGACTTCGTGGCTAGTAGCTACTTTAGTCTGAGCTGCATGTTTATCATTACCTTTTGCTGTTGTCACTTAAGAATAAAAATAATTGAGTTTCTTGTGCTAGTGAATAGTTAGCATGATTGTGTAATGTTGAGATAGTCAGTCTCTTAGATCATAAAAGATAAACTCGTTTTAAAGGATGTGAGTCCCTGAAAGTTTTTCACCCAAATAAAATGCCTTTTAATTTTGACACATACACACAAAGATACATGTTAAGAATGTTCAACTATTATAGAATTCCTATGAAGCTTTTCTACTTTTAAATAATTATGTGTACCTTAAGGTTCAGGTAAGAAGTTATGACTGATAATAAGCTCAATTCAAAAAGAAACAAACTAGATTTCAAAACTTAAGCATAAAATCACTTCTGGGCCCAGGGGCTCACAACTGTAATATTAGCTACTTAGGATGCTAAAATCTTAGGATCATACTTCAAAGCCAACGCAGGCAGAAAAGTCCATGAGACTTTTATCTCCAATTAATCACCAGAAGACCAGAAGTGGAACTGTGGCTCAAAAATGGTAGAGTAGAAAAAAAAAAAGAAAAAAAGAAAAAGCTCAGGTACAGAATCCAGGCCCTGAGTCCCAACACTGAATTTATTATTCATTGCAAACACATTTGCACCTGAATTATATAATGTTCATTATATAACTATTAGTCACAGATCAAACAATTAGTCTTAAACACAACCAGTGTCACTTTTCATACAGTAAGTTTTTTTTCTAGCATTATGCTATAACAACTTCAAATGAAATTTTAAAAGATATGGATAGATATTTATAACTTTTTGCTCTATATTCTTTACTATTGTTAAGTTTTGCTAGATAATTTTTACTTACTGATGAAGTATCCTATGATACTTCATTTAGTTCCTGAAATTTACCCAGCAGCTTGGTTCTGGGTACCTTCATGTGCTCAACTGGCTAATTACCTGTTACATAGTCTTCACTCATCACCTAATAGGATTGATTGACCAGATGCTCCTTCAGGCATGCGTGTGCATGTGTGTGTGTATATATACACATGTATATATACATATATATTGCATATATACATATATACATATATATATATCGTTTTGTTTTGTTTTCTGGAAGCACCTGCTGATCAGAGCGTTCTAAATGATTTTTTCTTCCTAGTAGTTCTTGGCTTTGGTATGTTTTTAACCAATGTTCTCTGAGTGATCACCTGACTTTCTTTCAGTTCTATCTTCAAAGGATCTGCCGTGTGTGTATTTAACATGGCTGATATCAGAGCTGTTTTTAATGGTCCATATGCACATAAAGAGAGTGTGGAGCATCGCTGGGTGCAGTATGACGGAAGGATTCCATATCCTCGGCCTGGCACCGTATGTATCCCACCTGAAAACCGCATCTCCTATCTGATTCCCAGTTCTGTACTTTCGAACTACACTGAACTCCATAGCAACCTATGCTGTTGATTGTTCAAGAAACTATCATTTATTTATAGGGATGTACTAGAACTTACCAGCCATTATTTGAAATTAATATTTTTTGTTTTGAAGCACAGTTTTGAGTATAATAGGAAATGCTGGGCTATATTTTCATGAGTGGATTGTGCTGCAAATATTGAGTTTATCGCCATTATGTTCATAGAATCACCAACATGGTTTTATAATCTAAAATAACATAATTTAGCTATTCAATATTAACCCATTATCTTTCTTTCATTTTCCTGCACTTTGAAATAATATATATTTGTTCGATGTGAAGGGATTTTAACCAACTCTGAGTTCAAACTCTTTTCCAATACTAAAAATCACATTTGAAGTACTGAAAGAACCAGAAATATGTTGGTTTTTTTTTAAGGTTTATCCATTTGTTTAAACTGTTTTATAGGCATAATGAATGAAAGACTAGTTTTCATTGTTGTTATAATTAAAATAGTTCAAGCTGTTTAAATAAGGAAGGATTAGTTAATTGATTTAATATTATAAAGAAAAAAATCTATTTTTTTCCTTTTAGGATTTATTCTGATTTTCTTTGTGTTGTTGTTGTTTGTCATGGGGCTTGAACTCTGGGCCTGGGCTGTGTCCTTGAGCTCTTCAGTTCAAGGCTAGTACTCTACCACTTGTGTCACAGCACCACTTCCGATTTTCTGGTAGTTTATTCAAGATAAAAGTCTCACAGACTTTCCTGCCCAGGCTGGCTTTGAAACACAATCCTCAAATCTCAGCCTCCTGAGTAACTGGGATGACAGGTTGAACCAATGGTGCCTGGCATGAATATTGCTTTTAAGAGACCTAAAATACTCTCTGAAATCTCTGAGAAAAAAATGTTGAGTAAATCCTTCAAGTACTATAAATTCTACCTTTTCATAGATTCCTTTTATAGAGAAAATAGCTGGTATTCTACTTTCCTGATTTTCCACATTCTTTTTTATGTAAATTAATGTATTTTCTTGGAAAATATTCTTTTATAATTCCTTATTCTAAATTTATTTCAGTAATATTTTGGGCCCAAATATAAAGGAATTCCTATTTAAATATACCTCTCTCTCTCTCTCTTTCTCTCTCTCTCTCTCTTTCTGCTGATTATTAGGGTTCTGAACTCAGGGTCTGGGTATGTTCTCTGATCTTGTGGTGATAAATATAGTTAACAATAATCTGTCATTTCAAATGATAAAGTATATACTACATTTTTGTTTAATATAGGTACCATGTTATACATCTGTAGAACTTAGTAAATTGAGATTTTTTATTAATAAGTTTTTTTATTGTGAAAATACTGTACAGAGGGGTTACAATTACATGAGCAAGGTAATGAGTACATTTCTTTTTTTTTTTTTGTTGGTCATGGGGCTTGAACTCTGGGCTTGGGCACTGTCCCTCAGCTCTTCAGCTCAAGGGGAGCGCTCTACCACTTGAGCTACAGCGCCACTTCCAGTTTTCTGGTGGTTTATTGGAGATAGGAGTCTCATGGTCTCTCCTGCCCGGGCTGGCTTGGAACCGAGATCCTCAGATCTCAGCCTCCTGAGTAGCTAGGATTATAGGCGTGAGCTACCAGCGCCCGGCTTAATGAGTACATTTCTTATCAAGCATTGTTGCCTTCTCCTTTGTTTCCCTTTACCATTTGCCTCTAACCTTATGACTGTTACAGTTATATTTCATAAGTTAAGTTTATATAAGTTGAATCATGCAGAGTTTGCCTTTCTATGAAAGGTTTACCTCATTTAGCATAATGTTCTCATGGTTAATTCCCTTGTACTGAATAGAATTGCCTGTTTTCTGTGCATGTGTATGTGTGTATGTGCGTGTGTACATGTGAGTGTATCTGTTGCCCATTTTTTTATTCATTCATCTGTCCTGGCACATTTAGCTATTGTCTATCATTGCCGCTAAGAACAGTGCTTTAGTGAACCAAAGGATGATAATATCTACTTGAGATCTTAATTTTAATTCATATCTTTGCAATTTTAATTGCCTTACTCATCTGGGTATTTACAAGAGAAATATATCATTCAGGGTTAAGACTATCTAAATTAATTAAAGCAAATCTTTTGTGTACACAGACAGGAATTCAGTACTCTGATACTTAAAAGTTGAAAATGATTGTGAAAATAATTTTAGATGAGTGCTTTCAGATGACATTGTTTCTAGGGACACTGTAGGTCTGGAGTGCTATAGAGAGGACTGTCTGTTTTCCTTCCCAGTTCCTGCCGGAAGGAGCTATCTGCACTACAGCATTCACAAAGAAAATACTTTTTATATGAAACTCCTGAGTACCAGCCACCTGTATGATATAGCAGTAATGATGAAAAAAAGAAAAATGAAAGAGAAAAGCAAACAGAAAACACAAATGTCAGTGCGTGATGTTTCTTTTCTTTTCTTTTTTTGTAGGATGTGGGGATTGAACTCTGGGCCTGGGTGCTGTCTCTCAGCTCTTCAGCTCAAGGCTAGCACTCTACCACTTGAGCCACAGTGCCACTTGTGGTTTTCTAGTAGTTTATTGGAGATAAAGAGTTTCAAAGCTTTTCTTGCCCAGGTGGCTTTGAACTGTGATCCTTAGATCTCGGTCTCCTGAGTAGCTAGAATTATAGGAGTTGGCCACCAGTGCCCAGCTGATGTTTATTTTCAAAGAGAAAAGAACAAATTTATGTCAAGTATTCTGATATTAGCTATTCAAAAATCACTGCAATCAAATTTGAAGATATGTAAAAGAACAGAGAGATTATATAAAGTCTTTACGTGCTCACTTTTTTAGTCCATTTAAAATAATTTAGAGGCAGGAATGGTGCCACAAATCTCTAATTTAATCAGGCAGAAGGCTGAGGCCTTCAGCCTCAGTTTGAGGCCAGCCTGATCTACACAGTAAGACTGTGTCTCACGAAACCAAAAAGCAAAAAACTGAAGCAATCACAAAACCTTTCACTTGCTTGTCATGCTATTTTTCTGTGTTTCTAAATTACACTATTTATTTGAAATACAAATGTTAAAGCTAGGAACATTATATATCAGATATGAAAACTCTGTTACTAAATTTGCTTTGCCTAAATGAACTTCACCATTTTAAATTACTACACTCATAAAATCATTGGATTTATTTTTCACAGTATATCGAGTGACTGCCCTTGTAAAATTTGAGAATGTAAGAACTGGGGTGGATGATAGAAACCACATAATTCACCCTTATTTTGCACAGGAGGAATGTGATGCCCAGAACAATTGAATCACTTTCCCAATATCATATTGCCAGAAATAGCAAAGTGGAAAAGAGGTTTAGAGTATTCTGATGGGTCTTCCTGCCCTCTTCTTCATGGTCTCTAATGTTTTTCCATTCTTTAACATGCAGGGTAGTAGACTGCACTTTACCTAAAACAACTTTATGTGGTTTTACATTTTCTCCTGACAGCCTCTCTTATCTGTACTTGTTTAAACCACTCAAAGCTGCATATTTCTTATGTTTTACACAGTAGGATATAATCTGACATCAGCTAAACACTACAGATAAAATAGAATTTCTACCTTTGTTTTGTTTTGTGTTTGGCACGCTGGATGCTGTACTTTCTTTGAACAACAATCACTCTACACTGCTATGTGAATGATCCTGGAAAGTCACAAGCTTGTAATCTGGAATTCCTTCACTTAAGTGATTTGTCTGCCCTCTGGTGTCCAAACTGAATATTTGAGGGGTTGGAATATGAAGTTGCAAGTGAAGTGAAATATTCCAAAAAGAGTGGCATAAATCAGATGTGGACAACAACTTCAAGTAAGGCCAGAGCTAATAATCTGCTAGAATGCTATGGCCCAGTAAAAGGAATGCAGTATGACAGGCCAAAACACATCTCACACCAGCTCTGCCTCTTATGTATTTCCTACCGTATGGGTACACCTTTCTTCTTGATGTATATGTGTGTGTGCATATGTGTGAATACCCATATACTAATGCCCATTGTCTAAATATTTTCCTTACTTTACAGTTTTCTTTGGTGACATTTTCTTTTTATCTGAGTAAAGAAGCTTTAAGTCACACAAAAATAACAAAAATCATTGGGCCAAGCTCTTGTTTTTTTTCTCTTCATTGCCCTTCTGTGGTTTATTCTGACTATCATATGTCATGTTAGTGAGAAAAAAGAAGAAATATATATTAAAATGTAATGTAGAACTGGTTCAACAAAACTTAAATGTTTTATACGTATTTATTAAGAACATCAAAATGTTCTATAAAGCATATTATATCTGAAATATTCCTCAAACAAACATTTCCTTTCTTTTATTCCTTAATTCTATTTTAGGAGTTCAGATTTTTTTTTATTCTAAAAGGCATATTAGTATATTAATGAGTCAGTCATATAATTTAATAGTGTACTATATAAATAACATTTAGGCATTTTTTTCTTTTTTGGTGACTTAGAGGTTTATTTTTATCTATTCATTTATTTTATTTTGGGGGGTCGGTCATGGGACCTGATTGCTCTAGGCCTGAGTGCTGTCCCTCAGCTCTTCAGCTCAAGGCTAGCACTCTACCACTTGAGGCGCAGTGCCACTTCCAGCTTTTTCTGCTTATGTGGTGCTGAGGAATCGAACCCAGTGCCTCATGCATGCTTCCAGTCTAGAGGTTTCTGACTCAAAGTCCTGTGTTTACTAAGCAGGCATTCTTATTCTTAGACTCCTCCAGCTCTACTTCTTCTGTTATTGCTGAGATGAAGGTCTCACTTCCTGCCTTGTCTAGCTCTTCCTTGAGAAGGGGTCTCCAAAACTTTGTTGTGCATAGATTTACCTTGAACTGGGAGTCCAGCTATTTCAGGCTGCCAAGTAGATAGGATTACAAGTGTGAGCCACGTACTAAACTCAGCAAGTATCTAACTCTCAACATGGAATATGCTCCTTTCTAAAGCATTTCAAGACATTCTCTAAATAGGACACTTTGTCATCTACAACTCCTCACATGGGATTTTCCTATAGAGAAAATCTGAAAACAGAAATATTACCATTTCCTCCATTTATACTGGGGCTTGTTATTCTTTTTTCATCTATGTTCTTTTTTTCTTTTTTTTTCTCTTTTGGTTGTTTTGCTATGGGATCGAAAACCGACAAAATTTAGACTATTAGTATATGTGTAGCTAATATTTATTTCCCACCAAATTTTTAGACCTTTTTAATCTCCCTAGAAACAAATGCTTGCTATGCAACCCAGACTTGCCAGGAACTTGCTGTATGTCCCTGATGGGCCTTGAAATCATGACTTTCCAGCCTTACTTGTGAATGTGCTATTACAAACAACTACCCTTTCTAACGATGTAAGAGACATTGAGAAATCGTACCATTCTTTTGATTGTAGGTCTGCTAGCGAGTCTGCCTTATCATGATCATCTACCACTGACAAGCCCTGAGTCCAGGCACACCTGCCTGATGCTCTAGAAATTAAATAATAATAATAATAATAACCTCAGGACATCACCTAGCCTTACATGAGATTGGTTCATAATTTTGTTGCACAAAAGAGAATTCTGAAGTCACTGAAAATTGTTGGTCAATATGGGTGTAGAAAAGATAGAGAAAGAAAAAGCAATAGTGGAAATTGACTTAAAATAAGTGAGCTGTGCAATACCACAGTGGACTCCCTTGTATAAAGAATATATCCTTTAAAATGAATGGCAGAAAAATAAAATCGGTTCTGGTAGGTTTGGGTACCAATGGTCAAGTGAGGGTGAACAGAGAGGATGAATGAGAGTGAATATGAATATAAGAGAGTAAGTTTCGATAGGAGACTATTGGACTTGTAGTAAGAAGGGGAAAAGAAAGAAATTGAGGTCTGGATCTGGCTAGAGTACATTGTATGCATATGGAAATGTCATAATGAAATTTCCTTGTACAATTAATATATGTGAATACAAAAAATGAAAAGAATAATAGGAAACTTGTTCCCGTAGAAGATAAAAAGAACAAGAAAGGAGAGAGAAGAAGATGGAGGAAGAGAGAAGAAGAGAGAAAAAGAAAAAGAGAAAAAGAGAGATTGACTACTCTCCTTTCATGTCTGATTTTTCTATGTCTGGTATATAAAATACGTTTTCTTCTTTTGTTGTTGTTGTTGGTGGTGGTGGGGCTTGAACTCCAGGTTTGACGCTGTCCCAGAGCTGTTCAGCTCAAGGGAGCGCTCTGCCACTTGAGCTACAGCACTACTTCGTTTTCTAGAGGTTTTTTCGAGACAAGAGTTTCACGGACTTTTTGCCCAGGCTGGCTTTGAACTGCGATCCTTAGATCTCAGCCCCCTGAATAGCAAGGATTACAGGCATCAGCCACAGGCGCCCGGGTAAGGGTTTTCTTCTTAAAGGCTGAGACTTAGATTCATCAGAAAACGAAAGTATCATTTTCTAAGTTTGCATTTTCACATGCTAAATTTACATATCATTAAATTTACTTTCCCCAATTGTTGGAGGTGAAAGCCTCGGTCAGTCTTTCTTGGGCTTCAGCTTCCCTCCCATCTGTCATTCCTCTGATTTGTTTAAAAGGGAACTGCGACCTGTAGAGAATAGCCCACAGCAGCAGAGGGAGAAAACTCTTAACAGCTGTCTGGTGCCTTGCCAAGGGGCAAAGTTCTCTCATTGGATAAAACCCATTTTTCTTCTCTTCTTATCTATTGCTTCCCTCTGCACTCCTCAAGGCCCTACACAAACACTCGGATCTGCCAAGCATAACAGGCTCACACCTAGCCAGCTGTGCAGCCCGCCATGTAGACAGGCGCTGAGCAGGGCTTGTGGCTGTGGCTTTACCCTTTCATCTTAAAGTCTATCCAGGCAGCTTCTTCTTTTCTCTTCAGCTCTGGAGATGGTGTTAATGTTTCCAGCAAGATACTGGCATTTGAAAGTGTGGCTAAAACATTTTCATTCTGTTTATTACCCCCCCCCTTATCCTCCTCTCAAATCTTAATTTGCATTAGTATTTTTTCAAAACAGTTGGTAAAGTCATAGTTCTTTGTTCCACTCACCTGAGTACAAGTGGTAGAAAATAGGCAAACGCCAGAAATATGGGCAGAAATAAAAGGCTCTGTAAGAGATAGTCAAGTGGAATACATTATAGCTAGAAAATAAAAGGATATACATATATGCTCATTTGAATTTTTAATATCTGAATGGGTAGGTATGACAGAGAACCTTTCTAGAAATATTGGATGAAATTTCTGAACACTTTTTTTGGGTTTCCTCTTTCCTACCGTTCTTTTACCTTAACATGTTGCTTGGCCTCTGGAGTTATTGGTAAGTCTGTATGCTGCCTAGATATATGGTATCAAAGCAAAAGTCCTCCCAGATGGAGTGTACTAAAAGAACAGTATTTGGCTCATACTGTTCTGTCTTGAACACTTGCATTTGTGTACACACAGTGGTGTGGAGAGAGGCCCCTCATACCAGGGGAGGGGAAGCGCCCTCTCCCTACTCTGGCCTCAGCAGGGAGGAAAAGCTATTAGAAAAATGTATTCTCAAAGATCATTTTCTGGTAGTGAATAGAAACCAGCTTTTCCTTTTCTTCTTCTTTTTTATTTATGTATTTGTGTGTGTGTGTGTGTGTGTGTGTGTGTTTGGTTATACCTGAGCCTTTTTTTTCTTTTTGTCAGAGACAAACAATGAAAAAAACTGTTTGATTTAGTTTTTGCTTAATATTTATATCTTTTGGGATGCACTGACTTATATTAAGCTATGTAATTAATTATTTATTTGTTTGTAAAAAAAATGTAGCGTCAGAGGCACAATCTGCCTCTTTTGAAACTCTAGCTACTACAAAGTCCAAAGACATTTTCTCTTAAGTTGGAGAGCTTTTTCAAAAATGTAGTGCAGGCAAAATCTTGCTTTTGCTTTGATTTTGATGATAGACCAACCAGACTGAACCACAGGCATTATAAGCTGTAAGCCTACTATGAATGGGGTTTGACTAAGCCTAAAACATGCAGCCTGTAATTGGGTAAGAGCTTTGTATTATCTGAGCTCCGAGCTTAATCTACTTAATATAGGGTTCCTTCCATTATCAAGTTGACAGATTCCACTTGGCTGAAGGCTAAGCGCTCGAAACAATGATTGAACACACAGGCTTCAGTGTATAGACCAGCCTCCAGTTAAGGATTTGCTAAATAAGTACCAAATGGCTAATGATGTAGGACATGTCTAATCTCTTAGGCATAGTCCTGGGACAAATAACTAGAAAAAAAAGAGATCTATTTCTTAAATGGCAGGAATACAAGATTTGTGTGTGTGTGTGTGAAAGCCAGATACTATCAAAAACTAGAAAAAAAACTTTGACTTTATTTTTTCAAGTACAACTTTGATTTTTCTTCTGATTCACAATGAGCCATTATGAATTTGTTGAGACAAAATTTGGGGTCAGGGTTATATATTGTCACTAATTCCAGGGTCTTTGAATGACCCTCTTGAGAACATTTTGAAGTATGATTTGTTTTTGCAGAACTGGTGTGATCTAATTAGCCCCTAGTGTAAATAGCTTGGTTCCAATTCATCTAAAAACTAAAAGACAAAGGAAATATTTTATATGCATTCATACAGTTTCTATAAAAGTCACGCTTTTTCTTACTATGCATACACCAATTAACTATGGCTTTCCATAGCAAAACAATTCATTAGTTCATTAAGAATTCAAATGTGTCAATGACAACAATGTTATTATATATAGAAATACTTCCTAGGTCTAACAATATTTTGAAACAGAAATTATATTTTAAAAGTGAGAAAGGATATGTTTACTGTGGAAAAGGAAAGGTAAATTTTAAAGTAATGCCTTTTTAGACAAAGGCACATCAAATTTATTTACTCTGTACTTATTTGAATTTTTATCCTAACCACCAGAGGGCACATGATGCTAACTATTTATGTATCTGGTGTACAGTCACAGGAGGCAATTTTAGACAGAAGTGGAAAATTCCCTGAGGGTTTCTTCACAGCTCCTTTAGGGGAAAGAGCTGTCGAATTGTTCACGGCATAATTTTCACACTAGTTATAATAAAAGTAGATGGGTATAATTTCAAACTATTGAAAGTCTTCTGAAAGTAACTTTGGTGAGCTGTTAACTTGTTCCTTTTTTATTTTAAAGAAAAATGGTTTTAACTGAACTGCAATTCTACTTTGTTTAAAGGAAATTAAAAATAAGGTCTTCCTACATATTTTCACAATCTTCATGTTTATGTTTTTAACAATCGTTTCAACTAATATTTCAAGTATTTTCACTAGAAACTGTAATCATCACAATGTTTTCCCTAAGAAAACATTTCCACAAGGAAATATGATTAACTACTGTTAAAATATGTAACCTAGACTATTTCTGAGGGAAAAAAGCATATTTAAACATAGTGTAGGTATGGTGCATTTGTTAAACTTGCACATTGATTCCACAATGATTGTTGTCTGTTTCTTCATCTCGTCCATGATCTGACTTGAAAACTTCTTGGGCAGTCAGCATAAGTTTCTTAGGTACATAATATCTTTATTCTTGTCTACATTCTCTTTAGTGTCCAAGCAAGACTTATGACCCCCTGATTAAGTCTACCCGAGACTTTCCAGATGATGTTATCAGTTTCATAAAGCGGCACCCAGTGATGTATAAGGCAGTCTACCCAGTAGCAGGAGCACCAACGTTCAAGCGCATAAATGTAGACTACAGACTAACGCAGATAGTGGTGGATCATGTCATCGCAGAAGACGGCCAGTACGATGTAATGTTTCTTGGAACTGGTGAGCCTTGAACTAGACTAAGCTTTCTTTCAAAGCAATTTATTATTACCACATTAAACAAAAGCTAATCTTCAAAAATATTTCTTGGTCCAAATCAAAATGAATAATTATTATCTGCTATTTGTCAGTGTTTCTTAAAAAAACTATAATGTCCTATTAAGTAATAACCATATTTATCTCTCATGTGAGCTTTCAAAATACATTTGTGTATTAAGGTTGCTATCTGATGACTATAGATTAGGTGGTGTGTGTGTGTTTGTGTGTGTGTGTTTGTGTTGAGTGAGTAGAAGCAAGCATTTAGCAATTGAGGCTAAGCAGTGTTTATTTTTGAACTTCATCTTTCACTGGTTTTGAGAATCACTGATTTAAAGGGCACCAAATAAGTTTTCGAAAACATTAACCCATGACTTTATAAAGACCTTTAAATAAACTTGGAAATCATTTTTAATTGTCTTGAATTTTGTGCATACAATGAATTTTGTGGACTCTCATTATTGGACCTCATTTTATTTATCTTTGGTCTGCTAACTTAGTGACCATGAAACAATTAATATATTTTTAACATTTTACCTGGTGGTGGTACTTGCAACCCCAGCATTCAGGAGATTGAGAAATGAAGACCATGAGTTCAAGGCCACCATGGCCTAGATAACAACTTATTTCAAAAAAAATTCACAGTTGATGCTATGTAACTAGTATATAAAGTCACAGGAAGCAATTTTAGACACACACATAAACATATGTATACACATATATATTATGCATACAGAAATTATTTATTTTGTTAGTTTCCCAGATGTGAGAAAGTTTAAAGTTCTTTTCTAGTATTTAAAAAACTATTAACAGTAAAGAAAGCAGATACTGTTAAACAAAGGTATAGTATTATATAGATAATTGACACTACCTAATGGATTGAAGTAGACATTAATGAAAAATGTCTTTTAATGTCTCTAGAAAAAGTTGTTTTATTAGAAATGTTTTATGAAATGTGAAACAAAATTAGGTTTATTTAATTTTTAAATAATTTTATTGTTTTGCAGAAGTTAGGTTTATTATCAAGTATATGCTAGATAAATTTCAAAGACCAGTTGTTAAATATGATTATATTGCAGAGAACTAGTTCAAGACCAAGATAAATAAGGGATCTCCCAGGATTTATAAAATGGATATTTAAGGGTCACAACTTTAAATAATTAGTCTTAGTAATTCTCATGAGTTTGACATTTAATTTGCCAAAGTTCATTTGTCATTAACAGTTCACTACCGCAAATGCAATTGAGCCACTAGGTGGCAGTACCTAACTTTCACTGAGAACATTATGGTGATGTTAAGATAATTATGGCATTGAAATATGCATTTTAAATATACATCTCAGGTGACTGAAAAATCACACTTAAATAATCCAGGGTATTTTGTACATTACTATATATTAGGAATATTCCTATATATATCCTTATAAGGATAAATATATAAATCCAACCACATTGTTACTCTCTATAAATCTAACCATATTACTCAGAATATTAAAGTATAACAACTTTGCATAAATTAAATACAAATAAATCAATTTTCTTTTCTTAAAGTGTTCTTTTTGTTATTTTCCTGCTATGTGCTACTGATAAATCTGTAAATCTATGTTAATTTTCCTAAGACATAATTTCTAAGGATTAGTTTTGTTTGGACATTATTTCCTTGTATTCTGCCTTTTAAGATGAATTACAATTGTTTTTAAAAAATGGTATTGTTTGGCTTATTGGTAATGATTTAGAAATAGAATCAAAAGACATTGCCATGTACATTGCTTTAATGATTATGTGTTCATATTTAATGTTAATAAAACAACATATTTCTCAATTTTTATGACAGATTAAATATATAATGAATTGCATATGTATTCCAGAAAGATAAATGCATTATTACTAATTTTACTATATTATCCAAATACATTAAAATATATTTTAATATATAAAAAGTACCTTTTATATAAGATCAAAAATACATTATGCCCTATTATTTTAACCAATATTTAAATTAGGCATATATATATGTAACAAATATGTTCTAAATTTCTATCTTTTAATATTCATTTTATGAATATCTACATTACTAGGTAAAAATTCATATCATTTAAAAACGGCAAAACATTTCTTACATCCTTCATTTAGGTAGATATTTTGAAAAGCATTCAGAGAAAAAAATGAGGGGAACAATTTAAAGATTTCTATAAAGAGACTTAAACTAGATATTGCATATAAACAGCAGTATAATGAGTTCTGGTTTTACTTTATCCTTTTCAGATATTGGAACAGTCCTAAAAGTTGTTAGCATTTCAAAGGAGAAGTGGAATATGGAAGAGGTGGTACTAGAAGAGTTGCAGGTATTCAAGGTGAGACTCCGTCTAGAGAGAGTTACAGGAGGGAGAGTGAGGCTAAGTTCAAGGTGAGACTCCGTCTAGACAGAGTTCCAGAAGGAAAAGTGGGGCTGAGTAGTCAGTCATTGCTATGGGGCACATTTGTCCCAACACATCATCACTTTTCCTGGAGAAATCTTTGAAATTAGCTTCCCTATGTTCATTTTCTCTAGGCATTGGAAAGGGTTTTATAAGTTACTAAAAATGGGACCCACTTTCCACTGTAGACACAACCCATACTCGTGGGATTGCCTCTCATTACTACATTCTCTAAGTGTACAGTCACACAAAGTGCCACATTAAATGAAAGCCTGGAGTCCCATACTATCCATATGCTTTTCTACTTTATAAGTTTTATTTGCAAGCTTTCCCCAATTGAAACAGAACAAACTAGAAGAGTATAATAAATCATGAGTGTCCTAGCTTTTCGGTAGAGAACATTTTAAAAGCAGGGAATTACATAATAGTAAGTTCTCATGTATTTTTAAATTCTTTTTATCTTCCCCAAATAGCTTATCTAGAAGATTTCTCCTGGTTTGGAGGATGTCTTTGGCTCTTAACAATAGATTCAAATTCAGGCATTCTTTGTAGATCCTCAAGGTAGTTTAATTTTTAAAATATTTCCTGAAAATAATATCAGAAATAAGATTATACTTCTTAGAAAAGCTTTTTGAAAGTATGTTGTGCCTTTCTTACATTTTTAATGAGTTATTTTTTTAACAATCTATTTAACAGTAAACATCAATTGCCTTAAAAGAGAGTAAGTAGAGCCCACCACTGGGAGAGGCTCAAGTTAATTAAAATTCTGGGTTCCCTTGGATCCTGTTTACATTGTGATGATAATAGTGGTCAAGAAGTTAATAAGAACAAGACCAGCTATCTGGCCCTACCAAAACAAAACCTTGGGTAGCTCCTATGGGAAAAGTGATGTCAAACAGAAGGGTGAACCAAGAGGCTTACATGAATTTGCTATAATACCACAGAAGCATGTTAAGACAAGCCTTATTCAATAGATGTTGGGCAACGCAAAAGGGGAATTGTTTGCCACACTGAAAATTAGAAAAGGTCATTCTTTGTTCTCATTTCTCACTTTTCTTTTTTTCTTTTTTTTTTCTTTTTGGTGGTACTTCCCAAGGAGCACTCACTGTACCTTCTCTAACTGGGCTCTTTGTACAAGTGTTTTGTTTAATCATTTACTGATCTAAGTAAGAACAGAAAAAAGTAAAAAAAAAATTATTGAGATGTTCTTGTCAAGGCTAGTTTAAATTATTTGGAAGCGGTTAAGCTAAGCAGATTTAAAACAAGTAGAAAACTGTGAGTAACTGGAAACAATTTTCAATGCAAAATGTTTCCTCATAGGTAGGTAGATTATTATCTAATAAAAGACTTTGATTATTTTCATTATTATTATAAGCTGGAAGAATCAATACACATTTGGGAGGAAAAAGTGAAGGATAACTCCCAGGTACCAATAAGATAGCCAGCAGATTCCCTTCAGTGGTTTTTGGTAATTAATAAACACACCTGTTAATGATTTTCTTTATTGACATTCACCTTCTATTTTCAGCACCCAACAACCATCTTGAACATGGAGTTATCTCTAAAACAGGTACATGCATTCTAGTTTGTGGCTTTTTATGTTTCTTCTTTGTTTGTTTATTTTTTGTTCCTTATTCCCTTCCTTCCTGTCTACCAGCCTGCTTGCTTGCTCTTTCTTTCTTCATTTCTTTCTTTGTTTCTTCCTTTTTTCTTTCTTCCTTCCTTCTTTCCTTTCTTCCTTCCTTCCTTCCTTCCTTTCTCTTCCTTTCTCTTTCTCTCTCTCTGTCTCTCTCTCTGCCTCTCTCCCTTCCATTTTTCTTTTTAATTTCTTTCCTTCCTTCTTGAGAAAATGATAATAAAGTTTATTAGGAAAGGAGTACACTTTCAATAGACTGAGAAAGTACATTATTCCTAGTGTAAAAATAAAACAAAAATGGGAACTTTCTAATTTTAAATATTCACAATGAAAGCAATAAACTGCTTCTATCAAAGTTTACTTGAAGAAACAATGGGGGAAGTTAAGTTATAAATAATGTAAAAAGCTTTTAGATTATGTATAGCTCTTCTTGTTGAGTAGAAGACACTCAGTTATTAGGGAAAAGAAGACTCGAAACATTAATTGTACCCTGTTTTTCATTTTTTTTGGCTCTTATAATTTGAATTTGTTTCTGGTCTCATGTGCACATCTTTCTGTCAAAGTCATTAGAATTACATACAGAATTCCTGTCCTAACCATTAGAAGGGATTTTAAATTAGGGAGTAGGGAGTTGGAATATGGACTATCTTGGCAATCAGCCAACAGTAAACTCACTACTCAATATGTCAGAGGCAAAGTTAGAAAATCCATGCACTTCAAGGCTCATTGTGAGTTTAGAATTGCTTATTTATTAACTTATCTGTTTTTGTGGTGCTAGTGATTGGACCCAAGTCATTGCTAAGCAGCCCAAGTTTATCAAGCTTTTTTATTTGGTTACTTTCCATCTCATTGTATATCTCTGGTGAATTCCAACTAAAAAATCTTCCTGCCTCAGCTTCCTGAGTGTTTGGATTGTAGACATAAAACTGTTTCTGTTGTGTATATGTGTGTGTAAATGTAATGCAACAACAACAACAATAAGTGGTTGCTTTCACTTATGTGATGTGGAACTATGAATCTTAATTAAAAGATTTAGACTTATATTTTCCATTCCTATATGCACTCTCAAATTTTAAGAAACTGACATATTTATAATATATGTTCAACATTAAGGCATTGGTAAACTTATTTTAACCTATTCTGTCTATATTACCAATTATTAGGGAAACTAAACAAGTGTCTTCTTTAGGCTTATGTTAATGTATTCATTCATTCAATATTTCTTTCTTAATTTATATTTATTTTCAGAGCATTGAACCCAGAGCTTCACCCTTGCTAGGCTCTTGAATGTTTCCTTGGTCATGAACATACTTTCCTTTAAAACTCACTACATTTCTTTGAGGGTGGAGAAATAAATGCATGGCATAAGGAATAACCTGCAACAGCTTATGTTAGAGCTAACAGACAAGGAAGTACACTAAAAATTTACAGTATTATAGAAAGGAAAGTAGCTTGAAAGGAAGCCAGAAGGAACTGGCGAAGATAACTAAAAGAAGAGATATACAAGCTATGCCACAAAGAATGCTGTCGGGGAATGGGATGGAGGAGCATATGCCAAAGAAAAGTATTGGATCCAACAGCTTTGCTCTAAGTCTGCATACAATTAGAGCAAGACCACATGTGTTCTAAAGGGACAGAGGTTAGAAATGACTCTGAAGAAGTAAAACAGAGTAAGATTAGGTACATCCTTCCATATCCTTCCAAGATGTTTAAAAATTTATCTTAAGGACAATGGAATCCACTAAGATTTAAGCTAGAGGGTGTCTAGTTATTGAAACCAGGGTCTTAGCACATGCTAGTCAAGAGATGTACCACTGAGCTATAGCTTCAGCCCCAGACTTTCTCTCTAAAAAGGTCAGGCTGCTTTATCCATGTGAAAGATTGATGGGGTCCTTCTTTAGACATGGGGATTGCTGGAACAGAAGGCCAAAATCAATGGAAATAGGACACTTACAAGCAGTCTCAGAAAGGAATGATAAGGATGAAACAGAGACTGTGGCACTGGAAAGGGAGAATAAATAGTTTAATGGTTCTGTATGAGAGGGTGGAAATGGCATGGACAGATTGAATGGGAGAGAATGAAGTCTCTTAGACAACTCCAAGACTTCTGTCTTGACTGTCTTGGGTATGCTAAAGTAGGAAAGGGGTAAATTTAGAAGAATCATGCTCATTACTTGTTCTCCATGTATCATCTGCATGTACCATCATTAGTAAATAGGATTAGAAAAGGAAGAAATCTTGAATTTAACTGAAAGAAAGAAGGTTAAAAAGAACGTGACACATAGATCAGGTAGAAATATAGGAAATTTGTAAATAATAGAGAGTTTTAACAAAGCATCATAACTACTCTCAAATATCATAAGAAGTAAGAATCACAAATAAATAAACAGGGTTCAGTGCACATTTAAGAACCAGGAAGAATCACCGAGAATGTAACTGCAGTAAAGGTATAAGAGAGTTCCGTCACTGGCTCCTTATCCTAACATCTATTTCTATGATGTTTTACTTCTATTTAAACCTGAAATATCGTGTTGGCCATACATTCTTTGAAGGCACACAGTAAGGTTCATTTACTTGTATTCTGCCACTCCTCTAGGAATACCCCCAGTGACACTCAAGTGAGAGCACATGAAGAACAGTAGATTCCTTTCAGAATTAACTTTCAAAATATCACTTTATTTGCAGATATTCAGTGTCCAGAAGACTTCCATTTGTACTATGACTTCTGTTAAGTCTGCTTAGTACTTTCTTCATACCAATAACAAATACTTAGCCTCACACAAAGAACCCATACGTTTTCAGTGATCAGATCATTAACAAAATCAATGGTTAGTTATAAACAAAACGCAATTTCATAAATCTCAGTCATCATTCATGTAAGGAGCTATGACAGGAAGACTATCTGTTTTGCCTACAGCCTCTGAGGTTGACATAATCTACTAATGTATATTTTCTACTATTGAGAAAGAATTTGACATCTTAATTCCTCACTCTAACAGCTTGTTTTTGACCTTCTTAAATTACTGGCAAGCTTACTCCAGATTTTAAAATACCATCCATTTCTGTATCATCATCTTCAGACCAAAACAATCTTAACTGGATGAACAAGACCTGTTTGACGTATTTTACTCTTCCTTATATCTCTGAACATGTGTTTACAATGTTCTGGACATCCAGAGAACAGATTTAGAGATATTATTTGGTATTTGAGAAAGGGAAGTTCTTAAGACTAGTCTGAAAGATGCTTCTAATTCATTTGCTTTGCCTGATTTGCAGCAACAATTATACATTGGTTCCCGAGATGGATTGGCTCAGCTCTCCTTGCACAGATGTGACACTTATGGGAAAGCGTGTGCAGACTGCTGTCTGGCCAGAGATCCCTACTGTGCCTGGGATGGAAATGCATGCTCTCGGTACGCGCCCACCTCCAAACGGTAAGGTGCCCGAGGAGTAACCAGGAGCCTCAGCTCTTACAAGATGTCTCACTCACAGCAATACATTGTGTTGTAGTTTAAGTAAAAGAGAAACCAATAGACAACATTATCTGTGGAAGAAATACGACAATAAAATATTTGTTTCATAGAAAACTAACTTTCAAATAGATGTGCTGAAAGGCTAAACTTACTTACATAGAGTTCAGATACTTTATAGTACCAATATAGCTGACACTCTTGAAATGAAGTATGATCCTTGAGTTTATACATAGATAATAGCAACATTTTTAAATTATATTCCCCCTATGTAAGATGTTATGAAAGTATGTGTGACATTATTCCCTTTTCTTTCAGTATCTTTAAAAAAACAAAGAGGAGAATATATACTTGTCTCACTACCATATGCATTTAAAAAATATTTTACTGATACATCAAATTCTAAATTCTAAGCATCACGGAGTATTTGTATGTTAGGACAACAGACATTGCTTAACATTTAGACAAGTTTTATATTGTTCAAATCCCTTAATTTAGCATAAATAGGTAAAAACCATTTTTAGAAGTTAAGCATAAAAAGATGTTAACATTTTGTTCTATATTTTGTCCGGGAACATATACATCCTAGGAAGTCTTTGGGAAATGCTTTTCTAGAAGCCAGAAACCCAGATTACTCATTAGTAGGCAATAAATGTTCCATTTGATTGATTGACTCTGTTCCGTAGGAAGCCATGATTTAAAAACATTCCTGACCTTCTTTACCTCATGCTAGCATAATTTTTTTGGGTGTTTCCCAAGACTGCTCTAAGAGCTCACAGTCTTGCCACTGTGATGTTCCTTTACATAGCACAATGTCCTGTAAGTAAAGATGTGCAGAATAGATGACCCTTTGCAATGCTATCATCTAGTCAGCATTGCCCTTGATATCTCAGGTCCATGTTGTTCTTTCTCTGAACTGGCAACAAAAACTAGGGAGAGTAGGACAAAAGAGATTGCTCAGAAAAGGTTGTTAATTACTGCTGAGTTTTAGGACTAAGATGTTCCAGTGTGCCTTGTACAATATGATGACTAAGGATAATAATTTACTATACATTTTTAAAAGCTTGAAGATTGTTTTGATTGATTGATTGCCGGTCCTGAAGCTTGAACTCCAGGTCTGAGTATTATCCTTGAACTTCTTTTGCTCAAGGCTAGCATACTACTACTTGAGACACAGCACCATGTTCAGCTTTGCCTAAGTAGTTTATTGGAAATAAGAGCCTCACAGACTTTTTCCTTCCTGGGCTGATTTTGAACCTTGATACTTGGATCTCAGCCCACTGAGTAGCTAGGATTATAGTAATGAGCCATGACTGCATGACAAAAGCTTGACAAAAGTTTGAAGATTTTGATAAGATTATTTAAAATATTTTTACCACAAAAATGTTAAATGTTTAAGGAGATAGATATGCTTAATCTGATCATTAAATTACACAATATATATATATATATGTGTGTGTGTAGGGATACCACATGGTGATACATTAAGATACATGGTCATTGTTACTATATATCGGTTAAAATACATCTAGTATATAAATTTAATAAATACATTTGACTAATTTTGGTTATTCAAATCAGGCAAAACAAATAAAAATATTTTGTGGAAGTAAAAGACATACTTAGATATAGCAGAATTGTAAAATTTCTTTTCCATCTGTTATTTACTGTTTTCTCATGGAAAATATGAAAAATAGAAAAGCCATCATGTTATTACTAATTTTTATTACTAATTTACTATCAGAATAAAACTGAGTTTCATATCTACAATACAAATATTTTGTTACCATTCATAGCATATCAAAACTCACACTTCCATTTTAGATATTTTTTCTTAATCAAATCTTGTTACAGTAAACTTATACAGGTTAAAGGTGCTCTAGAATTTTGAGTAGTTTCTTACCCACTGGAACTATTTTATGTATTGTTATTTCCCATGGCTAATGAAAAATAAAGAAGAATATTTATGTCTCTGTGTAAATCATGGATTCAGTTTTATATTCAACCTGTTCTGTTGAAAAAAACAATGTCCAGTCATAAAAAAGAGTGGTAGTTAAATAAAATTGAGTTTACAATAATGTAAAACAATTTTGTCCTGTTAGGGCATTATTTCCACTAGCATTTAAATGAATGTTATATTGATTGAAATAAGCATGTAACTTTTACTCCATGATGCATTTAGATTGAGTAACACCAGCATCCTTTTCCATCTACTACTTTTGGTTTTAGATGCAGTCTTTCCACATCACAGTGATTATCCTTGATGTTCTAATTGGTTTAATTCCTTCTCCATAGGCGAGCTAGACGCCAAGATGTAAAGTATGGGGACCCAATCACCCAGTGCTGGGATATAGAAGACAGTAAGTATAGGTTTGAGATGCTTGCTCTCCTGTGTAAAGTGATGAGATTAGTCTTCAAGTCTTTTCTTTAAATAATGACTCTAAGCATATATTATGTAGGAAAATGTCATTTGGTGCAGTATTTATGTTCTGGAAAAATAATAGGAAATTTAATGAGTTAATTCATTTCTGTACCTAAGTGCATAATCCATTGACCTATCATCTTTGTTTTAATTGTCTTTAAGAATTCCTATATTGTGGCTTTTAAAAAATACTGTCTAGGGGTCTGGGAAGGTGGCTCAGTGGTAGAGTGCTTGCCTTGCATGCCTGAGGCCCTGGGTTTGATTCCTGAGCACCACATAAGCAAAAAGAAAAAGCCAGAAGTGGTGCTGTGGCTCAAGTGGAAGAGTGCTAGCCTTGAGCAGAAGACCTGAGGGACAGTGCCCAGGCCCAGAGTTCAGGCCCCACGACCGGACCAAAAAAAAAAAAAAATACTGTCTAATCCTTCCTTGTAAAGTTTGAAAATACCCATTAGAAATAAATCAGGATATGACCAAAAACATTTGGACATTTAGAATAAACTGAAAGAGACCACCCAGAAAAGTATGATAAAACTGTAGATATTTATTAGAAGAAAGTTTAGGTAGGCTATACTGTAGGCTATACTTTATTGTTATTCATGCATTCTTCTATTAGTAAATATTTATTAAGTGACTTCCTTGTATATAGAATTGCCCTGTGTACACTATGGGACAAATAAACCCTTTTAAAAGTTTTGGGTTTTTTCATCATATGATACACTTAGTAACATTTCAGGTTAGTAAAGGGGAGGTCACCAGAAGCAGTATTGTTCAGAATTATAAACAAAGAATGGTAGAATGGAAGATCTTGAAAGGACGAATGGCAAAGGGACAGGACAGGGAAGTAAAAGGAAGTCTGCTCAGTGAATCTGCAAACAGGGGAAACATTCTAAGATACACAGAGAACTTTATTTGCTCTCTACTTTCAAACTCTGCTTCCAGACAGAAAACACACACAACACCACATACACACACACACACACACACACACACACACACACCATTATCACAACCACTACCACCAGCACCACCACCACCAATAGTAACACAGAATTTCAGGAAGAACACAAGTATATTCTTTTGCCAAATTGTAAGCAACCACCCCATGAGTGATACAAATAACCCCAAATTATCAGTTTATCAGCAGTGTTTCTTTTTAAAAAAGTTATTTTTAAATTTTTATTCCCCCCCATCCCTCCAATCTCCCCTCAAATTTCTTAGTTTCATAGACTACTATTTGAATAGTATAACTTCATTATTTTCCTTTCTCCTTTCATTTGTCTTCCTCCTACTCTTGACCTCCCCCCATACCTTTGAAGTACCAGTTCCCCAGTATTCATTTTGTTGGGACAGTTTTTCCTTTTATCATGTCCACATTTAAAAAAATTGCATTGGAAGTAGAGATCTTTTATAGTAAGCAGAGATCCTCAAATGTTGACAATTTCTTAAGGGTTTTTTTGTGGATTGTAGGGCTTGGACACTGTCCCTCAGCTCTTCAGCTCAAGGTGAGTGCTCTACCACTTGAGCCACATCTCTACTTCTGGTTTTCTGGTGGTTTATTGGAGATAAGAGTCTCATGGACTTTGCTGCCCAGGTTGGCTTTGAACTGCGATTCACAGATCTAAGCCTCCTGAGTAGCTAGGAATTTACAGGCTTGAGATACCAGTGCCCAGCTTAAAAATGGTTATTTTTAACTGAATTTACTTCTTCTGAAAAACAAGCTTTACTTTAAAAATACTATCTCTTTGTTATTGCAATGCATAGGAAACTCACTGCCACATCCATGTTTATTTTGTAATTTTCTCTGTGTCCTTTGTATGCAGTATTTTACACATTCATCTAAGATTGATGAGGGATTGTTACAGGTAATAAACAACCACAAAAACTTTATATATTCATGGGAATGTTTCAGGAGGGAGCAAAAACAAACATCAGAACAAGAAAATGTTCTAGCAAATGATGAGAAATGTTATATAGAAATGTTATATAGCTAGGTGATGGTGGCTCATGCCTGAATTCCTCTCTACTAAGGAGGCTGAGATCTAAGGATGGCAGTTCAAAGCCAGGTTGGCCAGAAAGACAGTGAGATTCTTGTCTTTAATTAACACCAAAAAGTCAGCAGTGGAGTGCCTCAAGTGGTATAGCACTAGCCTTGAGCATAAGAGCTTAAGGACAGTGCCCAGGCCCTAAATTCAAGTCCCAGAACTAATAAAAATAATAATAGAATGTCATAAGAAGCACAATTGCTCCCTAATATATAACTATTGTCTCCACCTCACCATATCCCATTCTGACCATAATCAATTGTACAGTCTATTCTATCATCATTTACTATCATAAAAGCTACAACCATTTCTTTTCTGCCAAATCCAATGGCCAATTTTCAGTTCTCATTCTTGTTTAATTTCCAAATCTCTTTCTTGAAACACTTTGTTCATGATGATGTGCCGCCAGTTAGTTCATGTAGCTTCGCAAACACTAGTGCTTGTTATTAAGGGATTTTGAGATGGTTCTAATCCATTCATATATGGAATCAGCTATCTCCGGGGTCTTTACAACAGGAAAAGCAGCAACCATTACCAAGAAATCTTTTTTTGTCACATGGAGATGATAGACCAGCACATTTGGCTTTTATAAAGTCAGGTTCCTCTGGCTTATCTCTTATTTTATGTTGAGTATTTTTTTAATTATCTTTAAGTAGTCTTACAGAGGATTTGCCATTCAAGAAAGCAGCTTGAATACTGTGCCTCATGATCAATGTCACTCCTTTGAACATTTCACCCTACCTTCTGAACACACTCCTTCCTTCAGTTTTCTTAGTTTTTAAGGCTTTTCCTTGGAACGCTTTTACCATTTAACGAAGCAGTTTGTGGGTACAATGAATATTGACCTGTGTCATCCCTTCACTGTCTTCACCCTCCTTTGATCCGTTAGCTCTTAACTTGCAGATTCTACTTTTCAGATGTTCTCATTTTTCCTTGTCATCTCGCCTTCTAAGTACTGCTGCATTGGGCACTGAAAGCTACTCTTCCATTGTCTGCTCTTTCTCTAATATCCTTTCACCAAAAAGCAAAGCCTATTTGGCTCTGAGTTTCATAGTCAAATCTGGACTCTCCTCTATATTCCAAATGAGAAGCTTCAATTACTACTCAAGGACTCCATTTGAATGCCTAATTAGTATTTCTTGTAATGTCTGAGAATGAATTTTGTGGCAGGATTTCATAATAATGAAGCCACTATTTAATTTCCTCATTAATTTCACTGTTATATTTTAGTAAAATAACATTTTTTTGGATGAATCAGTCTAACTGAATTACCTCATTGCTCTTACCTCTTAACATGACAATTGACAAACCCTCTTGACAAACTCCCTTTTTTTCTGGAAGAGACTTTCTGTCTGAGATGATCTATCTCTTTCTTTTCTGTGATCTGTGCATTAGGGACAAATTAACTATGAAAATTGTAGAATTTCTGGATATAGTTAGTAGATTACAAGTTTTAAGTCCTATCCACACAATGTAAAGTTAGAAGAAGTTAATCCATAATGATATCAGCATGGAGATAAGATGCAAGTTCAAAAGAATTTTCTTTGAAATCAATTTAACTTTTGCATGTATGTGCATTCATGCCATTTGCTGATAATTTTGTGTGCTTTGGTTTAAGAATCCCATAGGTCCCTGAGGCTTTAGTCCTTGGTTGATACCTAAATGTTAAGTGGGCCCATCTGTAGAATTGAGATATCTGAATGTCTGATGAAAAAGTGCATGTATGGGCCAGGCAGAGCAGCTGTCATTTTTTATTTGATCAAATTTGAGCTACAGATCTTAGATCCCACATGGGACACAGCCTTTGGCTACATTGAGAGGAATGCATTTCAGATGTTGGCTGATTTATGAGAATAAGGTGTCCGAAATATTGTTCCTTACATCTCATTAACTGTCTCACAGACAATGCATGCGGAGTTGAGGAATCTCCCAAAAAGAGAAGGTAGAGGATAAAGTAGATTCTGAGTCTCCTATCTTGGTTCATTCTCATCACAGACTTTCATCAAGTTTAGACTACTGTACCTACTTTTGAGCCATTCAAGTTTCTTAAAGTTTTCTCTTCAGCATACCAATTTAGATGGAATTCTTTTTGCAAAGTAAAGCAAAGCGTTCTTCAAGAACTAACATCAAAAGTAGTTTCATTTTAAGTGAAAAGAAAGATGTTAAACCATTTAAGGATACCAAAGGTTTATTGAACTCAGAAAACAAGTGTTTAGGAGTTAGATCTTGTGAATTACTTTTCAAAGGAGATTTGTAAATTATTAATGGGGTGATATAAGAGGAAAACATTGCAATATGAGTATAGAATTTGAGAAGTCCTTCCTACTATTGTACATTATCACTATTAGGCAACAATATTCTAGCAATGAACTTCCTTTTCCTTTAATAATGTGCACAATTCTTTCTCAATGGCATCTGTTCTAAATCAGTCTATTTTCCCATTGCTTTTAAAATCGGGTCAAGGTTAATCTCTTATTCCATGTTTGCTTTCTAGGCATTAGTCATGAAACTGCTGATGAAAAGGTGATTTTTGGCATTGAATTTAATTCAACCTTTCTGGAATGTATACCCAAATCCCAGCAAGCATCAATTAAGTGGTATATCCAGAGGTTGGGAGATGAGCATCGAGAGGAGGTAAGTTATCATAACCAGAAAAATGTTCTTTGAGGGAAATAGTATAAAATTTAAATCAAGGTGTTTGTTATAAAAGTGGTCCAACTTTTAGTGCCATATGGTATTTTCATCATTACTTGATTAAAAGAAAGTTTATATTCATTAACATCAAAGCTAATGATGACTTTGAGATAATAGGTTAATTTGATAATAGGTGAGATTATTACTAAATGTATCTAAAAACATGCTGAATTTTAGAATAAAAATTTTATGATTTGTTTTCCCAAGTTTTAGTATCCCAAGTTTTAGTGATTTCCTGTATTTCTGGAAAGCTCTCTAAATACATCACGGTAATATTTTAACTCACATTGTGCTCAATTTAGATTACAAATGAAACCTGCTGAGTTTGTATGACAAGAGGCACTTATATTTTTATCAGATCATGTGAATGAATTGGATGTATTTGGACATATGCATTTATATTTTTTCTGGTCTTTTCACTTTATTCTGTTACTTTTCCTGCTATATACATGTGAATAAAACATACTATGGACATTCTATGACACAGATCAGTTATAAGAATTTTATGAGATCTCTATGAGTCATCTAAGAGTAATCCTAGATTAATATCATTTCAATATATGGAAGTATGTTAGGTGACAGACTGGAAGTATTGTTAAATGGTAAAGAACTTGCTTAGCATGCAGGAGACCCTGACCTTAACCCCTAATACTACAAAAAAATAAAGAATTTATTGGAAGAATTATACTTATGGCTATTGTGGCATCAATGAAAACTTGATTAGTGCTCAGATTAAATTAAGTGAGCAATTGAATGAATGCAGGATTCAGAATAGATGCCTTGCATTGAAATGTGTTCCTGAGAACTTTAGTAATATCATTGAGCCACAGATGCCCAAACTTTTGACATAAACCAAGTAAGTTTAAAAATTACTGTTCCTGCCAGGAGCCAGTGGCTCACTCCTGTAATCCTAGCTACTCAGAAGGCTGAGATCTGAGGATCGAGGTTCAAAGCCAGCCCAGGCAGGAAAGTCCATGAAACTCTTATCTCCAATAAACCACCAGAAAACCGGAAGTGGCTCTGTAGCTCAAGTGGTAGAGTGCTCGACTTGAGCTGAAGAGTTGAGGGACAGCGCCCAGGCCCAGAGTTCAAGCCCCACGACAGACCAAAAAAAAAATTTACTGTTCCTTGGACAATTTGAGTGTAATTAATATATATTATATAAATTATTAAATTACCATCCTGCCCTTCACATTCTACAATTAGTAAAGATTGTGGCAGAAATTACTATATAAAAAGCAATTGAGAGAACACAGGAGAAAATACAGTTTCAAAGGAGAGCCTCTCCCTCCATAAAAATTGCATTTAAAATTACAGATACTCAATTAATTAGGATGTGTGGGACAGACAATAACACTGAGTGTAGGGTTAGAAAACACAAGTCCTGTGTTTGCTTTGTCTGTAGGAGAATCATGAGCAGGTTATCAGTTTATCAACCTCCTTGATAAATCCATATACATTTTAAAACTACAATGCTTAATAAGAGATGTACTCACTATCTTGTCTATGTAATTGTAACCCCTCTGTATGATATTTCCACAATAATAAAAAATAATAAAAAAATAAATAAAACCGTAAGTGAAATTGATCAAACATTGGTAGAAAACAGTAGATCTCTAACTTAGGCAATTCTTCTCTGAGTGCGGACATTTGGTCAGGTCATCTGTTATAAAATACATAATTTCAATGCAACAGTAATATTTACAAGAAACTACATTGATAATGAACTTTATAATTTGGAAGGAGGAAGGTTGGGGGGAGGGAAAGTGAGGGAAAACTAGGGAGAAGGAAACACTGTTCAAAAAGAAATGTGCCTATTACCTTATTTATGTAACTGTTACTCCAAGATAATAATAAAAAAACTCAAGAATGGGAATATAGGGGTATTTTAAGTTTATAAACAGGGATTATGAAGATGGATAAATTATCTCAACTTCTGACATGGTGATGTAAATGGTAGACATTTCGTTATTCAAAATAAAGGATTACTTTTGGAATAAAAATCATTTAATTTCAAAACTTAAAGCCCCTTTTGAATAAAGAAATATTGGGTAGATGTTTTCTTTATTTTTATCATACGGATTTATTTTACATACATTGTGATATTTTAAATGCTTCCACCGTTTTTGTTGTTGTTGTTGTTGTTTGTTTTGTTTTGTGGGTCATAGGACTTGAACTGTGGGCTTGGGCACTGTCCCACTCTTCAGCTCAAGGCAAGCGCTCTACCACTTGAGCCATAGTGTCACTTCCAGTTATCTGGTGGTTAATTGGAGATAAGAGTCTCATGAACTTTCCTTTCTGAGCTGGCTTTGAACTGTGATCCTCAGATCTGAGCCTCCTGAGTAGCTAGGGTTCCAGGCATGAGCCACAGGTGCCTGGCATTCCCCAGTTTTATTAGCATCAAATAGTTGTACAAGAGAATTTCACTTTGCCTGTCCATATTTGCATACAATGTCCCTTTATCAGTCTCAGGCCCTCTTGAACTCCTCATCCCCTTGTCTCCTTTTCAATAGCTAATCTGAGCAAATCCATTGTTCCGTTTGCACAAGTGTTCATGAAGTATTTTGACCATACTGAGCTTCCTTCATGTTTTCTGTTCACTCCTTGCCTCCCAAACTCTTACTATTGCCTATACTAGAGAGTTTAATAAAGCAATATTTTTAGTTTTACAAGTTTCATAATTTATTCCTAGTTAAAATAAATCTTTTCAAAAGTATTTTTTTCCCTCCATAGCAAATTAAATGTGGATTACCACCACTTGAGGTAATTTTCCGGCTGTGGATGCTATGTTCATCTAGGTTTCTTTGCATTCACATCTTTCATTTTTTCCAAAATATTTCTGTGCATTACATTAAATAGCCTCTAACAATCACAATGGTACCATGCTCTATGAATTTCAATGGAGCCGAAATAGTGTATTTATTGAATTTTACTTAAAAGTATCTTAGCTCAAATATTTCAACTGACACTTTCATTTGTTATTGCAAATGGGCAGTTTCCCTCTGTCCAGGATATGCAACACTGCTTCCTGAGCTGAGGAAAGGGCAATGTTCAGACTGCATTGGAGGCTTTTCCCCAGCAGGATGCCTTCTGCTCCTTACCCACAAGGTCACAGTTTGGAATCTTTCCTCTTCTCAAAAGAGCCCCAGGGAAGTACCATGATCTCCCGTGGTACTGTGGCTGTCACCAGGTTATTCTCTGCCAGGAGGAGAACATTTCCTTACTGAGCACTCTCTCAGTTGGGTGCTGTCGGAGGTCAAATGAGTCAGTTATTTGCTGACTTTCTTATAAAGCTGTTCTTGAAATGATGATGGTTATACTGTAACTAGCAAGTTAATAGGCCATCCTCAAACTTCTGTTGAACTTTTGGGATATGTATGAATAGGAAGCAGTACCTTACACTATTTACCGTATTATTTTTATTTTGTAGATTTTAATAATTTTAAAATACCTTCAAAAGTCTGGGGATGGAGCTCAATGATGGAGCACTTGCTTTACGTATATAATTCCTAGGTTCAAGTTCACTCAACACACACACACATACTTGCATGTCATTAATTTACTTATTTTTTATGAAAGGAATAGGGGTATTTTTCAATTGTAATAACACAGGAAAGATTATTACAACACTAGTTCCAGATAAGCAGGAGTAATATTTTGGTGTCTTTTGTGTTCCTTTGCTCACTATTGTAATGCCAGCATTTGTTGAGGTCAGTTGGCTGTTATACCATAATTCTATTAACTCTTCTTGGCCTGATAGTCATTTGAGAGCACTTGTAATTTATTTAAATGAGTGTTTAGTTTTAAGAAAAAAGTGATGTTTCATAATATTTAACATTTTCCCTATACTTCTATTTTCTTAGAAGAAATTTCAAAAAGGAAAAGAAAATGAGTTTAAAGATACTAGTTATCTTTATCAATTTTTACTGAACAATAACATAATGGTAATTTTCCCATAAAATCTTTGTATTAACTCATCTTCTAAACTGAAGCAATTAATTAAATCAGTATAATTTAAGAAAACACCAGTTTGAAAATATATACTTTTCATATTTTTTGAATATTGGTGTATGTAAACATCCATTTTTATCTCTTAGCCGTTTGTTTGTGCTTTTATCTGTTTAATGTTCATGGAGAGATTCATTTAAACATATTCTTCTCATTTAAACATATTCTCCTCAATACTTTACATTAGAGACGCTAACGATTTTCTGTTGTTCACATTACAAGTTATTTTATTTTGTGATGTATTTTTCGTGTGATAACACTTCCTAATTTTACTGTGAATTTTCCTATGTGTAGTAGGCAAATCCACTGATTTATATCAAGTATCACACTTAGAAACTTTTTTTTCTAAATAAGGCAGCATATATGTGTATATAGTATTTTATGATTTTATTTTTATGCTATCCTATATAATTTACATTTGTATTTACTCAAATATATTAAATAATTCTAATACTATATATACATACTTTTCATATGTTAAAAAATTATTATCCAGTTGGTCTAACACTCTAGAGTGTTTGTCTTTTCCTGTTTGCCCAGAAGTATCAATTCTTGTTCATGTATTATATGAACAGATTCATCATATAAGCTCATATATATGCAAGTCATCCTATTCCAGTTGTTTTTCTTTTCTTCCATATTAAATTAGAAGACTTGACAATGCTTTATTTTAAATATAAACACATTTTTGGCAACAATTGTATATTTCCCTTTTCACACCCAAAGTTTTCTTCAAAATTTAAAACTATTTATCTTTAGCACTATTTTCTAGTTTTAGGAAAAGTGATTTTTGAAGCTCTAATTTCTTCAAGACATGAGCAATGACTTATCTCTGAAGAACTGACAGGTGAATTATCTGTAAAGGAATTGCCATTAAGATGCTATTATCAGAGATAAAGTTTTGACCTTTACCTGCTGCCAAGTACTTAAATGGCCTTTGTCCCTTTCCTGCTTCTCTTCTCATTCTAAATGAATAACGCTTCACTGAAGATCTACATATAATGTCAAATAATTATTTTTGTTCACCTGAGGCAAATGGGTAGTCGACCCCAGTTGCAGCCAGGTTTTGATTTATAAAACATAGTAGTATTTGTTTATCATTTTAGAGTGGAGAAAACTCCATGAATTTAAATCAGTGGCTAGAGATTATGTTATCTCTTTGTGGAAGAACTGAATATTTTAAGTTGGCTGTGAGCATTTCACCATTTAGATGCAGTCTGCATAATCTATCCTGTTCTGGCTCAGAATGAAAGCATTACAGAGAATGGGAATGTAAAGTAGGTGAATGTTAATCAACTACTTAATTTCTGGGTCACAGATTTTAATCTCTAAATTGTCAGAATCCTACAAAATATGCCAAGTCAAAAATGCATTTTATTAGTGATGCCATTTAATTAAAGCCATATTTCTGAAATTTTAGACAGGAAACAAGAAATTGGCTAAGTGATCTAATCTTAGGTATTTATCTTACATAAACACATAAAGCCCAGAATTTGTTAGAGTAAGTTTTAGGTCAAAAACTGATGAACAAATTCAGCATTCCATGGAATAAGGAAACGGTAAAAGATCTTAAGCAAATCATGAAATGCCAGGTTTTATGAAATTTGACTCCTGTGGGGATGGAGAATGAGTAGAAAGGAGGGAAGGGAACTAGATCTCAGGGTAAAGCAACAAAAACAGGATATAAAAAGGAAACAGCAAAAATAATAATGGGAGCTGCTGTCTAGTATGTATAAAAATTATTTTTTCCTGTCCAAAAATGAAAGGAAACAATAAATTCAGAGTCATAGCTCTGTTGATCTCCAAATTAAGTGTGGTTTAAATATTAGTAAGAATACAGATTGTATAAAGAAAATATAGAGATGAGTTAGAACTGACGGAGACCAACCTGTCATGCTCATAACCACTACGTATTTTCTAGTAAAAAATTTGCAGAGACAAAAGCTTCAGAGCATTATCTCTTGAGAACATGATAATGCCTACAATATTGATAATACTTCACACTTTAACCTTCAACAAGTTTTGCTTGTAACCCCCCAAATAGACCATATGCTAACTCCCAATGTGATAGATAAGAAACCAATAGGGAAGATAAATGAGTTGTCAAGGAAACAGAGATAGAGACACAAACTCATGCTATGGAGCCAATAATTTTGATATAATAAGGAGTTGGTCTTTTTTAAAATAACTCTCGCAAGAAGTTATTTTTTTAAAGAAGCGAATACACATACTGTGTTAAATTTGAGATTGTTACTTCTGTTTAACATTGTCCATTAAGAACTCTACTGATGCATGCCTCTATTTATTTTGGACAGGAGATTCCTATGGTATATGGGAATGCAAATGAACTTCAAGTTAGTTTGTATGACAATAGCGTTTACAAATGTCTGGACCTTTAGAAGACACATCCAACTCTTGGGCAAAATAAGAGAAATAAACAAACAAATGAAGCCCTGATGGTATGGGTTCAGTGCAGAGCAAAGGCAGGCCTGGACGCCATTCAGCCTCATTAACCAGAGATCCGAGCTGTGACCTGCCTTTGGCCTCAGATGGTACCCTACCAGCTGCTCTACTCTGCCACAGAGGGTGGTTCACCATATATTTGTTAGTTAGCTGGGCTGGTTGCCAGAGCTGTTTCTTTTCCTTTTCTCATATTTCCAGAATTAGCCAGAGTTTTTTTCCTACATATTTTTCACATAAAGATGCAGAGCACAGTCCACCCACTGTGAATAAATTTAATTTAGTCGTCTTTATGCCTCCTTGATTTCCATCAGCTAAAGTCTACAGTACAGGGGCAGATGCGTAAACTGGGAAATCTTCCAGATTTCTTTCTTGCTGTTGTTGTTGTTATTTCATTTCATGCCTAGCCATCCAACAATACTCCACATTAAACAGGGCTCTTGTGTTGGTAAACATGCCTCTAGTATAAAAAGATAGTTCCCTATTCACACCAGACTGTAGGCCAAGCAGGCTCAACATTTGAATTGTCTTTCAGTAACATTGCTTCAAAGGGTAATGAGCATCACATTTCAGAGGAGGATCTTTTTGTTCATTCTGCTTTCTCACACTTGAAATCATATTACCATGTGAGAGTATACCAAGGCATGACAAAAATCTTCACAAATGACACAGTCAGAAGTATCACATATACACATGGGATTGAAAGGCAGTCCATGGTTCGAGGGGAAATTTAGCTTTAAATGTTGCTAACCTTCTGACAAGGGCCCTGCTCAGTTACAGTTCTGACGTCCAAAATCTGTAGTCATGCCTTTCCACTTGACTTGAACAAGTCACTTACTGATTCCATATGCTATTCAGATCATTTCTTTGGTGATAGTTAGAAAACAGAGTAATTTCCATTTGGAATCATTGTTCTCACCTACATGACTTTAGTAGAATTTGCTCAACTGCCTTTTCTGTCTAGTGACTATTAATGCTACATTAGGAGATGCCAATTTGTGATCTTAGTACACTAATCTCTATCTCAAATTTCTGTAAAGATTAGCTGATAGTATCCAGTTTTAATTTATTATTTTTTCTCACAAGCATTTATTTGTCTATTGTTTTTATTTCCTCGATGAGCACTGGAGAAAAAAATGAATTCAGTTAGACTTAAAAGTTAAAATTTCAAGATATAATTTAATGCCTGCTACTTGAATTCTCTTCAACTATGGCTCATGATATGGCTTGATGACAGAAAGATGAGGAATATATCTTTTGGGTTCATCTACGTGAAGCTGTATAGCCTGTTTTCATTTGCTCATAGACCTCTCTGTTTCCAATTTATTACCTACATTTTTTCCAATCCTGCAGTTGAAACCCGATGAAAGGATCATCAAAACCGAATATGGGCTACTGATTCGAAGTCTGCAGAAGAAGGACTCTGGGATGTATTACTGCAAAGCACAGGAGCACACTTTCATCCACACCGTAGTGAAGCTGACTTTGAATGTCATAGAGAATGAGCAGATGGAAAATACCCAGAGGGTAGAGCATGAGGAGGGGCAGGTCAAAGATCTATTGGCTGAGTCACGGTTGAGATACAAAGACTATATCCAAATCCTTAGCAGCCCAAACTTCAGCCTGGACCAGTACTGTGAACAGATGTGGCACAGAGAAAAGCGGAGACAGAGAAACAAGGGCGGCCCAAAGTGGAAGCACATGCAGGAAATGAAGAAGAAACGAAATAGAAGACATCACAGAGACCTGGATGAGCATCTCTGAGCTGCATCTACATAGTTTTCTATTTAATTTTTTTCAAAGAATCATTTACCTGCAAACATATTACAGTCTTCTCTTTTGTACATTTCTCTTACTAACTCATAAATATTTTCCATGGAGTTTTTCTAAGGAACAAAAACAATAACCTGAGTAGGACTGAATAGCACTCTATATGGCAAATACGGGATAGTAGGGGCAAGAAATTCCACCTGAACCAGTTATTCCAAGAATGGAAACTCTAAGAATTATCCGCAAAATAGCAGCTTTACATAGGTAAATGGTTTATGTTTTGAATTTATTTTATCATGTAAATATTTAAGCTAAGCAAGTCTCAAATTTTTATATGGCATTAAGCATGGGCTCACCATGCTCTTGTGCTGTATTCTTAGGAATTGATAATCATTCCATATCAGAACTGGTTATCTTATGGTAGGAAATAGAGAGAAGGCACACATTCAAACAGCTCTGAGTATTAACAGGAACTCTCTCAATGAGTCATTTTCTTTTGGAAATAGGTGTGGAGATTTGTAGAGGTACATTATTTCTTTCAGCCCACAAGGGTTACATTCAGTGTACTGCAACATTGATTTACTGAAGGGCATTAATTCCCCTCACAGGATTCCTTATGATTTGTAAAGAGGAACAAGTTCACAGACAGAAATTGGTGCTTGGTTATATATTTCTAGAATACATGCTAAGCTCCACAGGGAGAGGATGCTTGATACCTATTCTAATGAGATATGAGAAAATGTTTTAATAACGTAAAAGAAACATCATGATGTGTACTGCATTCTAATGGTAACATGCAGATGGGATTTGTTAGGGAACTGAAGGAGAGACAGCCATAAATTCTGGCTTTGGGAATAACTCAGATCCCCATGAAAAGGAAGAAGAATCACAAATAAAGTGGACAAAATGTAATGGAGCCCTTTTCACTGGAGAATAAGTAGCTGCCAATGTGTAACTCATCTATTTTTTAAAGTCAAAATTATTATAAACTGCCAGCAGAAGTCTGAGGAAAAGTAAAATTTCTAAAGGACCATGGGAAAGATGAACATAGTTTATTTATAACCAATGGTATTTCAATATGTATTGCTTCTAGTTGTCTTCCTAAATAATTGACATACTTTACATAGTTTCTATTTGCGTCCTTATTCTCTCTTGCATATTGCATTATTGAATTATCTTTGAAAATGATATATAATGCTGAGATAATTAAGTAGATTACAAGCATTGGAGCTATTTGTTGAATAAACAATTAAATGTAAAAATTTGACAACGGAAAGGGTTAAATTAACTCTTTGACATAGTTTACTTCAATCAACCTTTTTGATTTTCTGAGATATGTTGTAATTCAAGTAGCAATGTTTTAGTAACTTAACAATACCCACCAAACTCCAAGCTTTAGTGTAAACACCTTCATATTATATTAGCCTGTTTGAATGTTTCCAATTCAATTTCTTTGAATCTACATAGCATATTTCCTTCTGTATGAGTAGGACTCACCTTTCCTTCTTAGAGCACACAACCCTTAGCCTTTTTCTGTTTTGCCTTTTTCACGCCCTTTAAAGTGTGAAATGAAAAATTAGTCACTTCCTCATATGGAAGGCGGCTTTTCAGAAAACTAAATAACAGACTTTGCTCATTTCTCATGCATTCTGAATACTCTGAAAGGAAAGTCTGTGAGAAACCAAAGTGCTTAGAAGGCAACTTATTACTGAGTCTGTGACAGTCTCTGTGTTCAGAGCCTTATATTACCTTTATTTTATGTGCATTGCTTCCTATTTTCAAAGAAGTCACACATACATATGAGGTTAAGTACCCTCTTTCATATTGTACTCATGAATATTTGGAGATATCTTACTGGTAAAGAAAATTTAAGGAACTAATTTAGTAAAAGCAAACTATAATAAATCACTCTTTTAGAAAGAAATGCATACCATTAATAGATGTGACACCTTGTACACCTTATACATTTAACTGATGCACATTCAAAATAAACGAGAAAGATACAACACCTCTTCCCACATCTGAAGGGTTTTAGAATGTTTGTAATTATTGATTTGCTATTAATTTATAGTGAACTCAGAGCAAGGTGGAACTGGAGCCATGCATTATTCTTATAGGATTTAAAACTATGTGCAATATACCAGACATTACACTTGTAATATTAACATTCAAATATGGATGGTTTTTGGAAAATTACAAAAAAGCTGAAATATTAGGACTGACTTGTAAAAAATAAATTATTTTCACCCAAATCTGAATGTTCAAACTACTTTCCAGTTTCTTTTTAAAATATTTACTTCAAACAATTGAGAACCCAATTTCATGGCTTATATATAAAATTCTTGCTGCTTTGGATACAGAATGTTTAATTCATCAGAACTAAAAAAAATGAGAAGTATTTTATTAAAATTAAATCCCATATGAAAATAATAAAAACATACATTTTAAACATAGAGGTTACTTAAAGCTCATTTAGTTATTTTAACCATTCAGTAGTCCAGGATACTTAGAGGAATAGGGTGCATATATTGTTTACAAACACAATATAAGCTTCCACATCAAAAAAGATTTTATAAAGTTTTTCTTGAGATAGTGAGAAAAGTAAATTAGAGTTCAGGTTCAGGTATTCAAAGAAATGAACACTATGGCAAAAGTCTGTTTAATTACTATTTTCTGATCTTTCTCTGTGCATTTGATACCTATGTCTTTGACTTCCTTCCCTGTTTCGTTTTGCATTTCATTCCAGCTATTTATGCTGCTAAGTGAAATACGGCTTGACTGCATTCATTTACATTTAATTTATTGGGAATTTTAAGTATGTTTAGAAATGAAGAGTCTAATAATTTATGTATATCCTTTTTTGCTTTCCCAAAACACTGCATTCCCTTGATTGAGTAAACAATTTAGAAAAACATTCAAATTATTTAAGAAATTCAAAATAGTCATAAAGAAGTTAGCAATTGGCAGAAGCCACAACATGGCTCACTTAATATACTGGCTACAGAGTGGTCTAATTTTGAATTTTCCTTCATCTGTGTTTTGATTCTTCATGTGCTACTATATTTTATTCTTGTTTAGTTATATGGACTTAAATAAAATGTAATTTGCAATGCCTCTTTCTAAAAGATAATGATGATTCAATGTCTAAGGAGACCTTGGTATTCTGATATCTACAAAATAATAAAGTTAAGTGATAACTTTCATTAAGCACTGGTTATCTTAAACCTCATATGTGATGTACTCCATATTATACATATATATATCACTAAGACAAATGAAAATCAAAACGGAAAATACCCTCTGTTACATCTAAGAAAACATGATTTAATTGGTTAGCCTTAGTTGGGAATAGTTTAAGAAAGTAATGTATTTGAAAGTTTTGTAAAAAGATACATACTTTTCATAATAAATGTTCACAATTTTTAAATAATTCAGTTTACACATGAGGCTAAAATTATACAAAATCAAAACATTCCCCATTTTTAAAATTGAGGGAAAAAAGACCGGAACCTGAAAAGAACGTATAACTAACTTTGTAATTTAATCCTAGCATTAGGAGTAGGTAGGATTCAATTTTGAAATTACAACTTGGTATTTTTAAAGACATGTAGTCTTGTAGTATAAAATAAAACAAATTGTTAATTGTATATTTGGTTGTATTATAATAAAACAAACAGTTTTGTATAATTATAAACAGTATTGATTTGTGTGATTTTTTTACAGTCCAAATATTCTAAGGAAATTTTATGCATATAATTGAATTGAACAAAATATTTTAAAAGGCTAAAGCAAGAAGATCCAGAGTTCAAGACTAGCTTGAGCTAGTCTCTATTCCTAGGTGGAGTAGAGAAACCTTGCCAAAAGCAACTTTATGAAAATATTTACATATGAAAATATTTCCTGAAAACTCATTTGTGAAAGGAAAAAACAAATCTCTTCACATTTTATATTCTCATTACATTCTTTCTTATTTTTATTTTTAATATATATTGTTTATTGTAAAGACACTGTACAAAGGGGTTACAGTTACATGAGTAAGGTAATGAGTACACTTCCTATGGAACATTGTTACCACCTCCTTTTTTTTCCCTTACCATCATTCCCCCCCAAAATTGTAAAGTTTGTTTTTAATATAGTGTCTTGTACATCTCATTGTTATAATGGGTCAACCTGGATCCTTATTTCAGCATTTTATTATTTCCCCACCCCTCCCCAAATTATACTTGGAAAAAATTATATTAAGTGAAGTAAGCCAGGCCCAAAGAAACACAGGTCCCATGGTTTCCCTTATTTGCAACAACTAGTATAAGTAGAGGACAAGCAGAAAAGGTCAAAAGCTATGTACATATGACCATATAAGATGATGTTAAGTGAAGTGAACCCCAATATAGAGACACATGTTTTTAATTTCTTGCTATTGTTTTTACTGTATCTAAAATGTACTGTGTGATTTTTTTGTTTCTCTTTTATGTTCTTTCCCCCACAGTATAACCCCTGTTTTCACTGTATTTGATGTCAGTGCCTGCATCTTGTTATACATTTTTCTAATTTGGGGAGGGGAAAGGAACTAAAAAAATGCTGAAACAAGATACAGGTTGACCCATTGTAACAATTAGATGTACAAGACACTTTGTTGAAAACGAACTTGTGAGCTTGGAGGGGGAGAGGGGAGTTAGGGAGGTTGAGAGGGAAGGGATGATAGAGGAAAAACAAAGGAGGAGGTAACAATGCTTGATAGGAAATGTATTCATTACCTTACTCATGTAACCGTAATCCCTCTGTACACTATTTTTTACAATAAAAAAAGGAATTTAAAAAAAGAAGAACAATGTATATACAAGATGTAGGGCACCGGAATCAAATACATAAAAACTTCCTAAACTTTACTACAATATAATTTATATTTTGTAGGACTGACATGATCATTACTACCACAAATAACTACTTACTTATGACTTTTCAATTACTACCTGATAAGTAAAAATTTAAAAGACTATCCATTTGCTGGTGCCTCACACCTATAATCCTAGCTACTTACAAAACTGAGATCTGAAGATCATGGTTTGAAGCCAGTCCAGGCAGGAAAGTCTATGAGATTCTTACTTCCAATTAACAACTAGAAAACTAGAAATGACACTGTGGCTCAAAGTGGTAGAGTGCTAGTCTAGAGCAAAAAAACACAGAGATAGCATCCATGGCCTGAATTCACTCCTCATGACAAACAACAACAATTAACTTTTTTTCAAATAATTATCTATGTGTTTATCTGTATATATGAATATACATGATAAATCACACATGAATATATTTTTAAGGAATTCAAGGTGAGGTATTTTTATTTTTGCTTTATGAAAATATTTCTTGAATTTACTTCAGATAAAGTTATCTTTGTTTCCTTGTTGGCATACTTGCAAATAGGTAATAATAATCAAATAACATCTAGAGATAATTATATCAAAAATGTTAAGCTTTCTGATTTTCCTAACAATCATCAAACACAAATTCATTACATGTTACTGTAAATAATGTTTAAAATAGCAAATAATTTAATATGAATCACTTAGTCTGTTTGGACTATTCTATCAAAATGCAATAAAATGAAGCCCAGCACCTGTGACTCATACCTATAATCCTAGCTACTCAGGAGGCTGAGATCTGACGATCATGGTTCAAAGCCAGTCTAAGCAGAAAAGTCAGTGAGACTCTTATTTCCACCTAATGACCAAAAAATGCCAGGAATAAAGCTATGGTTCAAATGGTAGAGCACTAGCTTGAGCAAATGCTTAGAGATAGTGCGTAGGCCCTAACCATGCTCACACTCCCCCCAACCACCTTTAACACACAGCCATAAAATGGGTAGCTTGTTAGTAATAGACTTTATTCCTTACAGATGATGGAGTCATGAAAACTCAAGTTTAAACTACTGGTAGATTCTGTGTCTGTAGTTTTAGTAAGGGCAACTTTCTAGTTCATCAGGTACTTTCTGTGTTCCTACAGGATAGAAAGATCAAACAATCTCCTTTGGGCCTACTTCATAAAGTCATTGCTTCTTTTAGACAGCATTCTACCTTCATGACCTAATCACCCCACCAAAGTCCCAATTTCCCAACATTATGACTTTGAGGAATAAGGTTTCAATATTAGAATGAGGGAATGAAGCTATCCTTTCAGACAATAGAAGTCTTAAATCTCAGAAATGATGTATGGATCACTGTAAATATAATAAGAAATTCATCATTAAAAACATCTACATGTAATTGTTTGAATACAGACACATGAATAATTTTCAAGACAGTGAAGAAAATGTAACACTTAAATTGAGAATGGAAAGTATTCATAATCATTTCATTCTATAGCTTTATTTATCAAGAAAACTCTTCCTCAGGAAGATTAACTTGCAAATGCACTGACCTTGTCAATTGATACACTTTTACTTGCATACAAGTGATTGGTATTAACTCCTATGCTGGAGAGAGAGGGATTTTCATACACAAAGAAATTTAAAATATATATAGGCCAAGAAGCTATTCACAAGTAGTACATAATCTGGAGACACTTTTCTTCGCATGCAATGGTAGATTCAATGTGTATAAAAATTATAAACTAAAGGAACAAAAGAAAGAAATAAAGAAAAAATATATAACTGCAATTTGGCACAAAAGAAAGACTTGGCTGGCCTGACTCTGGTGTAGAGCTCTTGCTTAACCATCTCAAGGGCCCAAGTTCAGCTCCCTGGTACCCTCAAAACTGGGACAAAATTAAAATAGGAAACAAGATTAAAAGGAAGGGGTAACACTGCCCAACAAGAAATATACTCATTACCTTATTTGTGTAACTGTAACCTCTCTGTCCAGCATCTTCATAAGAAAATAAAATTTAAAAAAGGACTGCGCGTAGCAACAGTAACATTGAAAGAAAAAAGTCAAGGGGTATAGGAAAGTAAACAGAATTTTACAGGCGATCTCCAGTTTAAATAACATTATGATACTGCTTATGGATATATGCATTCATATGTAAGACCGAAAATAACAAAGGCATTTGGGGGAAGGTAAGGCCTCAATTCAAGATGAGAGGTTGATATCATAAAAAAGTGAAGGTTTCAGTCACTCACTTTTATTTCTTTAAAACAAAACTAAGCTCAGGATTATAAAGTGTCAATACTTGGCAAAACAGCACATGATGTTACAATTTTAATGTGTTACTCTTCACAGGTCTGTGTGCATGAAACATTTCATAATTCAAAAGTAGATTAAAGATCCTTAATAATAAATAATTCCTTCTAAGCAAATCCTACAAAGAGGTGAGAAAGAAGGAAAGATAGAATACATTCAGATTAATGTTGTGTTCACATCCTGTATGTCTTATAACACTTACAGCATGAACTTTCTTTGAACACACTGATTATTTTAAATTCTTTGTTAATTCCTGAGGCCTCAAGGATCAAGATGTAGGAATAATATCTAATCTTCTCTGCACCGACATATTGTTATGGAAATGTCTGGATATCTAACTGTATGTTTAATACGCCAGAAGAGTTTAAACAGCTGAGTTGGCCTTTCTGGGGAATGAAACAATTTCAAGGTTAATATAAAGTTTCTTCTATTTGGCTCCATATTTGATAATAATCTATGCTCTTTATGTAACCTGAAGAGCAAAGAGAAATATATATATATATATATATATATATACTTCTATATACTTCTTCAAATTGTCTCACAAATCATTGTTTTCTTCAGAACATTCTATATTAATGCCCATTTTGAATTCACTGTAGATATTTTATTTGAAGAGCTAGGCCAGATCATAGCCCAACATGATTGACTTCTGCAAATTCTCAAATCAAATGAGTCCTGCGAGTTATAAGCTAGTATTTTTAACTATGTATTTTAGAAATGTATGTTAGCATATTGAGGAAATATTGATTTAAAATAAATAAAGCTAGAGAAGGAGACAATGGAAGCAATTTCACATATAGGACGTAGTCATTTAGAATCAGGAAAAGGGTTATTTCATGGGCCATAGCTCTTTAATATATTAAAACATTCCTGCTGGGCAATTATCTCCAATTATTTAATCATGATTATAGCCCTTGCTTTAAGGTTATATTTTACTATTGCAAAATAAATAAAAAGTTGTGAATCTCCTGTGGTAAGTCATGTTGTTGTAGTTAGTCTTTAAAGATATTTGGAAGTGCTATGGCTTTAAAAACAACATGCAAATGCGGAGTGAGAATTATTGCACTTGACCCATGTGTGAAAATTAGAGAAAAGTAGATATAAAAAGCCAGGATCTGATAATTAAGAACTTTCTGATTCAGACTAGATTATATATAGTCTTTCAGATGGGGTAGACATGTCAGTATTTTTAAGCAAAGAAATGATGATGGGATTTAAACTTTTGCAAAAGAAAAATAAGCAAGAACTGAAAAAATCATTGAAATATATATATATATATATATATATATATATATTATACAACTGAGTGGATATCATTGTTACTTAGAAACACAGTTGAGGAGACAGGTCACCATGGGAAACCAGAGAGAGTTTTGAGTTTGAGATGATTTGAAGAGTATATGATAGCAATTCAAACATTAGTGCTGTTGCTCAAGAAAACCAAGGATTAGGATTCTGTTTAGTTTAGTTTAGTTTACTTTTGGTTTGTGTGGTCACTGATTAGAGATGACGGAATAATGTAGCAGAAGCTACAATCAATATAAGCAGAATAGGGAGGACAACATGGATCTAAATTTGAATGTATTTGGATATGTTATCTTTCTTTCTCTGACTCCTAATGAAATATCCTGTAAGGTGCTAAAGTACTGAAAATTTATCAGTCTTCTAGTTTCTTATAGCAGAATCTGAATATCTTGAAGTTAAAATAGCTATTCTATGATAGTAAATATTATACTGCAAAAACAACACAGGTTTACCTCCAAACCATTATAATTCACTATTTAAGAAATTCTATCAAATGGAAGTATTTTCTAATATTCCTGCACCATATGCTTCTTTTTAAATTAAATTAGTAAGTTGAAGGAAGGTCTATTTTCACTTTGAGTGTTCACTTGTTTTAAAGAAAACAATTATAAATGAGTACTGTTGGCATTATCTCCCCCATCACCCCAGTACTTCAGGTAGAATCAATGCCATAAACCACTTTGAACTGATGGGCTGAAGGTCCATATAATTTGTAATGGATGCTCTTTTTTTGTGTTAAGCACAGGCATTTTGAAGATGTCTTTGAAAAAAGCCTTAAAATGTTTAAATTCATGTGACAATCATTTAGACAGAATTCTGTTTCTTTTTTGTCTTGGTATTTTTCTTTTTGGTTTACATTGAAGTGTACATGACTTAAATTGAATATTCTGGAAAAATATTCTCCTAGTCCTTTAAGTTTCAGTGGCAAATAAGAGACAACTAAAAATATAAGGTTTCTTCATTCATTCTAAATGTGTAAGTGAAGTTATACATTTTACCTCCTACATAGTAAAAGAATAGTGATGTTTTGTCTTCAACATAGAACTACTAAGAGAAAAACTGATAATGAGAATTTGGCTTTCATTTGGACTTAAGATTATGTATCAAGACATTTCTTACCATTAGTAAAATTTAATCTTCTTTGTTTTTAAAAATTTTATTGTATTGTAAAGGTGCTGTACAGAGAGTTACAGTTACATGGATAAGGTAATGAGTACATTTCTTGTCCAACATTATTACTCTCTTCTTTGTTTTTTTTTCCAACTATCCTTCCCTTCCTTCCCAACCTCCCCCAACTCCTCCATTTCCTGCCCTATTACCCACCCACCCCCACCAAAGTTGTAAAGATAATTTCCAACATAGTGTCTTATGAGTATCATTGTTGCAATGGGTTATCCTGTATCCTTGTTTCAGCATTTTTTATTCTCCTTTCTCTCCCCAAATTACATAAATGTATGTACAAGATGCAGAGTACCAAATTCAAGTACAGTGACAACAGGGGGTATGCCATAAGGGAAAGAACATGCAAAGGAAACAACAGCAACAAAAAAATATAAAATCACATAGTACATTTAAAACTTCAGACATTGAGGGGGGGGGGTTGGGAGGGGGGAGGAGTGTGTGAGGTGGGGGAGGGAAGGGATAGTGGGACAATAACAAGGAAGTGAAGGGGTAAGAATGATGGACAAGTAACAACAATAAAAATACCACTTAAGCAACACCTAAAAGTTCTTTTTTCTTCTTTCTTTCTTTTTTTTTTATTGTGAAAATACCATACAGAGGGGTTACAATTACATGGGAAAGATAATGAGTACATTTCTTATCAAGCATTGTAGCCTCCTCCTTCGTTTCCCCTTCCCATCCTTTCCCTTCCCCCCACCCCCATCCCTCCTCTCACCCCTTTTCTCCCCCAAACCTGTGTGCCAAAGTTGTAAAGTTCATTTTCAACATAACATCTTGTACATCTCATTGTTGCAATGGGTCTACCTCTATCCGTATTTAAACGATTTGTTTTCTCCCTTCCCTCCAAACATTATACCAACATCAAACACAGTGAAAACAGGGGTTATACCATGGGGGAGGGACATACATAGCAACAAAGAAATATCTTATAAATAAATGTTAGAAACAATAACAAGCAAGAAAAAAAACATTTGAATCCTTATCTTGGTGTTCATTTTGTTTAACATCAACTTATCTGACCATTTCTGCTTGTCTGAGACATATACTAGTTATTGCAAATAAGGGAGACCATGGGACCTATGTTTCTTTGGGCATGGCTTACTTCATATGGAACAATAAAAGACCCTGAATAGCAAAAATGATCCTTTACAGAAAGAATAGTGCTGTAGGAATATCAATACCAAATTTCAAACTCTACTACAAAGTCATAGTAATCAAAACAGCTTGGTACTGACACAAGAAGAGACCTCAGGACCAATGGAATAGAATTGAAAACCCAGATATGAACCCACAGACCTATAGCCATCTAATCTTCGATAAAGGTGCTAAAAAAAACAGACTGGAAGAAAGACAGTCTCTTCAGTAAATGGTGCTGGCAAAATTGGTTAATCACTTGTAGAAAACTAAAGCTAGATCCTTATATATCAAGTCCAAATGGATCAAAGAACTCGGAATCAAAGCAGACACTCTGAAACATTACAGGAGGAATAGGAGAAACACTAGGCCTCCTTGGCACAGGCCAAATTTTCTTAATAGAGACCCAGAAACACAACAAATCAAACATGAACAAATGGGATTGGACAAATGGGATTGCATGAAATTGCAGAGCTTCTGCATGGCAAAGGACATAGCTAGCAAGAACAAGGGTCTCATATCTAAAATATACCTGGAACTCAAAAAATTAAATCCCCCAACAACAAATCCTCAAAGAAACAACTGCCTAATAAATAAATGGGCTAAAGACTTGAAGAGAAACTTCTCTGAAGAGGAAAGAAGAATGGCCAATAGACAAATGAAGAAATGCTCAACCTCCCTAGCCATAAAAGAAAGGCAAATCAAAACAACATTGAGATACCACCTCACCCCAGTTAGAATGGCTATAATCAAGAACTCTAACAACAACAGATGCTGGAGGGGATGTGGACAGAAGGGAACATTACTGCATTGTTGGTGGGAGTGTAAACTTGTTCAACCACTTTGGAAAGTAGTATGGAGGTTCCTCAGCAGACTCCACATAGAGCTCCCCTATGACCCAGCAATCCCACTTTTGGACATTTACCCAAATTATCACAAACAAGACCGTACTAAAGCTACCAGCACAACTATGTTTACTGCAGCATTATTTACCATAGCTAAGATATGGAACCAACCCAGATGCCCCTCAGTAGATGAGTGGATCAAGAAAATGTTGTATATATACACAATGGAATTCTACCTAAAGGACCACAAAAAGGCCACACTAAAGCTGCCAACACAACTATGTTTACTCTAACATTATTTACCATAGCCAGGAAATGGAAGCAACCCAGATGTCCCTCAGTACATGAATGGATCAAGAAAATGTGGTATATATACACAATGGAATTCTATGTTTCTGTCAGAAAGAATGTCATCACCCCATTCATAAGGAAATGGAAAGATTTGCAAAAAAAAATCCTATTAGGTAAAGTAAGCCAGATCCCAAAAAGCATAAGCTGCCTGGTTTCCCTCATTTGTAATAGTTAGTATATATCTAGGAGAATTCTAACAGGGGATCACAGTAGCCCAATAACTATGTACATAAATCTTATAAAATGATGGTAATCAAACTGAACTACAAGATATTAAAATGAGAGTTTTTTTTCTCAGTGTACTGTATGCAGTCACTTCCTTTTTCTTTCTTTTTTTCCCCTTTTGTTCATCCCCTGTGGTCATTTTCTTTAAATTTTATTTTGGTACCCTTTCTATTGTATGTTTGCCTGATTTGGGGAAGGAAGAGGAATCACAGAAATGGTGAAACATAGGATAAAGGGTGAACCAGTGCAACAGTAATCCACATAAGATACTATGTTGGAGATGAACTTTACCACTTGGGGGGTAGTTGGAGAAAAGGAGCGAGGGGGTAACAGTGTTCAACAAGAATTGTACTCATTTCCCTTTCTGTAACCCCTTTGTATACCATTATAATAAAAAGAAATAATCATAAAACAAAAGGAACAAATATTTTTAAAAGAATGTAAAAAATAATATAGCTTGGATAAGTAATGATTTATCACAAAGAGCTAAGATAGTTTAATGCTAAATTAATATATTTCAACTCTGTGAATATACTAAATATCATTGACTGTATAGTTCAAATGAGTCTTATACTAACATGCATGATTTATATGCCAATAAATCTACTTTAAACAATACATAAGCATAATTTAACATATTAGTAGTCTACACAGAAGTCAATATAAAAAAAAAGAAGTCAGGGCTGGGAAGGTGGCTCAGTGGTAGAGTGCTTGCCTTGCATGCATGAGGCCCTGGGTTCGATTCCTCAGCACCACATAAGAAAAAGCCGGAAGCTGTGGCTCAAGTGGTAGAGCGCTAGCCTTGAGCTGAAGAGCTGAGGGACAGTGCCCAGGCCCAGAGTTCAGGCCCCATGACCGGACCCCCCCCCCAAAAAAAAGTCAATATAATTCTAATCTAAATTATAAAAATAGCCTTTTGGTAAATTTTAATAATAGTAATTGTGTGATTTATGACAGTACTAGGACAAATTCAGAAGCTTGACCTTCCTGACTTGTTCACTCATTCTAGGCCCTTTACCACAGTGGAGTCTCTAGCTAAAGGCTTCTAAATATCATTTTTTGCTGGCTAATTAACAGAAACTGGTAATGTCTGATCTGGCTGACTCTGGATTGTGATTATCAGATCTCAACCTTCTGATTAGCTAGGATTAGAGGCATGAGTTAGGGCATCTGGATTGATAATTATTTTTATTTAATTATTTAAGCAAATATAAGCACAAACATTTCTTTTTTTAAATTTATTTTATTTTATTTGTGAACATACTGTACAGAGGGGTTACAATTACATGGGCAGGATAATGTGTACATTTCTTACCAAGCATTGCAGCCTCCTCCTTTGTTTATCCTTCACATCCCTTCCCAGCTTCCCCCCTACCCCCCAGTCCCATTTCTAAATTCAATTATATACCAACTCCAAGGAGCAAATATGGTTACAGAGGAATGGAGTAACTCAGATGTCATTCTGCCTCACTTAGAGCTGAAAATTGCCACAGCAAGTACTGTTCTCAGCATTAAGAATAACTTTTTCATTCTAAGAAAATCAAAAAATTACAGCTAGGAGTTGAGGATTTGGTAAAAATTCAGTAGTCATATTACTTCTCAGTTGCAGTGTATTTGTGTTTCCCTTTTTATTTTTGAGGAAATATCTTTTCTTTGTTTCTTTTCTCTCTCCTTTTTTTTTCTGTGTGCTGAGGAATCGAACCCAGGGACTCATGCATGCGAGGCAAGCACTCTTACCACTGAGCCACTTTCCCAGCCCCTCTCCTTTTGCTTTTTTGAGACAGTATCTCTCTGAGCTTGGCTTTGAACTTGTGATTACTCCATCTTAACCTCCTCAGCATTGATCTTCCTTTTATATAATAACCACACCCAGTTATGTCCTTTCCAATGATTCTCTACATCATTAAATTCTCATAGATGTAGAAAAGGTAATTATAGAATTAAGTAAGTAGTAGTTGTGGTATCCATTAGTATATTAATATTAATTAATTAATAATATATTAATTCATGTCTGATATATTAATTAATATATTTATGCAAATAAATTCAGTTAATATTGTTTAGTGATTCTGTTACTTTTATTATGTTTTTGGAATTAGCCTTCAGCTAAGATCAGTTGTGGATTTTAAAGTATCAGGTAAATACAAAGTGAAAGCTCTTTGCTAATATCAGAGGGTCTCGGTCAAAAATTATTTCTTTTCTCCCTAAGAATAAAGGAATAATATCTGTAGATATTAAGTTGCTTATGGCTGCACTGTAAGAGTCATTTTGGACAAAATGCCTCTGCTGGAGACTTAGAGAACTAATCTCTACATTCATCTTTGATATAGGATGTTTTATTGTTAGGAAGCCCAGGTGATACTCAGAACACATGTCAGAGAACACTATCTACTGATAGTAAGATAGGCTTTTCTCCAGAACATCATCCATTGGTCCTCCTCTAACCACGAATTAGGGCTGACTAGTCTCAAATAATTACACATAGGGCCGTGAATTCCAAACACAAGTTATAGAAAATACAATGAATATTTATAGAGCCAAAAAGCTGGAGAGAACACCTTGTTCTAAGATTTTTTTAATTTACTAGGAGCAAAAAAACCCAAAAAACAAAAAAATGTGATGAATGTGATTAATTATGTCGTAAATAATATTTCCAGTGGGTAGAAACCTGGTAATTTTTCACTGATATTTCATTTTTATTCCTGCATTTTTTGTCTTTTTAATAAGGACTTATTATGTGAATACATCGTGAATTAGTTTGTACCACATGATCACCCGTCATTAAAAGACTGAGCAAAGCATCCCAAACAGGCTTATTAACCTGTATCTCTACTTTCCCAATGGATTTGTGAAGTTACCATATCGCTGCTGTCCATAAGGCAAAAGCATTTGTTGCATTTCCTTTGAGATAATAATCTGTCTAGAGGCGGAATTGAAACTTTCTGGATTTTGTATTTGATGCAGTCTGTGTAGGCTGTCTTTATTTATCACTCTGAATTATTGTGCTTTGAATGTGAGGCAAGACATAAATCTTATCCAGGAAAAAATAAGAATAAACATATAGAAGTCCTATATTCTTTATGAGGATCTGGGTATACTAAGAGTTGGTAGATGTTTATCCTTGTCTTTTCCCAGCATCATTTTTCATATAATCACCATGATTTCTTCTAATATAGTCAAACTGTACCATTATTCCAGAATAGGTCTCTACAAATTTATTAAGGCACCAATGTTCAACGCATTATTTGTTGGATGGACATATGTTGTCTTAGTTCATTTGGAAATCTACAATAAAGGCTGTAGAATGTGTAACTAATAATTTAACACAAATTTATTCCTCAGAGTTTGGAAGTGACTAGTCTAGAACAAAGGTGCCAGAAGGTCTAGTATCTGATGGGTGCACATGTCCTGGATCATGGGCAGCTCTCTCCTCATTGTGACTGAACTGAACACTGGCAAGAGTGCACTCGGGACTTTTTAGAAAATACACTATTGTCATTTAAGATAACTTTTCCCCATGACCTTAATCACTTCCCCAAAGCTCCATTTCCAAATATATATGTGTATATATATATATATATATATATATATATATATATATGTTACAGATCATATTTCAGTATATGAATTTGGGGGGACAGGAACTTTCAATCTCTATACCCCATACCCTCCTGGGTACTTATTATTATATCCACTCAAAAATATCAGTTACATGTGTAGTTATGCATTATATGCATATATATATATATATATACATAGAACATGTCCACACCAAATAGGTGTTATGAGATTTTATTATATCAATATTAATGCTCCAAGAGGCTAAGATTAGGAAAGAAGTTGAATGAGTTAAACAAGGATCACTAAAAATTATTCAGAAAATAAATTCCTGATGAGAAGCCAACTTGAAGGCCAGAAAGAAAAAAAAATGAGTGGCTTGAAATTTGGTACTTAATATCTGAAGATGAGATGACAAGTCGTTTAAGGATTCAGGTGGACCTGTTGCAACAATGAGAAGTAGAAATTGTCATGTCAAAAACGAGCTTTACAATGTCGGTGGGGGGAGGGGTAGGGGGGGAAGGATTGAGTGGGGGGGAGGGGGGAGGCTGGGAAGGGAGGTGAAGGGTAAACAAAGGAGGAGGCTGCAATGCTTGGTAAGAAATGTATGCATTATCCTGCCCATGTGATTGTAACCCCTCTGTACAGTATGTTCACAAATAAAATAAAATTAAAAAAAAGAAATGCACTCATTATCTTGCCCATGTAATTGTAACCCGTCTGTACAGTATTTTCACAATTAAAAAAAATTTAAAAAAGCAAAAACAAAACAAAAAAAACATAGAGTCTGGTATCTCAGGCATGTGGTAGGGAGGAATTATATGAATTATGACAGAGTTGTTGTGAATAAAGGTATTTTTACTCCAGAGGGGGCGAAATGGTACTTGTGTAAAAGAACCTATGAGAAAATTAAGATGAAAAGCAATGCAAAAGTTAAATGATTGATTTCTAAATTCATTTACATGAGAGCTAGGTAATTGTGTCATAACAAGGAAGGGGATGAAAGAAGATGCTACAGCACACGGACAGTTACAGATTCATGTTCCTCTCCTTTGTGGCTTCTAGATTGGAGAGTTCTTTTAAATTCCTCAAAAAACTGGGTCATAGTCTGAGTGATATCCAGGAATGACTTGACCACCTTATTATATTATCTAAAATTTATTCTTAATATCGAAGAAGTTTTCAACTAAGATGAAACACAATAATCACTGTGTTGTAGATTTAACAATGTTCCTGTGGTCTACATTGATAAACTGTATACTGCAAAGGCTTCATAATGTTTTCTTCTGCCTATGTAATTCTATTTTTTAGGAGAAAAAAAGCTTACAAATAGTTTCTATGAGTCTCTGGATATCACTTACTAATCAGACTAATTCTTGATAATAGAACTCTTAAAAAAATAACACTATGTGGGGGAGAGGATCGGGTGGGGGAAAGGGAGGAGTATGGGAAGGGTTGGGAAGGGAAAACAAAGGAGGAGGCAACAATGCTTGATAAGAAATGCTCATTATCTTGCCCATGTAATTGTAACTTCTCTGTACGGTATTCTCACAAAAAAAATATAACACTATGCTTCATCTGAGTATGATTCCCAACCCCTAATGCATAAGCATTTTCATAATTTTGTCTTAGACACAAGATATCTTTGATTAAAAATGTGCCTCCCCCAAACTCTTAAACACATTTATCTGTGTGAAATTATCTCTTCATTACATTAGAATATATAAAGCAGTTATTACATAATTAATGAATTTATAATCAAGTAACTACTCTGAAACTTCAAAAATTGTTCTGGAGGAAGTAGGTGGTCTCAGTGGTTTTTATCCTCACCATTGTGTAGAAGTAGAAAATAAATTTTCCACTGTGAAATTGGAAATCAGACTGTACAAGACAAAAAATTATAATAGGTAAATATAATATACTATTTAATGTAGTAATAATTATAATTAATAAATATATTCCCTTTGGAAGCATGATAACATTAATTCAATTTTTATCTGTGTTTAAAGATAACATTATGTATAAAGGTACATATTGGCGGTAATCATGTTTATGCCATATTTGATTTTCTAAATTTTCTAAATTGTTCCTAGATTGGTAAAATTTTACTTACTATTCAATTTATTGTACAATTAAAAATACCTCAGGAGACATCTACTTCCAGACTATATCTACTTACACATGCACTCACTTTCTCCCCTGACTCAAACTTTAACAAGTATAATTCCAGCCTACTTTTCCTCACTGTAAAAGTGCTACCCTCCTACTTTTACAGCTGATACTCTCCTAAAAAGGAGAGCATATATATTTTGTATATTATTTAGCTTGATTACTAGTGAAGCTACTTATTTTCTAAACATATTTCTTTAATCTAAGTATGTAGTAGTTACAAATCATTAGACATACATTAAATTTGCATTTTGGATCATGAAGAGGATCATATATAATAGGACAAGTAAGGCTACTTTATTGTATTTTGGTAGCCCTGTTAAAAATTATCTTTATCAAAAATTAACTTTGTCACATTTGCGTAACTCTATTAAAAAGTGAAAAACCAACCAAACACACAAAAAACAAACCAAAAAACCCAAACAGCTAGATGCTGATGGCTCATGCTTGTCATCCTAACTACTCAGGAGGCTGAAATTCTGATAATCTCTGTTCAAAGTCAGCCCAGGAAGTAAAGTCCATGAGACTCTTATCACTAATTAACCACATAAAAAACTGAAAGTAGCATGTGGCTCAAGTGCTAGAGTTCTAGCTTTGAGCAAGAATATCTCAGGGACAACTCCCATGCCCTGAGTTCAAGCCTCAGGGCTGCCACAACACAAAATAATATAAAAGCTTAAACACAATAACTCAGCTTAGGTATTCTTACCAGCCTTATGTTGTTTTGTTTTATAGGCAAAGAAAAATAAAAAGCAATTTTGAATTTTCCAGTTATTTATTGGATTATTAATCATTTAATTATTTTTTTTCTTTTTCTTTTTTCTTTCTTTCTTTTTTTTTTTTTTTTGTCAGTCATAGGGTCTGAACTCTAGGCCTGGGCTCTGTCCCTCAGCTCTTCAGCCCAAGGCTAGCGCTCTACCACTTGAGCCACAGTGCCACTTTTGCCTTTTTCTGCTTATGTGGTGCTGAGGAAACGAACCCAGGGATCTCATGAATGGAGGGCAAGCACTCTACCACTGAGTCACCTTCCCAGCCCCAAATAATTCTTTTATGCGTGCACAAGTAATAAATAATTACATATACTTACACAAGTAAGTACATGTAGGAATGATCATCTCATACTGAAGTGCATACATTTTGGAAGCAGGCAATGTACTAGAACAATTTGCCTGGCAACCAGGGTCCTGAGGACATTGTCAAGGTCCTGACAGTGACAGACTATGGACACATCTTTTATCCCTGCAAAGTCTCATTCATGAAAACAAGAACAGCTGTTATAGATGTGAGGTTCCTACACAGTGATTTCTGAAATAGTCTAGACAATTTTAATGAGCATAAACTATTAAAAGATCAATCAGATAAATTGGGAATTTGAGAAGTTTTCTATCATAGCACTTTTAAATGCACAGTATAAGTTTACAAATAAGTCTAAATAAATTAAAACTTCAATTTATTCTAGAGGGACTGGGTTTCACAAAATTAGTTGAACAAGAAACATGGTTATATATGAATATTTTACAAATATTCATATGTACATGGTTTATAAGGTCTTTCCCACTTTCAGAGTTTATCGTTATATTTCTTAAAGCATCTAAATAATACTCACTGGAAAAGAAAACAGTCTTTATCCTCCTTAGCCAAGTCAGTGAGCAAGGACAGAAATAGAAAATGATTTATTTTGTTTTACCAGGATCTCATGGTTATAGAAAGTATGACATTCCAATGTTACTTCTACATTGTATTTTTCTGACAATATCACTAAAATCTCTGCATTCCTTTACTAAATAGTTTGTGAGGTCAGGAGTCAATAGTTGAAATTTACTGGGTAATAATAGAAAGATAGTTTGAAGTACAAGATTAGGTTGCTCTCTGTTGACTGTCAAATTGTTCTTTGAGCATCAGCCAGCAGGTTTGTAAGTTAGCCATGTGGCTGCTGGATATTTCTGTTTGGTGTTAGGCTATGTAGCAGACACCTGAAGCTATTCTTACCAAAGCATACTGAGATCACCATAAGTATTGGCTAACAATGATTTCCTTTTTGCTTGAAAAGAATAAGGCAGACCGTGGCTAATAAAATATTGTAAAAATTATAACTAAACCTAAAAAATAATTACTATGGATTTACATTTAACCCTTTGTGTTCCAATCTTTAGAAACCACATATAGTTCTCTACATACATATGTGAAATGACTATCATCCTAGTAATTGTCTTTCCTATCCACTAGTTCTCATGGAAATTGCTAGGAAAACCAGTTTTCAGCAACTTTTTTTCTTTAATCTGTGATAAATCGAGTTTCATTAATCCTCTTACCTACTAGATATAAATTACTAAGCCAGTTCAGCTATTGAGCTACCCTTTTCTGACAATTGAAAAAAAAACACTTCCTTAATCCCTACATAGAATAGCATATTCTATATCTGAATACTCTAATAATCTCTTTTTCAAGTTTTCTTCTCCAGGTGCCCCACATGTGTACAGCAAAGAAAGTGAATATAAAAGGTGAACTCCTGAAAATGAGGGTGGGTGACCTTTCACCTCATCTTAAGTGATCAGAAATGTGGCTCATGATGAAATAGAGAACAAATCCAAATCAAATCAACAACACAAAATATGATAAGCGAGAGGGGAAATAAAGTGAGGTCTATTTTCTTTTCTTTTTAGGTAGATTCAAGAGAATTCAATAAACTCCCAAAATTGAGTTGTCAATTAGGGAAAGGAAATATTTGAGAAAAAAAAGATTTGTAATAGTTAATCAATTTCAGTTCATAGTGGCAAAAGACAGAGAAAGTACAAAGGAAATAAATTAATTGCAAAAGTCTTGGTGGATTCATTGAATGGCTTAAACTTAGCAAATTGCCTGGAAATAGAAAGCTGTATCCTCCACTTAAATTCCTACAGTTGGATATGAAACACTACAGTACCTTAGGTTAGAGCTTTCTGAAATAGTAGTTAGTTGCAAATCCAACTTATAAACTTATTAATATAAACTTATTAATTAAACTTATTACTTACAATGTTGCTCTCTCATTTCTGCTCTATTTAATCTCCTCTTCAATGGCTGCTTCTGGAATTTTTCCATTTTCCTATGATGATAAGTCAGATAATGTTATCACACATAGCTAATGTTACATTAAAGTAAATTCTGATTTTCTTACATTTTCAGTTGGAGTACATATTCTCATGAAGCTTCTTTTCTTTTATCTGGCCTACCAAAATGTATTTTGTCACATTTCATTGTGAACGTAATCTATACTGCCATCATTTGCAATTCTAGGTTCATCAAATTTGTAACTTAAAGGGAATAGTAACTCTAATTGTTTTTAAGATGCTAATGCACAGTTATTATATTTCAACATCAATATATTAAGCTTACTCATGGGAAAGCCATTGAACTCCATACTTCTTGTCCTGAATATGGGATTATTCTCATGTTCTCCTTAAGCATCAAGTCCAATTAATTAGATCTACACATTTTTCTTCTCACATCTCTTCACAAATCTACATTTCCAAAAATGATTTTAAGAGGGAAAACAAAAGGAAAAGATGAATGCTTATGTCTAAATTTTTAAACATTCTCCTTTAGTTCCCTTGAGGGTCAGTTCCCAAAAAAATCACATAAATTCTGTGTCTTTTAAAGATAAAAGGATATATTATTACTTCACATGGTAAATAAATCATAATAAATCTGAGATACAGAACAAGATGGACACCAGCAAGAGACCAGAGAGCAAGTTTGAAGAATATAAGGGTTAGCAAATTGCTCCCTAATGTCAAACCAAGATCTAGTTGAAATAATCATTCTGCCATCTGACAGAAAACACAAAGGTCAGGATTTATACCTCCATAGTCTGATTTCCCAACTTCATTGAGCAGCTGCTTAATAAAGCATGATTATCTGTTATGTTTTGAAGAGTTCAGAGAAATGTAAGATGGAGAGTCACCAAAGAGAATGATTCCCAGCTCTATTATTCTGGTGAGAACATTGTAACCTTCTTGTTAAGGACAATTATGTTGAGGTCATTACTTTGTCAGAATTGATTTCTTTGCCTAAGAAAAATATGGAAAGCAAACATATTGGATTACATGGAACTACTAATGTCACTGGTCATTCTCCTTGATTACAAAAGAGGACAAGTTTAAGGTCAGCAGAAAGCCCTGAATGCCTGGCTGATTAGATAAAAACATGTCACTTGGGCTTCTACGTAAAAAGGCTATGGGAATCTAGCAAAAAAAAAAAAAAAAAGATTATCCACAAGGCTTTAGATCTAGGAAGAAAAGAGATGAGGAAGAAATAAACAGTGAGAAACACAGAAGGGAGATCGGTTCACAGCAAACGTAATGAACACAGACTGTAGGAAGTTTGAGTTAATTAGAACTTCTGTAAGCAAAACAAGCATATCATCAGGGGTTTACAATTTTGCTCAGTAGGCCCATTTCTATCTTTATATTTTTCTCTTGACTTCTTTAGAAGTTGCTTGGGTCAACACACTTACTAGTTAAATAATTAAATAGAAAGCAAAAGACTGGAAGTTTGTCTTGCAGGTTCCCCACTGACTGGGGGACCCCTACTTGAATCTGTTACTTAATCTCCTTCTATTTCTGTTTTTTTTTTTTTTTTAGGTAACAACACACAATTAAGAGAATTAACTATGTTAATCTTTGTGAAGCAGTAAGAATTGTTTTGAGCCCAAAATAAATTTTCACTAATTTAGTCATCTAACTATAAGTGTTATTATCATTGCTATACTTTAAAATGATGTTCCTTAAAGTATGAAATAGTCATAAGGCAATGTCTTGGGAAATTCAAGTGTTAAAAAAAGATAGAAGTAAATGTCTGTGGAAACCTTAATCCCTAACCAAGAGTTCTAATCTCCAAGATAGTCCATTGTTAACCATGCTTTCTGGTACTAACACTATTGCTACTGAGCATTTATCTGTAACCTTGAGTCAGTGTTGGCTCTGTGACTCACAACAGCAGGTCACAACACTGATACTGTGTAAGTCACATACTTCAGCCCTAATACTTCACAGTTTTCATTTTCAAGTTTTTGAGAGCTCTGAACCACTTGCTATGCAATATATCTGGCTACCCTGCTACACAGACCACATGGCGAGAGCTTGCAGATGAAGAATGGCTTTATGACTATAGGATACGGAAGCTGAGGAATCACAGATTTTTAAGTAGGCTCAGCCACGCAGCTCTCCTTTCTAAGTAGCCAGACTAGGGACAATCTAGTCCAGGAGATCTTGTACACTACAGATTGAAGCAAGACTTCTCCACCCCCAAATGATTACAGAAAATCAACTTTAGATATTTAGAGACAAAATAAATGGTTTTAATTTTCATTTAATTTAATTTGCATTTCATCTAAAGGTTTCCTTAAATATAATTATGGTCTCGAGAGGAGACTGCTGTGCTTAACGAGTGTAAGTCCTAAATCCAATGACAAGTGTCCTCATAACAGACATAAAGAACTACAAGAAGCACGGTGGCAGAATCAGAGATGAGTCTGATAAAGATATGAGCCCTGAAATGTTGCCAACTACTAGACTAGAAGAGTCACTAAGTGGAATTTCTTTTGAGGGTCTGGAGGCATTACAGTCCTACAAAAATTTGGAGACTCCAAAACACTGAGACAATAAGTTGTTACTTTAAAGTCCTCAAGTTTATGTAATTTGTTATGGTAGCCACAGAAAACCAATGCCCTCCACTGCTTTGGTAATACTGGTCTGCCATTTTGGTTTTATTCCCCTCTTTTAATTTACCTGAGATTTTCTTCATTCTAAGAGCAGTACTACAGAAAAAAATGTACCATTTTGTTCTACTTTATCAAATTTATAGGCCTCAAAAGTGTTTATCACTGTTGAAGTTGACCTTGATCACTTGGGTCCGAGATACTTTTCCACCCCACCTTTTTTTTCCTCTGCATATTTTACTCTTACAAAGGAATTTTGTCAAGTTGAATGAGACAGAGTAAGAAAAAAAAAGACAAGATGGCTATAAGAGCTGCTGGAGAACTACAAACAAAAAACTAGTCAAATAATAACAACAACATGACTACAGTGCAAAAAATGGTGGAGTTGTATAAAGCAGGAGAGAACTCTACTCCTCTGAAATAAGAAGGGAAAAAAAGAACAGAGAAAAATAAAAAAGCACAGAGCTGAACAGATTCAGAGAAGGTCATAAACCTTGGAGATAAGGTCTTCCTCTTAGGAATGCAGAATTCAATTCCAATTAGTGTTTATTGACTTACTATATATTAGACAACTCAACTTGAACCTAAAGGATCTAAATTTAGGATGACTGAGTTTCTGTTTTATGATGTTTATTATTACAGAGGAAGGCTAATATAAATACAACAATGGAGGGCTATTTTAGTGGTTATATAAAAATAGCATTCACATTCATCTAAATTCAGGAAAATTTCCAAGAGCCAGTTGGAATGTGAGGGAAAAACCACTACCTACCAAACTGACATGGTAGTGTGACTGAATAATAATTGTCCAAATTGCTCTCAACTCCACAGGTTCTGAAATCCTATTTGTCACTGACCCAGAGTTGATTAGTCTTGGGGATAGAAACCAAGCCAAGAAAAATCATAAAAACATAAACTATAATGAAAAGTATTAATTATGCTGGGAAGTAAAACTGTCAGACAAGCTTTATGTGGAAAAAAATAAATGGAAAACTAAAGAATTAATAGATTGCTTGGTTAGCCTTCAAAGGAAGAATGAGGGATCAGTTACACACAGTCTACATATTGGTTCAGTGTGTAAAGGCATTAAACTGGAAAACTTCAGGTGCATTCAACTTCAAAAAAATGAACATAGAAAGAATTACTACATCAAAGGTTCAGATAGGGAGACGTGCTTAGCATGTGATCTGGAACTTAACAGTCTCAGAGACTGTTATGACCATAGTTCTTTGTTTAGCATTAGTGTTTCTTCTCCACCATGGTTTTCTTTAGGATGGCAGCAATATCACATTTGTCTATGCTCTTCTGGTACCTAATGAAGTACTTGTCAACAAGAAGAAACACAATAAATGAGCTTATTCAAGATAATTAAAGAGGACTTGACTGAAGCAAGAATCATGAAGTGGAATTAATTTAGAAGCTGATAGAAAGAATGTGCTTTAAACTAAATTGGTCCTTCAAAGAAAGGAGAATAAGATCTTACCCACTTGAAATAGTTTTCTATTAAAAGGTCATGTGAATGTTCATGAATAGGAACATTAGAAAATGAATACATAAAATAGTAAGTTTCCTTTGCACAAGTACTGTGTCCTGTTCTTCATTAAATGGACAGAATTAAAAGCAGTCCCACAGGAGAGGGGGCGGGGTGTCTGTGGCTTGAAGATTTGGTTGTTATTTGTAAGTGAAAAATGGTGGGGGCCAGGGGGAGGAGAAGTGTCATAAACTTAAACTATGGAGGTCCAATGCTAACCAAGTCACAAGGCTGTCTCTATGGACTGACTTAAGCCCCTTAACAACTTCTCTGTTTTACTCTCTCCATCTGTTTTACCAGACTATTGGGAGGATTATTTAGTTAATGTTGAAGACTATATTTATCAATCCCACCAAATGTCTGTTATTTAATGATGAGAGAACTCTAAACGATGCTGCGGGAGTATCATAGGGGTTAGCAACAGCATTATTGTCAGTTGAGTCCTTTAGAGACCCACCAGACAAAATATAATACACAGTTTTTAGGGCTTTTGGAATTATGTTTCAATAATTATTTCTCCCTCGAAGTCCCCCAAGCCAATTGGGTTTTCTATTTTGTGGTCTTGACAAGCAATTTGTTTTTTTATGATAGTTGAATTTTTTGAGGGTTCTCAATATTATTCCTCTAAACAGAAATTATGGTGCACGCAATTCACTATAAGGTGCTAACCCATTGCTCACCAAATTGGTGTAAGTGAATTCTCATCCAAGATCTTTTCTTTTCCTTTTGTGAGACAGTTTAATTTTATTTATTTTGGCCCTAAACTATTAAGTAGAAACCCCCCAATATATCACATCTAAATACAGTTTTCCATAGTATACTGAGTGTAGAAGATCTTAGAATTTGATATAATAAATAACATGTTTAATACGTAAATAATATTTGTGATTCAGGTTTTATGAATGGTCTTTTCTTTTAGAAATCTATAGTAGTTATCACTCTGACTCAGCAAGGATGACAATACAGCCCAATATGCTTTAGAATTTGTCTGATTTTCTATTCTGAAACATTGTCAGCACCTTGTATCTAAAACTAAACATGAGCCTTACTAGTTCAAAAATAGGATCATAGGAAAGAAGAATATTTTAATATACCTTAAATCAGCATGAATATCTCAGTCTCATACTAAAGAGTATTAGATATAATTTGCTCTAAATGGAAACCTCTGTGTGAGGTAATAAGTTCTTTCTGGACAGGAGTGTGACATTTAGTAAATTACCTCTGTCCCCTTACCATGAGAGAATGACACTAATTCACATATGTGGGCTAGTAAGGCATCAAGCACCAAAATCTTCTGAATTGTTCCAAGGATTATGCCCAGGAAAAATAAGACCAAAAATATTACTAATGGGTAGCTTAGACATTAAGCCTTGGGCTATCTATGTTCATGTTGAACTATGTTCAGTCAGGATATTGGCACTTTCCCTTTTTTAATTTATGTTTGCACAACAGTGACATGAATTAAGCTCAAATATCCTTCCATAAATCTGGCTCCAGTCCTATTTGTGTGGGTTTAGTTTGACCCTTCATAGCATTTCTGTATATTGTAATAGCTTTTATACCAGGTTTGAATGGAATTTCAGACACGATTGAATAGAGTTCTATTTTCATAATTCAAAATGAATCATGAGTCAGTAATATGATTACAGCTTTCTGGGTGGTAAATCTTGACATTAATACTCTCACTTAGAAGTAAAAACACTCATTTGTGATCTTTTGTTGAGGGTTATCATGTTTACAGTATGGCTGGTATGACTTCAGATTGTCATCCCAGTAATTTCAACAATGCAGGGATTCAATTTCATGTCAGGAGTGATATTGAAGTCTCAGACACATTCTGATGTGGAGAGAAATATTAACCGAAATGTCAAGAAAGGTTGTTTCTTTGAGGATTTGTTGTTGGGGATTTAATTTTGAGTTCCAAGTATATTTTAGATATGAGACCCTTGTTCATTGTATGGCTATTGAAGGTCTCCCAATCTTTCTATTGACCTTGATAGCTATGTCATTTGCCATGCAGAAGCTCTAATCCTCAAAAAAAACAACTGCCCTATAAATAAGTGGGCAAAAGGCTTAAAGAGAAACTTCTCTGAAGAGGAAAGAAGAATGGCCAATAGACACATGAAGAAATGCTCAACCTCTCTAGCCATAAAAGAAATGCAAATCAAAATAACATTGAGATTCCACCTCACCCCAGTTAGAATGGCTATAATCAAGAGCTCTAATAACAACAGATGCTGGAGGGAATATGACCAGAAGTGAACCCTACTGCATTGTTGGTGGGAGTGTAAACTTGTTCAACCACTTTGGAAAGCAGTATGGAGGTTCCTCAAAAGAGTACACATGGAGCTTCCCCATAACTCAGTAATCCCACTTTTGGGCATTTACTCAAATGATCACAGACAAGACTATATTAAAGCTACCAGCACAACTATGCTTATTGCAGCATTATTTACCATAGCTAAGATATGGAACCAACCCAGATGCCTTTCAGTAGATGAATGGATCAAGAAGATGTGGTATATATATACACATATGTATATATACACACATGTGTATATATTCACACACATACATATATACATATATGTATACATACATGTATGTATACATATGTGTATATATGTACATACATACATACACACACAATGGAATTCTATGACTCTGTCAGAAAGAATGACATTGCCTCATTTGTTAGGAAATGGAAAGACTTGGAAAAAATTATCTTAAGTGATGTAAGCCAGGCCCAAAGAAACATAGGTCTCATGGTTTCCCTTATTTGCAATAATAGTCTGGGACAAGTAGAAAAGGTCAAAAGTTATATATATATGACCAGATAGGATGAAGTTAAGCGAGATGAATCCCAAGATAGAACACAAGTGTTTTTTTCTTGCTTGCTTGCTTACTATTGTTTCTAATGTATTTATGAGGTACCATGCAATTTTTTTGTTACCCTCATGGTATAACCCCTGTTTTCACTGTATTTGATGTCGGTATAATTTGAGGAGGGGAAAGGAAAAAAAAAATAAAATGTTTAAATAGGGATGCAGGTTGATCCATTGTAACAATGAGATGTAGTTGTGCAGGTGGGAGGTAAGGAATACTAGGGGAAAAACAAAGCAGGAGGCAAAAATGCTTGATAAGAAATGGACTCATTACCTTGCTCATGTAGCTGTAATCTCGCTGTACATTATTTTCACAATAAAAAACTTTTCAAAAAAAAAAGAAAATAGCTGAATTAAATACCCTAACATTATTTCCTTATTCTTACCCCAAAATATTCCCTTGGATAGTTTTTCTTCCATTATATATTAAATATATATATTACTTTTTAAAAATATATATTACTTTTGAGACATTATAATGTTACATTTGCATATTAAACTCTAAGAAGTTCAATCTCTTTTAGAAATTGAACACTCAAATATAATGTGATTTGGTCCTTTTGCATCTCTGTTTACCTCTCTATTTATCTATCCATCTTCACTGTAGAGTTTCTTGCTATAATGAAGATGTCTTCACATATTTCAAGTAATGGTATTTGATTCCATTGTAACAATAAGCTCAGAATAAATAGCCTGTGTTTGTTCTCACAGACAATCATTCAATTAAAATCTTAATCAGGATTGATACAATGTATTTTAGTTTTAAAATAATATAAATCATTTCATGGAATCTGTGAGGACATATATAGGCACAGTAACATACTGGTCCTATGCATTATGTATTTTCCACATACAATCATTAAAATAAACCTCTGGCAGTGATAAATGACAACCGAGCATCAGTGGACCAAATATTTTAATAGGTTTCTAAAGACAAAACAAGCTACCTGTTGATGGATGTGGAGGCTACAACCTGGCATAGAACCCAGAGGAAGCACCTGTACCCTATAGAACCAGGCTCCCTCTTAGAAAGAATACTGTTCTATGAACAACAGGAAAATTTAGATAAGAGACAGATAGAAAGTAACAGCATAAAGAAGCTTTTATTCTGAAGTGTCATGATTCAAAAAAACAATCACCTGTCTAACCAAGTGTAAAACATCACCAATCAGGGAGTTCCATTTAAATATATAGAGCTCAATGGAGATCTTAGTGGCCTAGCCAAATGAAAAATTCTCCTTCTGAGTAAGATGCACTAAAAGTGATATAAGTCAAAAATCTTTTTTTTTGGGGGGTGGGCTTGAGATTTTTTTGTACATTTTTTATTGTAAAAATACTGTACAAAGGGGTTACAGTTACATGAGCAAGGTACATTTCCTATTGAGTATTGTTGCCTCCTCCTTTGTTTTTCCCCTACCATCCCTTCCCTTTCAGCTCCCCAAGTACCCTTCACCACCCTCCCCACACCTCACCTCACCCCTGGCCAAAGTTGTAAAGTTCATTTTCAACATAGTGTTTTGTGTATCTCAACCTGTATCCTTATTTAAGCATTTTGTTTTTCCCTTCCCCTCCCCGAAATAGAAAAGTGCATATACATGATGCAGGACAGCGACATCAAATACAACGAAAACTGGGGTTATACTATGGGGGAGGAACATACAAAGAAAGAAAAAAATCACGTTACATTATAAATACATTAGAAGGAGTAGCAAGAAAGAAAAAAAGATATTTGTATCCTTATCTTGGGGTTCATTTCACTTAACATCATCTTATATGGACATATGTACATAGGTTTTGACCTTTTATACTTGTTCTACACATGTATTAGTTATTGCAACTAAGGGAAACCATGGGACCTATGTTTGTTTGGGCCTGGTTTTCTTCACTTAATATAATTTTTTTCAAGTCTTTCCATTTCCTAAAAATGAACACACAAATTACCAGTTCCTCTGGGACACAGCAAAGGCAGTACTCAGAGGCAAGTTTATAGCTCTGAGTTCCTACAGCAACAAATTGGAGAGATCTGAAACCAACAATTTAATGAGACATCTGAACCTCCTTGAAAAAGAGCAGCAAGCTGAACCCCAATTCAATAGATGGAAACAAATAATTAAAATTAAATCAGAATTGAATGTATTAGAATCCAAAAAAAAAAAGACACAGAAAGAATCAACAAAACAAAGAGTTGGTTCTTCAAAAAAAATTAACAAAATTGACAGACCCTTAGCAACTCTCATCAGAAAAAGAAGAGTACACACCGAAATAAACAACCTTAGAGCTGAGAATGAAACATCAACACAGAAACAACCAAGATTCAGAACAATATAAGGGAATACTTCTCAAATCTTTATGGTAATAAGTTTGAGAATCTGGAACAAAAATCTTAATGTACTATTAAAAGAAGGATGTTTGCATTACATGATGATCATATTTCTTAGAGCTACCAGAGGTATGCGGGAGAAAGAAGTCTTGATTGGATAAAGATGCAGAAGTGAGATTGTTATGCATACCTAACAACAGGAATTTCCCTTCTTTTTGTGACATTTGGAGATATGGGGGATAGGCATGGGTGACAAGTTTGACTCACAGAATTTTCTTAAAGGCAAGAACTTGAAAATACATTTGAGGTCTGTTGGAGGTCCTCTTGGTATAGAGTGCCAGCCTAACAAGTGTAAGGCCTTGGGATCAATCCTTGTTATCATGAGAAAAACAAAACAAATCAAATTAACCAACTCCTTCAACACCAAATATTTAGAATGAACTATTCAGTTAGTAAACTTTTCATTGAAACTAATCATAAAACTATAATTTTTAATATGGAATATTGTTAGGTCAGGGGCTTTAACTCAATTATAAGTAGAGCAATTGACTATTTATTTATTTTTATTGTGAGAATACCATTCAGAGGAGTTACAATTACATGGGCAAGATAACGTGTACATTTCTTATCAAGCATTGTTGCCTCCTCTTTGTTTCCCCTTCCCATCCTTTCCCATACTCCCCCCCACACCGGACCCTCCCCCCAACCTTCCACCAAAGTTTAAAGTTCATTTTTCCACATAAGGACTTATACATCTCATTGTTGCAATGGGTCCACCTGTATCCCTAGTTAAACGATTTGTTTTTTCCCTTCCTCTGCACAATTTATACCAAGCTCAAATACCGTGAAAGCATGGGTTATACCGTGGGGGAGGTACATACAAAGCAACAAAGAAATCATCTTATAAATATGTTAGAAACAATTTCATGAAAGAAAAAAAAACATTTGAATACTTATCTTGGGGTTCATTCCCCTAACATCAACTTATCTGACCTTTGCCGCTTGACTCAGACATAAACTAGTTATTGCAAATAAGGGAAACCATGGGACCTATTTTTCTTTGGGCTTGGCTTACTTCACTTAATAAAATTTTTTCCAAGTCTTTCCATTTCTTAACAAAGGGGCACTGTCATTCTTTCTGATGGAGGCATAGAATTCTATTGTGTATACATACCACATTTTCTTGATCCATTCATCTACTGAGGGGCATCTGGGTTGGTTCCATATCTTAGCTACTGTAAATAATGCTGCAATAAACATAGTCGTGCTAGTAGCTTTAGTATGGTTCTGGTTTGTGATCATTTCGGTAAATGTCCAAACGTGGGATTGCTGGGTCATAGGGGAGCTCTATGTGGAGTCTTTTGAGGAAGCTCCATACTACTTTCCAAAGTGGTTGAACAAGTTTACACTCCTACCAACAATGCAGTAGGGTTGCCTTCTGTCCACATCCCCTCCAGCATCTGTTGTTAGTAGAATTCTACTACAAAATATTTTAAAATAAAGGAAAGTACAAACGTTTTTGGTGGAGTTAATTAGGGGATAAATATGTTAACAAATACAATAGAAGGGAAGTGCACAAAATACAGGCAATAGACACAATTGTATCTAACACCTGCTTTTGAATAGTTATGAGCTGAGAATTACTTTACATTGTTAAGTAGTAGGAAATAGTTGAAAATACAAAACAGTGCATTTGAGAGGTGTTATCTGCAAATGAGGATATAGGTGTTAGGAAAAGAGAGACAATAATGTCTAATATGTACTTTTTGTCACTGTGATTTTGAACTACGTAAAAGTTTTGTCAAAAATTGAGTATTATGATGTAAAAGTACAGCTCCCAATAAAAAATAATGATAGAAATAAATGATGTGTAAGTATATCTTATAGTTTTAGCACAGGCATATTCCAGGAATTTTACATGTATTTTTAAATTTAATCCCTTTATCAAAATTATTTCTCAGATTTTATGAAGCTGATGCTTGGTAATATTACTTTTTGATATTTTCCATAAAAATTACGTATCCAGATTGCTATCAATTAGTATTACAATCTCCTCAGGTGATTAATTTTAAGTAGTGAGGCTAGATAAGTACATGTTATAGAAATTAACCAAAATGCCTTTAAAAATACTGTATATTATCTCAGGCTTTATAAATGTGGGGCTACACATCTAGAATTTTGCTGCTGACTTCTATTACAGAGTTAAAATTACTTTCTTAAGAGTGCCATAAAGCAATGGGTGGAGGTAGAGCTATAGTTGGGCTGCCTTTACTTTCTTCTTTCTGACATTAGCCATGGTCCTCAAAGAACAGAACTAGATGTAGATTTGCTAGAATTATATGGAAATCATTTTCCACACTAACTATTGAGATTGAAAATCATCCTAACTTCACCATTAGAAAATCCTTCTACTGTTTAGTGAATTTTCCAACATCACCATTTGAACAAAGCGTTCAAATATAATTTGAAATTCTGTATATAATTTAAATATCTTATCCTATAATAGAAGCAGAACAACTATGTGAGAGATAACTGAGCTATGTTGAGCTAATTTTATCATCTAGAATACTGCCTTAGGATTTGGTTAAATATTTGAAAAGGAGCACAATAAAGCACTGTTCTTCAAAGTCTGCATGTAATATTTATTTCTTCAAGGTATGTATATTTATGTTGATGAATCTCTGAGAACTTTGTATATTTGAATTGGCTATTAATGCATTTATTTCAGTTACACCACATGAATTTGGAATGATAAGTTTTTGTGTAAATAATTATTGCTTTTGTCATTTTCTTTTTTTTTCTTTTTTTTACTTTTCTTCATTTTAATTTCTGGGCCTTTTTCAACTGAATTGAGAGATGGATGGATAGAGAATTAGTAATGAACACTTTGGGAGTGCCTATGAAGACATTTCCATAACAATAACTACATTGACAATTAAACTGAGAGAAGACTAGCTCTGAATGTAGGCAACACCTCCAATGGGTTGGGGACTAGGAAGTCAAAGGGAGAAGGGAAAGTGACTAAGAGACTCCTGTGTGTGAGCTTGATTCTTGTGCTGCTCTGTCTTCTTTAAGGTATTGCTATTGTGATTTCACATTGGATTCCACATTCTTCAGCCTTTGAATAGGGACTCCCACAGTGAGTCCCAAAGGAGCCTTCACACCTTATGCATTGGACTGGGTCTTGACTCTTATTTTCTGAGGCTTTTGATTTCTTGCACTGAGCTGCTACTGGTTTTCCTGGTTCTCTAGATTGAAGAAGGCCATGTGAGACTATTCAGCAAGTGATCTTTAACCAAACAAATGAATCTCTTAGAATGATGTATACATTCTATTGGCTCTATTCCTGTAGAAAACCTCAACATATATAGATATCCTGATTCTCTGTGAACTGTTATTATACAGCGAAATAAAACGTCTTCTACTTCATCCTTTTAATATATTTTTTGTATTTGTATTATGGTTTGCTTCAATAGATGCTTATTCTTTTTTTTTTTAATGAGTTCTAGCGGTAGACTTTCCAACAAGTTTCTTCACACTAATATAAATTCTTATTTGTTAGTATGTTTATTAAATTTCAAATTATAAATTAACTTGGTGTTTGTAGGATTCTAAACCTAGTCAAATTCAGAACTATTTGATTTTTACATTTCAATATGGTCAGTATGATCACTCTAGCATTCATATGCTGGGTTTCATCTCCTGTAATTTTACTTTAAAAAGAAATTACAGAGTCAGGAGCTCATGCCTGTAATTCTAGCTCCTCAGGAAGCTGAGATCTGAGGATCACAGTTCAAGCCAGCCCAGGCAGGAAAGTCCATGAAACTCTTATCTCCAATAAACCACCAGCAAACCGGAAGTGGCACTGTAGCTCAAGTGGTAGAGTGCTACCCTTGAGTTGAAGAGCTGAGGGACAGCACACAGGCCGAGTTCAAGCCCCATGACCGACAAAAAAAAAAAGAAAAAGAAAAAGAAATTACAGTTTTCATATCGTACTCAAATATCTCCAATTCTGAATTTTATTTGAACCAGTATTTTCTATGTTATTATAATACAAATATATTTTAAAAGTCCTCTGGATTCTTACACTTTCTAAATATATACTTTAATTGAAAAGATACTGTTCAAAGGGGTTACAGTTAGTAAGGTAAGGAGTACATTTCCTATGGAAAATTGTTACCCCTCCTTTGTTTTTCCTCTGCCATCCCTTCCCTCTCCACCTCCCCACCTCCTCCCTCCCCCACCCCAAATCTGTAATTTTTTTCAACATAGTGTCTTGTACATCTCATTGTTACAATAGGTCAACCTGTGTCCTTAATTCAACATTTTGTTATTTCTTTTCCCCTCCCCAAATTCGAAAAATGTATAAACAAGATGCAGGGTTTTATTTTTACGTTTTTTAAAGCAAGAGAACAATTGAGTTCTAAATTTTACTCTGACACCTCTCATTTCAATACAACCCCGTACCACCTGAAAATAATCTTGCAGAGGGTTATAGCTCACCAAGTCCAAGAGAGATGGAAACAATTAAGTATCTCTTTGGAGGGAAGGAAATGGGATCTTTAATGTGCTTGTCTATGTACTGCATCAGTCTCACAGTTAAATTCTGTTATGGACTCATACCAAGCTTTATTCATGCTCACACCTCTTATCCCTTTATTAACCTTTAGGTTTTTATGACCTGTTAGGCATAGATACACATCTGCTCAACAGACCAAAATTATACCTAGCCACCTGCCTAAACATTTCAAAGACTACTAGTAAAAATACCTAGAATGTATAAACAGTGCCTACTTAGGTTTTAGAATAAACATATTTTTTATGTACCATCAGCAGCAGCACCCTTTTAGCAACTTACACAAATGAAAGGTTGGCTGGCTGGGTCTAGGTTTGAGTTAGGCCAGGCACCTTACATTGAAGGTATCTTGCATCATTTAATCACAGAAGGGTATAATATCCCCATGAACAATCACTATGATAATTCCTTTTATTTTTATTTTATTTTTTATATTTTATTGTTGTTGTAGAGGTGATGTACAAAGAAGTTACATTTATATGAGTCAGGTGAAGAGTACAGTTCATTTTGAACCAAGTCTCCCCTTCCCTCGCTGTCTCCCAGTTTTTTTGCTCCCATCCCCATCCACCAGATGTACAATTCATTTTTTACATGGTGTCTAGTGAGTACCATTGTTACATTTGTTCATCATTTTTCTACCTTTTCTGTGCTTCCTTACCTTCCCAAAGACAAACTAACAATAAGATAAAAGGAAAAGAAAACAAAAACAGCAACCACAGCAACTTTAAAAAGTCTCTTCTTTCCTTTTCTTGGAGTTCATTTCATAAAATGTTATTTTATATGATCACATGCATGTATCTATTATGTCTTCATAAATCATTATTTTATATGATCACATGCATGTAGCTATTAAGCCTTTGTGATCCTGTCCTATGCATACCTTCCTTCGGCCTCAATGTGTGAATGTCTAGAGACCTATATAATTTTCATGCTCCAGTATGGTGTGTGTGTGTGTGCACGCGCACATGTGCATGCATGCACGCATGTGAATCATTCAGTATTTACTTGTAGATTTATAGCCACATTTTAGCTACCACAAGTGAGGGAAAACATGCAACCTGTTTCTTTGGATCTGGAAAGATTTGAAAAATATTATGTTAATCAATAATTGCTTTTTAAAAATCTACTGGAACCAACCAAAGTATAATGTTTATTTGTATTAAATATTCTATACAATATTCTATACAATAGAATATAATTAGATGTTCTATACAATAATCTCAAGATTTTAAAATGAAATGTTAATATTGACGTATTTAAAAATTACTTTGTGTCCCTTTTAGCTCAGAGACCTACATAAAGAAGTTGGTTAAATTATACAAGTTAGACACGCTATCACTTTAAGTATGTTTTTATGTTTCTCCCTTAAATATCCTATCTCAGGCAATGTGTTTAAAAAATAAAGAAAAACATTTGTAGTTAATAAATCTAGATCAGATGAAAATCACTGGTGGTAACAGAATTGCACCTTTAAGTAGAAAAGTTCTGCATGTCTGTCAAATGAGAAATAAAGTCAAAACTAAGATCAATTATTGCTTGTGATTTGGTAAATTACTGACTTAGAAAGAGTAATAAGCAAAATGTAGTATTTACCATATAAATAATGATCCTGAATGATTATACAGTATATAGAAATAGTTAATACTTAAATCATACTATGATATAGAGTTGGTTTTTACTCAAAGAACCATTAGACACATAACTAAGCTTGGTGTTGTATTATTGTTGGGTAAAATGTAGTCCAGGGAGCCTGTTAGTCTTCTGGCAGTCTTGTGAGAGGTTTTAAAAAAGGCATTAGGGATTCATTAGGGACAAGGAAAATATAGAAAAGAATGGCAGTTTTCATTGCGACTATAAGTAGGTTCATTCCTTGAGATCTTAACAGGCCATCTCTGAGGGAGTATTATTTGGTGGTCATGAAGCTTATAAATCAGAAAAAATAAGACATGTGTGAATCTAATTATAAAAATTTTGTACTATTTTGAAGAATAAATTGATATTACCTTCATTTGAAAATTCCAAGTTAGGAATTGGCATTCCTCTCTCTCTCTGTCTTGTTCTTTCTTTTTGTTTCCTGCCTGCCTTGCCTGCCTTCCTCCTTTTTTTCTTTCTTTCTCTTTCCTCCCTCCCTCGCTCACTCCTTTCCTTCCTTCCTTCCTTTTTCTTTTCTTTTATCTTTTCTTTCTTTTTTTGACAGAATTTGGTATATAACACATTTTGGCGTTGGACTCATAATTTTTCCTTAGCCTTCCCACTTCTAGGTTATAGATGCTTGCTTCTTCTCCCTGTTTTTTTCTCTCTTTTATATTATTTTTCTGGAGGTATAATTTCTTTATATAATATACTACAGTAAATTTTGCTGTTAGAAGCAAAATAGATATTTGCATTTTAGATGTCATGGATTCTCAGTAAATTTTTAATAAGGCTATAGCATCTCAGTATTTGTTTAATGAAAAAATTACTATTTTGGATAGATAAGCTATTTTATAACCTATCTACCTTGCCACAAATTAAGCTGAATGTGTAGGACAAGCATAAAAGGCCAAAAGCCTTGTACATGTGACCATATAAGATGACATTAAGTGAAATGAACCCCAAGATAGGGACATAAGTATCTGTTCTTTTTCTTTCTTGCTGTTGCTTGCAACATATTTATAATGTACTATGTGACTTTTTTTGTTTTTTTTGTATGTTCCTCCCCCATGGTATAACCCCTGTTTTCACTGTATTTGATTCTGGTGCCCTGCATCTTGTATATGCACTTCTCTAATTTTAGCGGGGAAAGCAAAAAACAAAATGCTTAAATAAGAATACAGATTGACCCATTTTAACAATGAGATGTACAGAACAAAACTTTACAACTTCGGCCGGGGTGGGGGTGGGGGTTGTAGTTGTGGAGGTGGGAGGGAAGGGATGGTAGGGGGATAACAAAGGAGGAGGCCACAATGCTCAATAGGAAATGTACTCATTGCCTTGCTCATGTGACTGTAACCCCTCTGTACAGCAGTTTTACAATAAAAATATACAAAAAAAGATAATTTTTAAAGTTCTGTTCATTTCCAACATATTGTCTGGTAAGTATCACTGTTACATTGGTTCACTCTTTGCACTTTGTCCCACCATTTTGTTATTCCCCTTCCCTTCCTTAATCCAGATAAATGTATTTTACACCTTGGGGAGGTGGGAGTCAGGGAGAGGGAAAGTGGGAGAGAAATGAAGGGGGAGGCAATAATATTTGACAAGAAATGTACTCATTACCTTAAGTAGGTAACTGTAACCCCTCTGTACCTCACCTTGACAATAAAATTAAATTTTAAGAAAGAAAGATTTTAAAAGGATATTGTTAAAGTTTCTACATTCAAAATGACCCATAAGCTTTGTTGTGAAAGGTAAGCTACATTTGGCTCAAATGTATTAAAAGAATACTGTGATTTCTATTATATATTTTGTCATATATTGTTGGCAACTTAAATCTTATTTTTTAATGGTATTAATGAAAAGCAGAGCAACATATATAGCTTGAAATTGAGCTAGATGTGAAATATGCAACTAGCTACTGTGTATTCGCAATGACTATCATCTCTTTTTCTAAAAAAATGAAATATACCTACGTACATGCTACAATAGGTGGAAAGATGTGGATCCATCTGTCTTCGGGAACCTTTCTTTTTAGTTTAACTGGATGTTCTCTAGTACTATGATTAAAATATCTGCAAGGAAGACACAATTATCTTGTCAAGGAATCATCAGTGAACATACAATTTGTGGCTGCTTCATTACTCCTCATCCTTCGTGGTGGCTGGCCCTGAAATACAGGTGTTTGCAGTTATCAATCACTGTGAAAATCTCCCAGCTCTTCTCTTTCAATCAACTTTCACTGACTTTTTGATGAAAGGAGGAGGTTTGCCTGAAGCAATTGGTTTAAAAGCACTTGTAATTCAGAGAGGAACATTTTATGTTGTCTCTGTTAAAACGTTAAGGTTATTAGTTTCTGCCAGATTTATGGATGGAGAGGAGAACCTCTCCTGAGGAGCTCCTGCTGGAAATTACTGGTGTCACAAAGAGAACAGAACTGGCAATTTTGCAGTTATCAGCACTTTCCAAGAAGGCTTGTTTACTCTTGCATTTGAAATTTGAAGGTATTACACTATGGATGACAATTGCTGTACTAGCTGGAATCTGAACAGCTTCTAGAGCTAGATTTTCCTCAGACTAAGGACACAATAGTATCAAAAATAAAAAATGCAAAAATGTTCAACCTTGACTATATAAATGTGAGAAATGTAGCTCTCTTTACTATCTCCCAGGTATGCTAAGCATTTGCTATTAGACAAGAGTCTAACAGCACTACCAAGAATAAGCTATGGGCGATTCCAAAGAATAAAATATATTTTCAGTGTTTTCTTTTTTTCTGTGAAGATCAGAGGTCCATAGGAGTTGAATTCAATAATCACACTAGTGGCACACTATTCAAGAATTCATATTTCTTCTCCTAAACCTTATTATATCTACTCTTCTACTTTCTCACCTCAGGAAAATGTTTGTCCATGCAGTAATGTAGCTTATATATGCCGGTCAACATTGTTGGACATATAGGCTTTCCATTGGAATATCTAGAAATATACTTGAATATCTGCATATCTATGCAACTATCTATGAAAGTACGTTTCCTTTTGGGAAAATATAAATAGCACAAAATTGAGCATTTACCTATTTTATGAATATACTTACACTTCAGTGGCATTAGTGTTGATATGAGGCACCATCTTCACTATTGCCCATTTTCAGGATGTTTTCTTTTTGTCACACTGAAACTCTATACCCATTACACATTTCCTTCAATCAACAGCCTTTTGAAAAAGTACTATTTTATTTTCTGACTTTATGAATTTGAGTACTGAAGATACCTCACAGAAGTATGGCTTATGTCATTCAGTTCAGGTGTAATGTCTTAAGCCCTTTCTATGCTATTACATACATCCAAGTGACATCCTTTTCAATATTTAATATTTCATGGTATATTATGTGTCTACCTCATTCTTTTGTCAGTCACAGGGTTTGAACTCTGGGCCTGGGCACTGTCCCTCAGCTCTTCAGCTCAATCTGCCTCATTTTCTTTGTCAATTCATCCATGGGTAAACTTGAGTTTTTTATTTTTCATTTTTGTTTGTTGTTTGTAATTCTCTTGCAAACATTGATGACCAACTATTATGTTTAAGGCTTTGAGCTAAAATCAATCTATGCTAATTGAATAGAGATACCAATTGGATGCAATTAAAGAAACTCAACTGACCTTTTCAAATTTATTCTGCTAACCACAAAGATAACTTCAGGACACTACAACTAGAGAAAACACAGTAGCAACTTCTGCTGCCCAGACCTTCCACTTTAAGAAAGCAACCAAATTGCTTAAAATTCCATCGGTGGTATTTTCTTTTATTTTTATGCCATAAAAGACTAGATCCTTGTGTGTTGTTAGTGTGACAATCTAGCTTGTCTTGCTTTAGTCCATATTATCTTTTTTTTTTTTTTTTGGGTCCGGTCATGGGGCCTGAACTCTGGGCCTGGGCACTGTCCCTCAGCTCTTCAGCTCAAGGCTAGCTCTACTACTTGAGCCACAGTGCCACTTCCGGCTTTTTTCCTTTTTGCTTATGTGGTGCTGGGGAATCGAACCCAGGGCCTCATGCATGCAAAGCGAGCGCTCTACCACTGAGCCACCTTCCCAGCCCAGTCCATATTATCTTTTAGGAAAGTTTCCCTGAATAAATTTTTGACTAGAACTCTCCTGGACTGCTCTGCTTCTGTCTGGTTTGAGCTTGCCTTGTTGGCAAGAGAGAATCTTCCCAATAGTTGGTAAAATCTTATTTGTATCTCAGTGCTTTAGTAGACACTGAATCCATCTCTCTTCTGATGACAGGAAAACACAAAAGGATTTTCTATGGATAAGAATGACTGTGTACACCTGGGCCCTGGTGGCTCATGCCTATAATCCTAGTGATTTAGGAAGCTGAGATCTAAGGGTTGCAGTCCAAACCAGCCTGGGCAGGAAAATCTGTGAGATTCTTATCTCCAATTAACCATCAGAAAACTAGAAGTGAAGGTGTGGCTCAAAGTAGTAAAGTCCTAGTCTTGAGCAAAAGAGCTCAGGGACAGTGCCCAGGCTCTGAATTTGAGCCCATAATCACTATCAACACCACCACCGACACAAACAATGATTGTGGGTGCCCATAAGGGTATTTCTAGAGGTAATTACTGTGAAATCTATGAACATTTGGGGAAGATTCAAATCAGTGTGGCAGGCAACATCGAATCTTCTAGTGGCCCAGAAAAAGGAAGAGGATATATAAATTTGCTCTGTCCTCAGCGATGACCATGCTCCTCATCTGTTCTGAGATATCAGAACTCCACGTTCTTTGGGCTCTGGGATTCACACAGACAATGGGCATTCTTAGGCCTCTTTCCTTGAATGAAAATTACACTATTATCTTCTTTAGTTCTACAGCTATTACAGCATTCTCCTCTTTAGTCTTTAGGCTTTTCTGGTTCTCCAGATTTCGGTCAGTACATCATGAGACCACTCATCCTGTGTAATAAATGAGCCAATTTCCTTTAGTAACCTTTTTTCATATTTTTCCAAATATATATTCACTCTGTCTCATGGCTCTGTCACTTTAGAATCCTAACTATAGCAATTCTGTGTAATGTCTTTAGATGTCATGCATGTCACACATATCAAGATATAATTTTTAATGTAATTTTATTGTCAGGGTAATGTACACAGGTGTTACAGTTACATACATAAGAAAGTGAGTACATTTCTTGTCAAACATTGTTACATCCTCCACAATTTTCTCCCACTTTCCTTCCCCAATCCCCCACAAGTTGTAAAGTTCATTTCCAACATGTTGTCTTGTCAGTATCACTGTTCCATTCATTCACCCTTTGTCCTTTGTCTCACCATTTTGATGTTCCTCTCCTTCCCCTAATTCAGCTAGACATATATACAATAAACAGGGTACCAAAATCAAATGTAGATACAATAAGGGATAAACCATAAGGAAAAATAAAAAGAAAAAATGCAAGAAAAAATGACTTCACGTCGTACATTAAAAACAACAACAGAGAAAAACCTCTTTTTTCCATATCTTGGAGTTCATTTCACTTAGCATCTTCTAGTGAGCTATGGTGATCCTGTGCCAGGACTATCTCAAATATATACTAATTATTAGAAAGGAGGGAAACCATGGAGCCTATGTTTCTTTTGGTCTGGCTTACTTCACTTCATATGATTTTTTCCCCAAGTCTTTCCATTTCCTTACAAATGGGGCAATGCTATTCTTTCGAATGGAAGCACAGAATTCCATTGTGTTTATATCCCACATTTTCCTGATCCATTCATTTACTGATGGGCATCTGGGTTGATTCCATATCTTAGCTACGGAAAATAATACTACAATGAACATGGTTGTGCTGGTCACTTTAGTATTGCCTTGTTTGGGGTCATTTGGGTAAATGCCCAGAAGTGGGATTGCTGGGTCATAGGGGAATTCTACATGTAGTCTTTTGAGGAAGCTCCACACTGCTTTTCAGAGTTTTGAACAAGTTTATACTCCCACCAACAGTGTAGTAGTGTTCCCTTTTGGCCACATCCCCTCTAGCATCTTTTGTTATTAGATGTCTGGATTATAACCATTCAAACTGGAGTGAGGTGGAATCTCAATGTTTTGATTTGCAATTATTTTATGACCAGAGAAGTTGAGCATTTCTTCATGTGTCCATTGACTATTCTTATTTCCTCTTCAGAGAAGTGTCTCTTTAAGTCTTTAGTTCACCAATCAATGGGGTGGTTGTTACTTGGGGGATTTTTTTTTGGCAGATTCAATTTTGTTTTTAACAGTCACTTTTTATTTGCTTTCTTGAATTTTGAACTCAAGTTATCATATCTAAAATTAGGGTATGTCAAGATAGTAATAGCTGTAGAACTGAAGGACAGTATAGCAAGTTCCTAGTCCTTGAGTTATAAAATTATTTCTAGTGAATTCTAAGAAATATTTCAAATCCTCTATTAACTTTATATGGCCACAGGAATAATTTATTATGCATTTATACACTTGAGAATAAATGATTTTCACAAAGCTCTGAAGACTGAGGTTCAAAATCTTCCTCTAAGGGCTAGAAATCTAAAATCAAGGGTTGGACAAACAAGATCATACAAGAGCTACCAGCACAACCATGTTCATTGTAGCATTATTTATCATAGCTAAGATATGGAACCAACCCACATGGCCCTCAGTAGATGAATGAATTAAGAAAATGTATCTATATATCTATATATTGGAATTCTATGCTTCCATCAGAAAGAATGACACCACCGTATTTGTAAAGAAATAATCAAGCCAGATGCCGGTGGCTCATGCCTGTAATCCTAGCTACTTAGGAGGCTGAGTTCTGAGAATTGTGCTTCAAAGCCAGCACGGGCAGGAAAGTCCATGAGACTCTTATCGCCAATAAACCATTAGAAAACCGGAAGTGGCATATTGCCTTAAGCAGTAGAGCACGTGCCTTGAGCTGAAGAGTGCAGGGACAGTGCCCAAGCCCAGAGTTCAAACCCCATAACAAACAAAAAACAAACAAACAAACAAAAAAACAAAAGAAATAATTGTATTAAGTGAAGTGCGCCAAAAATAGGCTCCATGTTTTCCCTCATTTGTAATAATTAGTATATGTCTAGGATAATGCTAGCAGATGAACAGAATAGCTCAATAGCTATGTATATATTACCATATAAAATGATGCTAAGTGAAATGAACTCCAAGACATGGACACAAGAGGATTTTCTTTTTTTATTTTTCTTGTTTTTGTTTTTAATGTACTATGTGATTTCTTGTTTCTTTTGTGTGTTCTTCCTCATATGGTTTATTCCCTGTTATCACTGTATTTGATTTTGGTATCTTGTGTATTGTATATATGTTTATTTCAATTAGGGAAGGGAAGAAAAAGGACAAAGGGTGAACCAATGCAACAGTGATACTCACAATACAATACATTGGAAATGAACTGCAGAACTTATGGGGGTGGGGAAGAAAAGTGGGAGAAAAATGAGGGAAGGTGTAGCAAGTTCCAAAAGATATGCACTCACTACCTTACCTCTGTAACCATAACACCTCTGTACATCACCTTGACAATATAATTAAGAAAAAAGAAAGAAAAAATACAAAACAAGTGTTGGGTTGGAGAATGTTCCTTTTAGAGGCCTTTTGGTTGTATATATCTTGCTTGTCCTAACAGGTAGATGTTCCCTCCCCAAATCCATGGTTATACTTCATCCTGTAGCTGGGCCACTCATTTTTCTGCTTTTTCTGATATTCTATATGTTCCTCTATTTTCACTTATAAAATATCAGTCATTGGATTCAAAGCTCATCCAAATACAGATTGATTTTACGTCAAATTGTTTATATACATATGAATTTCAGGATAAATCTACACCATTGGAATATGTAGACATAAATTCAGGGTTAGTACTATGTAACACAGAAGTTGCAAGCTTTTCTTTTCTCCTTCATCTATTCTTCCATTGAATTATATTTTTATTCTGTTGTTGTATTTGACACATGGTATCTTAGCAACACATGTATTCATGAGCCTTCTTGTATGACGAACACTTAAAAAATCACATTTTATGACTTTTCTATCTTTGTGATTCTTGTGCATAGAACACTGTCTGGTAAAGATCATACTCAAATATTTTCAGTTTTGTAGACCCTATTATTCTAAGAAAAGGAACTACCTGCATTTGTACAGAAGTTTTTCTCTCTGTCTCTCTTTTTAATATTAAATTGTTAGTCAGGTAATCCTAGCAACAGAAATAATTACTTCTATTAGGTATCTACTCAAAGCACTCTAATTAATCTTCTAACCTGGTATGATTTTATACATGCTTTATCAATTCTACTGATAGATTTTTGACTCTTAAGCTCATACATTTAAATAAGATAATATCAGAATTAGTGATTTCCTGAAGATGGTAATATATTGAAATCCTCTCCCCAATATATAAATCTGTGAAGTTTTTTTGTCCTGATATTATTACAGAAAAGAAAATTGAATGAGGTAACTTAGAAGTGAGCTTTGGAGGAGCTCTATGCAATGTAGAAGCTTAAGTAGGAGTTTGGGGAACAGGCTCTTTCATAGAATGATGCTCAATTATGCATTTGTAGATTATTTCAAATATTTTAAAAATACATATTTTTTCAATTCATATCATTATAACTTTAATATAGTTTTCTTCATTTTTAAATCATTTGTATATTCATGATCTTCTAAGGTAATACTAGTCTTTTGCATGTAATTGCTTAATGCTGCAGTAGATTGGCCTGTGGTAGAGGGGGCTAGAAAGGGTAGCCACATAGCTAGTACTTGTCAATGAGATCTGAGGGGAAGCTAGATTTTATTTCTGGGTCAAGAAAAAGGGATATTCCTTTTCCACATATTATTTTGTTGGGCCTCTGACAACAGAGCTGTCAGATTTCTTAGACAAAAAAAGAATAACAGAAGACACAGATCCAATCTACTAAATATGTCAGCCAAAAAGGCAAGTTGAGGCATACCAGGGAGAGAGAACATAAGTTTACTTCGATCAAAATGAAGCTAGCCATCTGAAACAGAAAAAAATGAAAAAGAAAAAGAAAAATTCTAGTTGTCCAGAATGTATATTTCTGAAAACAAAGGAAGTTATAGAAAACTGGTGATAAAAATCACATTGGTTTACAAAAATAGTATAGGGCACTGACTAGTGAGTATTTGCTTACATTGAATATTGTAGGTAAGAAATGCATAAGCAGAGCTAGGGATAGCAACTTGTCTATTATTCCTGAGGCTGATAATGGGAGGATTGAAGTTTAAGGGTAGCCTGAGTAACAACTTCAAGAGACCCCTATTTCAATCAACAAAATCTGGACATAGTAGGGTGTATCATCTGTCATTTCAATTATAAACAAAACATAAATAGTAGGATCAAGTTCCAGTCAGACTCAGGCTAGAAGTGAAACTATTCAAAAGCTAACTAAAGCAAAAATTTCGAGGATTGTGTCAAGTGGTAGAGTGCCTGCTTGGCAAGCATAAGTCATAGAATTCAAACCCTAATCCTGTCAAACACACAAGCAAAACCCAAATTATTTAAGTGGGTAAAGACTATTTCTCATTATTTATGATCTTTATGGCATCAGAGATTTTGTGGACTCCTGCTATGCTAGGTCAGGATGACCAGGTGACTGTAGTCTCATGTCTCATGTTTCCCCCTGGTGCTAAATTACTTTGTGTTTTCAGTTTTTGTGACATTATAAAACCTTCCTCAGACAGAAAGCATGCCTGGCAGCCAGAAACATCTGTTCATGACACTTATATAAGCAAGAAAGCTACCTTGATTGTAAGCAACAGAGATTTCAGCAATTTCTTCAGCTAGTCCTAATTTAACATGTAGTACAATTGGTAGTTGAAGAAGACACATCCATTAACAATTAATATTTGTGCCACAGACTTGCTTTACACATGGAAAATGAAAAAAACAAAAAAAGCATAGATATCCTAGGTTGGGAATCCATCACACAAAGACAATCTTTATATAAAATTGTTTTTCTATAATAGCAAGAGATTGGAGTCAGTAAGTTTTAAAATCGACTAAGAATAAGCAGTTGGTAGCTGTTTTCTTTGGAAACCAAAAATAGTGACATTAAATAACAACCTCAGAACAAAAATCACATCCATGAGGACAAGGCTTTCGAGGCATAATCTTTTGTAACAGCCATTGTCAGGCCTCCAACAGGATTCAAGGTGTACCTCTTGCATTTGCTGAGTTGGAAAAAAATATTGTATATGCATGATTTATAAGAATGTAACAAAGCCAATGTCTAGAGAAAGGGGTATTTTGTGGCCTAGGGAGCTTACTTGAATCAAAAACAGAAAAGTTATAACATAAGAGAATTCTATTCTCAAGGAGACTATATTTGATGTCGGTATAATTTGAGGAAGGGAAGGGAAAAAACAAAATGCTTAATTAGGGATGCAGATTGACCCATTGCAACAATGAGATGTACAAGACACTATGTTGAAAAACGAACGTTACAATTTAGGCCTGGGGTGGTGGGGTGGTGGGGAGTATACTTGTGGGGGTCAGAGGGGAGGGATGGTAGGAGAAAAACAAAGGAGGAGGCAAAAATGCTTGATAGGAAATGTACTCATTACCTTGCTCATGTAACTGTAACCCCTCTGTACAGTATTTTCACAACCAGAAAACTTATAAAAAACCTAAATACATCTGTAAAACTTTAATTACATGCAATTAAAATATAGACTTAAGAAGCTTCTTAATGACCAAGCATATTTTCGTCTAAGACTTTTCATATAGAACCAGGGGAAATTGTGTAAAAAAAGAGCTCTTCATAGGGTAAAGCCAAAATTCTGGGGAGATACGGACTGAGGAACTACTCCTTGAAAATATATAATTACCTGATCCAAAGATGTACTCTACAACCAAATTGGATGATATTTGGTCTCCAGAAATTAATAATTGCTATTGAAAAATAACCAATACGTGAATTTCTCCTTTAAGGGGCTTACTAGGGTTTTAAATTAGGATTTATGCTCACTTGTCTTGTTCCCTCAGCTGGTATTCTACCTCATGAGCCAAGCCTCCAAACAAGCTTTCTACTAATTATTTTGGAAATGGAATCTCATAGACTTTTCTGCCAAGGACAGCTTTGTAAAATAATCCTTCAAATTTCAGCCTCCTGCATGGGTAGAATTACAGATATGAACTACTGGCACATGGCTTTATATTCCTGCTTTTTAAATGAAGAGTTTTCCCTCTCAGTCATTTTGCCAAGCCAAGAGAAGCTGACTTGTTTCATATCATGATTGTGACAATATTTGAAGAGTAAAAATATAATTAAATGAGTTTCTAATCTGCATAGGAATATTTTCTCTCAATTTCCTCTCAAAATTATTCATAATACAGACCAAACCACTGAGAATAACATAATATGATATACATATATATATAATATTTTTATTACATTCTTCTCTAAAAACAATTTTTGTATCCTTCTACCACTCCAGACATCTATTTTAGCATACTAAGTAACATTTGTTTAATATTTTCTTTATATATTATTTGGGATTCTTATATTGTATAAACTATATTTAACACTTCTATGCATAAATTACCTTTCTTAATATTTTTAAGTATTAGGTGGGTGTGAAAGTTTTTGCAAGGTTTTGTTTTAGCTTAACAGGAAAAGAAAAGAAAGAAATTGAAAGATGGAGAGACAGAGACAGAAACAGAGACAGAGGGAAAGACTTCCTGTTATTCAGGTAGGAAATGTGAGTTAAGGCCTCCAATAATATTGTATTTTGAGATCTATGGTATTAACCTATATAACTCACCTTTCTCAACTCTGAACATTGCCTGATATTCACGCTTTGGTATGGACAAGTTTTAAACCTCCTATCCCCCTGGTTATGGCATCCAAGTTATCCTTTTCTTACATAACCACCATTAGGATGAATGTTGCAGTCTGTTTCTTCTGTGGCAGTCCAGTATGAATGATTTTGTATGCTGTGTACCAAAGGTTAACATGCGTGGGTAACCTCTATCTTTCTAAACAATTTCTCTTTTTCTCTCTCTTGCTCTCTCTCTTGCTCTCTCTTTCTCTCTTTCCTACTCAACCTTTTCCTATTAGTTTAAGATATTTTTCGATTTCCCCAGTATAACTTAGGGGACAGTGAAATAACTTGTTTATGAACCTCATTTTTATTTACTGTAGGTTAAAATATCTCTTACACTACAACAAAGCACCACTGGGCACTCTCCTGGCTCTCCCCAAGGTTGAGGTGAATTGCTGGCCATCATATGGACATAGATCCCTTTATTTTTGTGGGTAGCAGCTTCAATCCTGGCATTCATGCCAATTTCTCCAATACTTCAATCTTCATATTTTATTTTTACTTTCAAGTGGTTATTAGTATTTTCTCACATTCCAATAATAATTATTTTATAAAAAAGGGAGCACATGTAATCTATAGTAATATATTTCAATTACCTCTATTGGCAAGTTTATTATGCATGAAACATATCCAATTAGGTCTTAGACTATTTATCTCCAAGGTAGTGATTGCATTCTGCTAGAAAAATGTGATTTGTGCTGGGTCCCAGTGGTTCATGCCTGTACTTCTAGCAACTCAGGAGGTTGAGATCTGAAGATCATGGTTTAAAGCCAGGTCTGGCCAAAAAGGAAAAAAAGAAAAAAGCAAGCAAGCAAGCAAGCAAGATAGAAAGAAAGGAAGAAAGAAAGGAAGAAAGAAAGAAAGAAAGAAAGAAAGAAAGAAAGAAAGAGAGAAAGAAAGAAAAAAGAAAGAAAGGTAAAAACAACAACATAAAACTCATATCTCCACTTAAGCACCCAAACACCTTAAGTGGAATGGTGGTTCAATTGGTCGAATGCTATCCTTGAGCAAAAAAGAACTTCAGGGCCAGTGCCCTTGCACTTATTCTTCAGAACTGACACAAAAAGAAAGAAAGAAAAAAATCAATATGATTTGTAATTCTTTCTAATGTATCCCTTGAATTACTGCTGGTATTCATCGTCAATTCAAAGAAAAAATTCTACCTCTTTCGCAAGAAGATATGTATTTGCTTTATAGTATTGTTTGTACTACTTCATATAAATTTCAATCTGGGAATAGTGGCTCACACTTGTAGTATCAGCTACTGAGAAAAGTGAGGTCAAGAGTATCAATCATGGTTTGAGGATAGTCTGGGGAAAAATCATAATTGGAACTAATAAAATGATGGAGAGATTAGCATTCATCTGTCATGCCAGGTTCAAAGGAAATACATATGGAAGGACCATGTTTGTTACCAGCCAGGCTCGGGAAGAGAAAACTTACTCAAGAAAATAAAAATACAAAAAGGGGTAGATGTTCAAGTGGTAGGGAATTTTGCCTAACAACTACAAGATCCAGAGTTTAAATTTGAGTAGTGCCAAGAAAAAAATAGTAAATTTCATATTTCACAGTGCTTAATTTTACATTTATACAATTGTGTTAAGTATATACATTTAAGTGAATTTATTAAATTCTTAACCGTATATTACTTTTTTCTTCATATAAATCATATTCAAATGAAGAAGAAAGAAAAAATGTTTTAAAGAGATATAAGGTGTTTTATTATCTACTTTCTATTTGATAATTAGTATTAGTGAAGTATTCTTAATGTAGAATATAAGCATTGTTAGAAAATTCAAGCAACAAATAGATTATATAACCAGGCAAAACATTTGCTTTGAGCTTGACCTTTTGTTGGTCATTTGATTCTTCATTTGGAGATATATGATGTCAGTTTGAGCAAGGTTCCATTAATAAATCACATTAATAATTAATTGAGTAAATATAAATATTTCCAGACTGAGAGAAATGCATCATTCTCAGAATGACCAACACAGCATTTTTATATGTTATACATCCTTTTGGACATAATCTAATGAGAACTTGGATTGATTAACTATTATATATAGTGCTTTCATTGTAGTACATTTCAACATACTATTTAAAAATTTTATTTATTCTTAATGTTTTTATTGTGAAAATACAGAGAGGTTACAGTCACATGAGCAAAGTAATAAGTACATTTCTTATCAAGCATTGATGCCTCTCCCATCTCCACAACTACAATTGCCTCCCCTCCCCTGCCCCCCTGCCTAAATTGTAAAGTACTTTTTTCAACAGCGTTTTATACACGTCATTGTTACAATAGGTGAACCTGTTTCCCTATTTAAACATTTTTTTTATCCCTTCCCCTCCCCAAATTATACCAATATCAAATACAGTGAAAAGGTGTTATACTGTGGGGGAGCAACATACAATACAACAAAAAAAATCACATGGTACCTTATAAATATGTTAGAAACAATAGCAAGAAAGAATTTAAAAAAAAACACTTGTGTCCCTATCTTGGTGTTCATTTCTCTTAACTTCATCTTATCTGGTCATATGTACATAGTTTTTGACCTTTTATATTTGTCCCAGACATATCTTTTGTAAGTTTTTGTTTTGTTTTACTATTTTCTTCTTCTGATAAGTAATCTGCTTTAAAATTTTAAAATATTGCCCTTCAAAACCTACAAAAGATACAACTAGATTATAAGTATGCTTTTCTCTAATCATTTAAAAGATTTCAAATTCTTTTCACTGTAACTAAATTTTAGCATAAAATTTTGGTGACTTTTATTCTTGTTTATGAATCAGCTAGATTAACATTTTTTTCAAGAACAGATTGACAAAGAATTCAGACTACTTACTTGTATAGTACTAAAGTTATTTGTAGAGGATTTCCATTTTCTTCATTTGTAGCACAGTACTCAATAATATAGAATGAAAGTGTGGAATTTTCTTTGGAGGAAAAGATCATTTGCACTTGTGACTTTATTTCAACATTGAAATGCACATTCACTTGGCCAAGAGAAAAGAATTTGAGAGAATTTTGATGTTATCCAAAGAAATGAAATGACTTTTATTTTTCCTAATGTCAATCATCCCCTCAAGAATTGTGTGTTTATAGGCAGAAAATGTGCCATTTAGCTAAAACAAAACAAAACAAAACAACAGGAACAACAAAAACAAATAATAATTAAAACAAGATTTCATGGACTGTAATTCCCACAGAATTCACCAAGCACTGGAATTCAATCTGAATTACAAAATAGCTTATGTAAATGTTGCAGAAGCTGAGAAAGGAAGGGATACAATTTTGTTTAAAGTAGAGAAAATCAATTTAGTTGAACACAGTTTAATAAAAGCTGGACTTCATTCAAATCAATTTCCCCATGTGAAAATAAAAACACCCTTTCTCTGATGAGCTATTATGCCAAATTCTCTGATATCAGTTGAGAGACTATTTTTCACTTAAGTAACTGAGAAACAATACAATTTGAATATATTTAGTGTCACAAAAGAAGCTATAGAAATTCTAGAAAGTTAAAGTTATTGAGAAACAAATTAGTTGGCAAGAAGACACCAAAAAAAGACAATTAATCTATTATATTTTTAAACCTTGCCTTTAAGTCTCTGTATAGTAAGTATTAAATTAAATTCCTTTTAAAAAGGAATTATAAAGTCTATTAATTTCTTGTTCTGAAAGCAGCATGTATATATTTTAGTCAGTCCATTTTAGCTGTGATCTCAAGTTAATTTTGAAGCCAATACATTGTAATATTCTTATATACTTATTCATAAGAGGTAAAAATTCCCTCCATTATAACATTTGTATGTACCAGATAATGTAATCTTCTATTTCCTCTAGAGGGATTTACTAAAATATTACATACTATGAATAACATCTTTGTCATTTTCATACTTACTTTAATTAGAATCAAAATTGTAGGTGTTTGGGAAATGACAGAAAAAACAGAGAATTCAAGGTACATAATTTTCCCCTAGCATTTGCAAGTCCCTCCCTCCTTATCTAACTTTGGACAGGGTATTATTAAGTTCTGAAAATATGTCATATATAGGTGACAATTACTGAGAGGCTGAAGAATAGATTTAATAATCACTTTTGGGTGATTCTGACCTAGTTAGGGTAAAGGGAAGGGAAAGGGGAGGGACTCCTTGGATTAGATCCAGATTTTATTCTCTAACAGGAATTTCTTGCTTATCATTCATTATCAATGACTGATATTCACCTTCAGCATAGTGGAAGCAGGCCTTGGGAAATTTATTATCTGGGTAGGACAAAGATTTCCTCCTTGATCACTTTTACATTTTAATAATGTCAGATCAACTTGCCCAATCTTTAGCAAGAATCCTATTAGCTCACTTTACCAAGATGATTACACAATGATCACTGATTTACCGCTTAATTAGTGATTTTCCACCCATGGAGCCACACATGCTTCTTGATTGCAAATTTCCATTTTTGAGTACAATGTATCCATATCAATGTTACTTCTTCTACTATTCGTTGCCCATTTGCCTAAAATCCTTCCATTCCCTCATGTTATCTGGCTCCATTTTCATATGTGTACCTTTAATATCATCATTCTATCTGGTGATTCTTTATAAAGATAAGATATTATTTCCCTGTGTATGATGTACAACTAATTATTTTTTCAAAGGTTTGTCAAATGTATTTCATCCGGCATACTTTTTACTTACATGAAACTGAATTTCAAAATTTCTACTAATTTTAGCCTGTTATAGGACATATGTGTCTGAATATCTGAAGAATTAGCAAGTAAAAAGATATAATATGAATTCTAGGATTCATCATTGTGTGAGTCTCCAAATAATATCATTATTCTTATTATAAACTGTTTCAAAAAAGCAGAAAAGGAACATATCCTTTTGAACTTGTGACTCACCAAAGCAAAAAATAAAAAAATAAGCAAAATGGAAACCTGGAATTAGAAAATGATTAGTTATTTTTATTTCAAAGCATCAATATTCTTTGGAAATCTAAGGTTGGAAGTGTGTTTCTAATTTCATTTCTAACCACAGGCAATTTTAGAAAGTAAGCAAGATAATCTTTTACTGTCAGTTGTCAAAAGTGTTTGATTTTTACAAACCGGGAATGGGGTCCATAGTTACTTACCCTTATGGACTGTATAGAAAACCTGTTCTTGAATGTGATTATCTACAGTGAAGCAATTTTGAAGCCTGAGTTGGCTACAGTAATCATAGCTTTTCCTGACATTCATCCTGCTTCATGGGGCCTCCAGGTGCTAAGCATTTCTCATAGTACCAAGCAGTTGACAAGTTGAAGACTATCAGGCCTTTTGTAGAAGTAAAAATAAAATTGTTTTCCAGCCTACACAATAAAAATATTGTCCATGTGAGTGACAGCCCAAAACATTAGCAGTAGGTCAGTAAAATGAAGTCACTATTGGGTTATCTTCTATGTAGTGACAGTTTGTTTTGGGTAAGAGTTGTTTGTATGAGTGTATGCATTCACATGTGCAGGGGTATTTAAATGAGGGAAAATTCACAATTTATCTCTAAGGTTTTCTTGAACATATAACATTTGTGCAAGGACATAATTATTCCTGACAGTAGCTTGCTTTTCTATTTTCAATGTACCTTCCATCCAATCATTAGGAAGCCATAAATAGATTTATAGGAAGAATAACAAAAATTTATATAAAGAATAACAAAAGTTATTTCATTTCAAACATCTTTGAAACATATTTTTAAAGTTTTCTTCTAAGGTCCTGGTAGTGATGAAGGACTGTAAAGACTCAATGTTAATGTAAGAGAGATTTGGGTCCAGTTACACCATTAAGATTTTCAAGACATTGTATTTAAAAAGAATTGGAATGTGGAGAGCCCAGGGAATTTTCAGGGAAAAAATAAAAGTCATGTGGGAAACTGAACACCCAGGACTTTACAGTGGAGAAGCTAAGGATTGTTTAATGTCACGAAATTCAAGACAGAACATATGAGCAAGATCAGGCACATTATTATTGAATTCCATTCCTTAATTCATATTATTAAGCTCTTCAGATCACTTTAATCTTATAAATCATTAAATCACTAACAGCTAGACTGTGTCTGCCTTCCCTTAGCATTTCTAAACACACTTATTATTTCCTATCATTTGCTTACATGTAAAGAAAAGAAACGCCAGTTTTCCTTGGAACCAATATGATCATATTGTTGATATTTAGGAGGACAAATTCAAAAAGAAGATGAAAAAAATATCCTTCTAACAAAGCCTTTGATAATTTTGGTATCCTTTTGTCCTTGGTCATAGTTGAAAATCCTCCTATCTTGCATAATTCAGCCATTTGGGCTGTATTATACAATGGAAATGGAAAACTGCTACAAAATGGTTACCACCATTGTGCTCTCAGTTTCTCTGACACCAGTGTTTTTCAGTCTCTACTATAATAGAGGTAATGCTATTCTTGTCTTTCTGTGCCAAGCTTTTTAAACTAACATCATCTTCACTTTCATCCATGTTTCCCTTGATGAGAGGATTTCACTCTTTTTGTGGCAGAAGAGCAATCTACTGTGTAGATGGACCACCTTTACTTTATTCAGTCATCATCCGATGAACACTAGTCTTTTCATTTCTTGGCTAGTATAGATTGTGTCTCTGTAACATATTGATTTCATTTCCTGCTGATATATTCCTGGTCAGGGAATGCTGGATCATACAGTGGTTGTAGTTTTAAATTTTAAAAAATGTCCATCGTTTTTTCTATAAAGGCTATATCAATTTACATTTTCACCAACAATATGCAAGAGGTTTCTTATCTTCGTAACTTCTTAGTGTGTTATTTAGTTTTTATGGCAATAGTATCTTCTCTAGATAAGATGATATCTGAAAGTGGTTTTAATTTACATTTTCCTGATGAATTGTGATGCTGAGCACTTTTTATATACCTATTGGATATCTCTATGTCTTCTCTTGAGATATAGCTCTTGTTCCTTGCTATTTGTGTTATTTATATTTTGTCTACTGAGGTTCTGGTATTTCTTTAATACTTAGAATGCCAACATTTTATCTGATATTTTATGTGAATATTTTTACCAATTCTGTAGGATGTCTTTTCTCTCTATTAATCATTAATTTTTCTGTACAGAGCCTTTTACTTTGATATGACCAATTGATCTATAGTTGCTTTTGTTTCCTATGTTTTAGGGTCTTGTCCAAAAATCCTTGCTCATTCCAATGACCTGAAGTATATTCTCTAAGATTTCTTTCTAATACTTGCATAGCTTCAGGACTTATACTAAAGTTTTTACTACATTTTGAATTGAGTTTAATTCAGTTTGACTCTCAAAAAAAAGGAATGTCTTCATCTGAGAGCCAAAAGTCCATTCCATAGTCAAAACTGATTCTGTCTTTCATGTTTGCTACTCATCTGTCTTTCTAACTCAAGAAAAGATAAACAATCTAAGGATTTGAGAGTTGAAGTAATTTTGGGAAGTCAAATCTATTTTTTGTAAGTTCACAGTTTTTTTTTCAGACATTTTAGCTTACAATGCATTTGAAGTCAGAAGCCAATAATTTGCTTTTTTCCTTCCACTTTGACCCTCAATTGGAATTTTTCCAACCACATCTTTTATTTTTATTTTTTTAATTTTTAATAAGTATTTTTATTGTGAAAATACCATACAGAGGGCTTACAATTACATGAGGAAGGTAATGAGTACATTTCTTATCAAGCATCGTTGCCTCCTCCTTTGTATTTTCCCTACCATCCCTGCCCTCCCATCTCCACAGCTACACTCACCTCCTCCCCCGCTAAACTTGTAAAGTTCATTTTTCAACACAGCATCATGTACATCTCATTGTTACAATGGGTCCACCTGTATCCCTTTTAAATAATTTGTTTTTTCCCTTTCCCTCCCCAAATTATACCAACACCAAATACAGTGAAAACAGGGCTTATATCGTGGGGGAGGGACATACAAAGCAACAAAAAATCACATAAAAATATGTTAGAAAGAATTTCAAGAAAGAAAAAAAAACACTTATGTCCTTATCTTAGGATTCATTTTGCCTGACATTATCTTATCTGAACTTTTCTGCTTGTTTCAGACATATACTATGTATTGCAAATAAGGGAAAACAATGGAGCCTTTGTTTCTTTGGGTCTGGTTTACTTCACTTAATATAATTTTTTTTCAAGTTTGTCCATTTCCTAACAAATGGGGCAATGCCATTCTTTCTGTTGGAGGCATAGAATTCCATTGTGTATATATACCACATTCTCTTGATCCATTCATTTACTGAGGGCATCTGGGTTGGTTCCATATCTCAGCTATGGTCAATAATGCTGCAATAAACATAGTCGTGCTATGGTAGTTTAGTGTGGTCTTGTTTGTGAACATTTGGGTAAATGCCCAAAAGTGGGATTGCTGGGTCATAGGAGAACTCTATGTGGAGTCTTTTGAGGAACCTCCATACTGCTCTTCCATGCTGGGGAAGGGTGTGGAGAGCATGGGAGGTGTGGGGGGTAGTTGTGGAGGTGGGAGGGAAGGAATGGTAGGAGGAAAAGAAAGGAGGAGGCAACAATGCTCAGTAAGAAATGTACTCATTTCCTTGCTCATTTAACTGTAATCCCTCTGTACAGCATTTTTACAATAAAAACATACCAAAAAACCCACACAGGTAAAAATATAAAAAGTAAAAAGTGAATATTAATAAATTAGGAAAATAATTGTGCAGCCTGAGACCAAAGTGCTGAAATGATAAAATGCAGTTAAATTAACCATTTTAATCTTAATTTTGAAAAGCTTATTAGACTGAATCAAATATGCATTTGCTATGTCTGTTTTCCTAAAATAAAGTTTGGTGTAACATAAGTAGATACTCAAAATTCTTTGTTATCTGGAATGATTAATTTCAATTATTGCGGCTTATTTGAGGATGATAGCAGTACTGTGTTTGGATAGTTGATGTTTCTGGAGCTAAAGAAACGTGCCATCATGGAAAGCATTAAAGTACTTCAAGATCTGTATTAGAATGATAATCCTAATTAGTATAATTTAATGTCCTATAATTAATTTTATCTTCAAGTGGGAATATTTATAAGAGCTATCTAGAGTGTCAACTAGATAAATTCAAAATTGCAGTCATGTTGAGAACCTGACCTGGTTTGGGAAATTATCTCTATTTTAGGTACACTTGCTTTTCTCTATTTTATAATAAATGTAGGTGCCATGTAATAGTTACAGATAAATTTCCTCACATCAATAGGATGTGATATAAATAGGACTTTGAGAAGACAGAGCAGTATTTGAGCATTTTTCCTGAAATATATGAAGAATACAATTACTACCTACTTGCTTCACATCTTTTATTGACAATAAAGTTCCCTGTGATTGATCATCTTAGACTGATGATTTATTTTGTCCAGCCTGATATAGAGTCATTTTTAGTTATGATAGAGAAGATAGTCAATGAGATTACACTGATATATTGGCAGATAAATTGACAAAGGAGTAGATGAAGACATAAACTTAGACAAAACCAGTGAAGAAAAAAGGAAGATGGACATATCATAAGCCAGTAATTAGTTTTCTCAGTCCATCATTCATAATTGACTTGGGCTTTTTGACTAGAAGTTAAGCAATATGATATTGATATGTATTTAAAATAACTTCCTTTTACCTCTTTTTGATGTACTGAGGCTTGAACTCATAGCCCTGAGATTGCTAGTCAGATACTGTACCAGTTGAACTGTGCCCTCAACAGCAAGTTTCTAATGTACTTTCGATCTTCAATCATGATAAGAAAAGCCGGTGAATCTTCTCTAGTCTCCCAAATGTTTTGTTTATAAAAGTGGGAAGACTAATAGTTTAAATAGGAGAGCATCAGTATTTTTGAAGAGAAATCATTATATATATATAGTTTATATAGAATGCATAATATATAATATATAGTTTATGTAATTTATATATAACATACATTATATAATTAATATATAATATGTAGCATATATGATTACAGATAATCACATACATAGTTATATATAATCACATATATAGTTTAGTTGGAATTCTCTGAGTAGGTTAGGGAAGAGATGTGGATACTGAGAACCAGGACTTGCAAGCTACTTATGCATAATGGGATTCAGGTGTGAGGTGATGCATAAAATACATTTGTATAAAGTAGAAGCTTGAATAACAGTATCATCAAAATCTTTTCCAACTCAAAGGCCAATGACAGCTTGAATTCTGTGTTCGATTGATAGTCATCCAAAGAGAAAGAACAGAAGACATTTATTCCCAACTCACAATTCATACGAAGTAAATAAATTATATAATGAAGACAGCAGTTTCTACAATTATTCTGTTAGCACACACTTGTCTTTTCTTCAGCTCTGGACATTTTTTTTTCTTTACTGGACTCACCAACAGCCTCCTTGAATCCTTCCTATTGTACCAATGTTCTCTAGCTTCTGCTTACTTCATGGTCTTAAATCTAATCACACATATTTACATCTTTTTAAAATGCAGGGAACTCACATATAGGAATCAAATTATTCTGTAAAAAGACAGTCCCTTAATCTTGTCCACAATTCTGTAGGTTAACAAAGCCAGGCCACAGCAGGGATGGTTCATTCTTAGGGTCATAATAAGAGGAGATCAAATGGCTAGAGAAAATAAAGACAGCATGAGTAGGGCGATGCTTTAATAGTGTTAGCACTCCCTTCTACCCCCATGATCTACAGCAGCTGGAGAATCTTATATGATTCTTTCACTTAAATTACTTGATTAGAGTAGCTGTTTTTCCATATGACTTCTCCAAAAGGATCTTCTGAGCTTTCTCACTGTATTGATCTTAGCTTGTTAAAAATTCTTGTGCCCCCTTATTTATTGGGCAGTTATTTCTTTGAGGATTTGTTGTTGGTAGATTTAATTTTTTGAGCTCCAAGTATATTTTAGATATGAGACCCTTATCTGTTGTATGACTAGTGAAGATCTTCTCCCAATCCATGGGCTTTCTATTGATCTTGCTAGCTATGTCCTTTGCCATGCAGAAGCTCTGTAGCTTCATGCAATCCCATTTGTCCAACCTTTCTTTGATTTGTTGTGTTTCTGGGTTTCTATTAAGAAAATTTTGGCCTGTGCCAAGGAGACCTCCTTGGAGTAGGATTTTCCTATTCCTTCCTGTAATGTTTTCAGGTTGCCTGTTTTGACAACGAGGTCTTCGATCCATTTGGAGTTGATGTAAGACTGCTGGAGGGGATGTGGCCAGAAGGGAACCTACTGCATTGGTGGTGGGAGTGTAAACTTGTTCAACCACTTTGGAAAGCAGTATGGAGGTTCCTCAAAAGATTCCATATAGAGCTTCCCCAGCAATCCCACTTTTGGGCATTTATTCAAACAATCACAAACAAGGCCATACTACGGCTACCAGCACAACTATGTATATCACAGCATTATTTACCTTAGCTAAGATATGGAACCAACCCAGATGTTCATCAGTAGATGAATGGATCAAGAAAATGTGGTATATATACACAATGGAATTCTATGCCTTCATCAGAAAGAATGACATTGCCCCATTTGTTAGGAAATGGAAAGACTTGGAAAAAATTATATTAAGTGAAGTAAGCCAGGTCCAAAGAAACATAGGTCCCATGGTTTCCCTTATTTGCAATAACTAGTACATGTGTACGACAAGCAGAAAAGGCCAAAACCTATGTACATATGGCCATATAAGATGATGTTAAACGAAATGAACCCCAACCTATGGACACAAATATCTTTTTGCTTTCTTGCTATTGTTTCTAATGTATTTATAATAGAACCATGTGATTTTTTTGTTGCTTTGTATGTTCCAGCTCCACAGATAACCCCTATTTTCACTGTATTTGATGTTGGTGCCCTGCATTTTGTATATACACTTCTCTAATTCAGAGAGGGGACGGGAAAAAACAAAATACTGAAATAAGGATACAGGTTGTCTCATTGTAACAATGATATGTACAAAACACTATGTTGAAAATGAACTTTACAATTTTGGTGTGGAGGGTAGATGTGGAGGTGGGAGGGAAGGGATGATAGGGAGAAAAGAAAGGTGGAGGCAACAATGCTCATTAGGAAATGTACTCATTACCTTGCTCATGTAACCCCTCTGTACAGCAATAAAAAAGCATACCAGAAAAACCTCTTGTGAGAAGACAGCATCCCCAGAATTTCATATTGAAATTTCTTGACTAAAAGCTAGATTTGGAGTGGGATGCAAAAGTACACAGTTATAATCTCAGCACATACGAAGTTAAGGCAGAAAGATCTTGTGTTCAAGGCTATGCTGGGCTATATTGCCAGATCCAGGCTCTCTGTCTTTCTGTCTGTCTCTGTCTCTATCTCCCCCAACATACCGAATGCCACAGCTTTTGGCTATAGATCAGAGCAGACTCATTACTGGAGAGAAATACACAGGGATATAAGGTCCAGGAGATATGTTTCATAATGTGAGATTGGTTACTAATCACAATGTCTACTGTCCAAACAATGTGACTAGAAGCCCAGAAGATCACAGCGCAGTAAATTGGAACCTAAAACTTATAGTCTTGATTCATGTGCACTTTTGTGTGATTTTCACAGTCTCTCTTTTACATTTCAAAATATCAACACTCACTCTCTTGAAATGTAGCTAAGACTTCCTTAAGGATTCTAACAATGTTACACATATTTGTTCATATCAAACTGAGGTTTCCTCTGAGGTTGTATTGAAATTGTATTCTTAGTGCTGTTACTAAAAATAAGAATAATTTGTCCCAGTAATGATTTAAATCTAATCCTTAGATTGAAGTTATTTTTTGCAAATTTTTATGCTGAATATTTCTCTGGTAACATATATGATTAAAACAGAATGATTCAAAAAACAACAGACTTGGCAATTCAATCGTATTTAAGCGTTTTACATTGCTAAACAGAAACTTGAGAAATTGGGGTGAGGTTTAGGGGTAGAGTATTAGCCTAACATTGAAAGGGAACTAGGTTAGATCCCAACATGATCACAACAAACAAATAAATGGAACAAAAAGTTTTGAATATCTGTTTATCAAAATATCTTTGGGAATTCTGAAGAAATAAATGTCTGTATGGGAAGATGTAACATTTTGGAAAGAGTATACTCACAAGGAAGAAACTGTATACATTGTGTACAATGTTGATATTTTGTTAGTAAAATTGAGACTCAAAATGCTCTTTTTTGTCTTTTATTAACAATTTAATTTTAATTTTTATTGTGGAAAATATTGTACAGAGGGGTTACAATTACATGGGCAAGGTATTAAGTACATTTCTTATCAAACATTGTTGTCTCCTCCTTTGTTTCCCCTTCCCATCTCCCGTCCCCCTCTGCTTATCAGCTGGCTTGTTCTCAGATCAGCTAGAACACATTCTGTGACTAATGATGCCAAACAAGGGAGAAATGTGGAATAGCACATAAAATGGTATTTGAGGACACAAACCTTATATCACCCATCAAATTTGAGTAGTGTTATTTTGTCAAGGAATGTGAAACAGACCATCCATTCCTAGGTTCAGAAAATTGGGGGTTAAAAAGGTTAGCAATGAATTAAGAGATGAAAATAGAGGCAAAACATGGCTAGATAGCAAATAAAGAGATGAGGAATAGAAGGGTTCAGTTGTATGCATTTGTTTTCCATATTTTAAGTGAGTAAACTAGGATGGATTATTTTAATTGCTTGCTTGTAGTATATTTTCTTTTCCTTCTCTCCCTCTGTGCACATCAGTTCAAATTATTTCCACATTGGAATAAATGGCACGGATACAGATACAGGTGGGAGAAATCATCCTCTGCTAGATTTTCTGTTAATTCAAAACAGAAACACTCTGTCTGCATTCAACCTTCTCTTCTTTTGGTCCTTAATATCTTTTTTTTTTTCCTGCCTTCCTTCACATTGGAGAAGCTGCAGCTGCAAGACACATTGGAGAGAGCCCACCTTTAGGGAGGAGAGAGAAAGTAGAGGGGCTGTCATTCAAAAGTGGTATTGCTTTGGAATTTCTGCGAACAACCATGTCACTATTTATTTGATGGTGAATCATATTGTTTTAGTGGAGACTCTGTGTGTGTGTGTGTGTGTGTGTGTGTGTGTGAGAGAGAGAGAGAGAGAGAGAGAGAAAGAGAGAGGTCATTTCCCACATTTTTCATCCCTGGCTAACATTGGAGTATTCATATTAAGGGAACCTAGGGAGGCGCCCATATAGATGATAAATGCTTTCACAGGGAGCATTGTTTGAGCAAGTGATTTATAAATAAATATTAAATAAATTATTAAAAATATAATAAGCCTTCACTTCCATTAGGTTGAAGGCTTAAAATTGAATCCCTATGATCTGTCTACTCCTAGTTGAAAGCAAAAAGGCACGATTAAAAAAAACTTATTTTTGATACCAAATATTTGAATTCTCCAGACCACACAAGATTAGCTGAACTTGTCGGAAGTAAAGATTTAGAAGGGAAATGATTAAACTATTTTCCTCCAAACATGAGTTTCAGAGAATTATTTCCTGGAAAAAAAAAAGGCTACACTTCTACAGAATTCCTCTAGTAAGACCACACCTGGAAACTTCAGTGTTTTGCTCAAGGCGTTTTGCTAGAGAGGTATTTGAAAGGTATCAAAGAGCTAAATGAAACCACCTGGAGGCTGCTCCATGGCCATCACCGGCCTGTTGCTCTACAGCTGTCAGGCTGCTGCTTGGTTCTTTATCAGGTCCTCTCAAAACAGGGTTCATTAAAAGGTGTCAATTTGGTTTTATAGGTGACAAGAGCTCTACATTTATGAAGGGTTGTTGGTAAATGTCTATATATAATATTAATAACGGCTATTTCAATATTCATGAGGGCAAACTATTTGCCCCAGAAGATAGAATTGCATACAAAATCAGAAAGCTCAGGGATGTAATGCAAAGTATTTCAAATGTGTGTAAAATAATTGTTTCCACACCCTAAAATATTAAAGCCCAAGACACAATTCAACAGGAAAGAAAGTAATAATCAGAAAAAGAACACATGCTGAATATCTCAGTTATTGACCATATGAACAATAATTTTCCCATAAAATGTACATAGAGCCTTGATTCTTCTATAGCTGCTTCTCTTTACATTTAAAAAAATATGCATGTAAACTTGTGACATAGGAGAATTTGAAGAAATCATGTTGGATACCTATGTATTTCTTCATGACAGAAAATATTATTTTTAGAAGTGGAGAACAGAAAGATGTCAATATTTCAGAATCAGTCATCATTCCTTTTTTAATCTCTTATTTTATTTCACTTAATTTATTTCTGTGGTACCAGAGACACAAGCTACGTCCCTCCAGGTGCTACTAGACCAATCATATAACATTCCTTTTATTTCCATTTACTTTTGTTCAGATTCTGCTTACTCCAGGATAGCTGAGGTTACAACTGTGGGCTGCTACTTCTGACATCATTATCAATCTTATTTTACATATTAAGAAGAACTTTTTACCATTTAAAATCTAGTTATTTTTATAATGCAAAAATTAAAAACTAAATGAGAATGAAACTGCCAATTCTATAACTCCAAATATATTTTTGTTCTTCAAATTGTATTGCTAAAGAATTGTATTTACAGTGTTATCTTCTTTTTGTGTATAAATAATCATATAAATTCCTAAAGTATGGTCAAATTGCTATATTGATTTGCAACACTAAAAAGTTAATAGGTCTTTAATTATTTATGGATTCATTTTTCTAATTCAGTGCAACTGATCCTGTGTAGTTCATTTAACAAAGTAAGAATTCATTCCAGACTTTTAATTGTATTCCCTTATTTTATTGAAGAGCACTCTCTCTCCCTCTCAGACGTTATTTCTCTGTTTCTTTCTCCACCTACTTTTCTCACTGTAAAACAAGTTTGTGTTTGTGCACATGTGTGTTTGCTTATGAAATATTAATATGCATGGAGATTGCGATCAGTGTCTCAAAGAGACTAGTTGGCTAGATCATTTCATTCTGAAATCACAGCAGGCTTTTTGTTTGATTTAGTTTATATTTGCAAGTTTTAGGAGCTAGGCTGGTTTTCCTCTAGAATGACATCTGTCTTTGATTTGTCTCTTTTTTTTCTTTGTATGATATTATCACATTTTCTTTGTGCTTCATAATTTATTCACATTTGAACATGAATCCAAAAGCATTGATAGATTAGATTTTATTTCCTCTCCTAGGTGATGGTATAGATTTTATATTCCATCATGGCAGCAGGCATACAATACTTGTAACAATGTTATTCACTGATGAGGAGTTTGAGTGCTGAGTTCTGGTGATGACCAGCTACTTTACTGCTCTACCACAATATGTGGTGCCCCCAATTGCAACCTAAAAGTAACCTCTCCAATGATACTTTGAAGCTACTTGAATGTCTAGTTTCCAAAATATGAGGCATCTAAAGGTTTTAACATTGTTATTGGCATTGTAACATTGCTGATACACTTTCTGTAGATATTTTTGTTTTAAATGCAACTATATTTACCCTTGTTTTTTCTTTTGCATCTGGATCTTAAGTTTTATTACAAGTGCTTCTCTTATTTCAGAACTAATAATGGCTTTGTAGTTTATATTTCCATTTTATGCCTATGTTAAATTAAGTTTTTTAAACAAAATGTATGGTCTTTGCATCCAAAACTAAAACTACTTATTAAATCCATATTTTGCTTATTGACTTGAAAGTCTATCTTTAACATGTAAGTTCCCAAATATGTGATCATATTTCAAACTTTTATTTTCTGTTTTTATATGCCCTTATTATTAATTTTGAGGCTTTATGATGTACTATAATATTTGGTAAGACTGTGACTATCTCATTTCTTTCTTGAGATCTCTTTTATGTAGATGCTTTTCATATATACATAAAAATCTACTGATATATTTCAATATAAATAATTGCTGGTGTTTTGTAAGGGTTGTGACTATATAAATTGTTAGACATAGTAATGGCCAAATGATTTTGTTTCTTCTTATCTAAGAACATGGCCCATCTCAACTTTTAAACTATGTTTGTATTTTTTAAGAGGTGTATCACAATACTCATAGTGGAAGTAATTCTTTCAGAATGACTAATGCCTGTTTCAGGTTTTATTGCTATCAGATCTATAATTTGTATCTATCTATCTATCTATCTATCTATCTATCTATCTATCTATCTATCTATCTATCTATCTATCTTTCTTTCTTTCTATCTATCTATCTATCTATCTATCTATCTATCTATCTATCTATCTATCTATCTATCTATATCTAAGTATATTTTAAATATGAAGCCCTTGTCTGATGTATATCTGGTAAAAGTCTTCTCCCATTCTGTAGGATTTCTATTTACCTTGTTAGCTATTCCCAAACCATGGAGAAACTCTTCAATTTGATGCAATCCCATTTATTGAGTGTTTGATTTGTTGTGGTTCTGGATCTTTACATATGAAAATTTGACACATACCTTGGAGCCCTAGTGTATATCCTATCCCTTTCTGGAATATTTTTAGGATGCCTGGCCTTATATTGAGGTCTTTGCTTTATTTTGCAGAAATGTTTAACATCTCTGGCCATAAAAGAAATGCAAATTTAAACAACATTGAAATTCCACCTCACCCAAGTTAGAATGGCTATTATTAAAAAATTAACAGTAATAAATTCTGTCAGTGATGTAGCCAAAAGGGAACTTTACTACACTGTTGGTTGGATGTGACCTTATTCAAGCACTCTGGGAAGCAGTATGGAGGTTCCACAAATGAATAAACATAGAGCTTCTCTATAACCCAGCAATTCCTCTCCTGGCATCCAGTAGATCACAAATGAGGCCACACTAGAGCTATCATTTCACAATTATTTACAATAAAAAGTATGGAATCAGCCCTGATGCCCCTCAGTGGGTGAATGGATGGAGAAAATGTCATGCATATGCACAAGGGAATTCTACTCTTCTGTCAGAAAGAATAATATTTTCCCATTTGTAAGGAAGTTGAAAGACTTGGAAAAAATTCTATTAATTAAAGTAGATCAGATACAAAGAAATATAGGTTTCATGGGTTCCCTGACTTGTTGTACCTATAAATCTCCAAGTAAATATACTGGATGGGAAATACACACACACACACACACACACATTCTGAAATAATGAGTTATACAGTTCTCTAGACATTCACACTGTGAGAACAAAGGAGGATATTCATAAGAGCAGATCACAAAGGGACAATAGGTAGGTATATATGTTCACATAAAATAGTATTTTTCAAAATGAACTCTAAGAAATGGAAATGAGATTTTTGTTGTTGTTTTGTATTGCTTTTCTTTTTGTTTTGTTTGTTAGTTTATTTCTTTGGGATGGTAAAGGTGAGTACAATAAAGATAGATGAAAGGGTGAATAAGTACTGCAGTGTTACTCACTAGACACTATGCGGAAAATGAACTGTACAACTTGTGGGTGGGGATAGGAAGGAAAAAGTGAGAAAATGAGGGAAGGGGTGACATAATTTAAAAAGAAATGTACTCATTACTTGCCTTAGCTAACTGAAGCCCCCTCTGGACATCACCTCTACAATAAAATATATTTTTAAAAAGGAAATAAAATGAACTATGTTTATTCTGTTGTTTCTATTGCTAAAATTGATGAACATGTTATAAGACAAAAAAGCATTTTTATTTTAAAATAATATTTAAATAACATTATTCAAAATAATATTTATTAATATTTAAATAGTATAACATTTAAATAATATTTAAATATATTTATTATTTAAATAATATTTATTTTAAAATAATATTCATATTTATTCATGATCAAATGATAATATTTTAAATAAATTATATTATCTATTATAAATCATATCATTTAATGGTGATGCACAGAGCAGTCAGAATTTCATAGGCCACGTAATACATACATTACTATTTGTAAAATGTTTCTCCTTCCTTTGCTTTCTCTAAGTTTTCCTCCTGTCCCTACCCACAAGTTGCATATTTCATTTTTCACATAATGTCAAATGAACACTGCTGCATTTGTTCCCCCTTTGTCCCTCCATTTCTGTGCCCTCCACTTAAAAAGTAAGAACTAAATTATTAAGATCTAATTATTATTTTTCTTTAGAAAAATAAATTGCCCAAATATTGTAATAAAAGATTTTAATGATGATTCAAGTGGTCTGATATGAGAAATATTTTTGGATACAAATAATACACAGAGATATTGCTCATAATTTAAGAGATAATTTAAGAATGACAATTAACAGAACATGTGAAAGGGGAATGGAATAGTGGGCTTCAGAGAGACTGGCCATTATACCAATGACCATAGTTAGATACGATCAAGAAGTGCTGGTAGACTGTTGCTTGGTTGGTTAACCACAGAAAACAATTTTGTATCAAGCATTGTTGCCTCTTCCTTTGTTTCCCCTTCTCATCCCTTCCCACCCACCCTTCCCACCTTCCCAGCTCTTCCCCGCCCCCACCCCGCCCCGCCCTGCTGAAGTTGTAAAATTCTTTTTCAACATAACGTCTTGTACATCTCATTGTTGCAATGGGTCCACCTGTATCCCTAGATAAACGATTTGTTTACTTCTCCTCCACAAATTATACCAACATCAAATACAGTGAAAATAGGGATTATACCGCGGGGGAGGGACATACAAAACAACAAAGAAATCATCTCATAAATATGTTAGAAATAATCGCAAGAAAGAAAAAACATTTGAATCCTTACCTTGGGGTTCATTTTCCTAACATCACCTTATCTGACCTTTTCTGCTTGTCTCAGACATATACTAGTTATTGCAAATAAGGGAAACCATGGGACCTATGTTTCTTTGGGCCTGGCTTACTTCACTTAATATAATTTTTTCCAAGTCTTTCCATTTCCTAACAAATGAGGCAATGTCATTCTTTCTGATAGAGGCATAGAATTCCATTGTGTATATATACCACATTTTCTTGATCCATTCATCTACTGAGGGGCATCTGGGTTGGTTCCATAGCCTAGCTACCGTAAATAATGCTGCAATAAACATAGTTGTGCTGGTAGCTTTAGTGTGGTTTTGTATGGAGGTTCCTCAAAAGACTCCACATAGAGCTCCCCTGTGACCCAGCAATCCCACTTTTGGACATTTAGAAGAAACTATTTTGACTGTTTGCCCAATAAGGAACTAAAAATAAAAATATAAAAATAAATAATACATTTAATCAGATTTAAACCCTGTATAGGTATGCCTGTAGTGTGATATAATAGTCTGCTCTGTAGTTAAACATAATTTTTGATAGGTCAATTAAAATTTTGAAAAGAGTTACTACAATTCTTGAATTTCCCACATTTTATCTCTAACAAGCTATGCAACAATGGCTCATTTCTATCTTTCCTATAATCGTATATACTCAAGAGATTGAGATCAAATCCAGCTTCCGAAGATAAACCTTCTAGATCCTTATCTCCCATTAACCAGCAGGAAAGGCAAGTACTATGAGAATTTAATTATTTAAGCTCTCTTCACATTCTGTATATTATGCCATTCTCTCTTATTTTGTAAGAAAATTAAGTGGAAATGAAATATTCAGAATAACGTGTTCCTTATCTAGGTTTTTTAAAGTAGTAGATTAACAATAAATCACTCTTTTCATATTGGATGAGTTATTAAGTAGTTATTATTAACCCGTACTCCAGTGAAATTAAATATTTAAATCCTATTTGACTCACATGAATTTCTAAACCATTCTAAACAATGCCGTTATTTTTAATTATATTTTTACACAAAAAATTAGAATAACATATTGAGAATGGATGACTAGGCTTTAAAAAGATTGACTATAAATACAAATTTAACAAATAGTAATCCTTCAATAGAGAAAGAATTCTTCTATTATGAAAATAAGATAATTTGTTTTAGAAAGAAAAGAATTGGGCTGGGAAGGTGGCTCAGTGGTAGAGCGCTTGTCTTGCATGCCAGAGGCCCTGGGTTCGATTCCTCAGCACCACATAAGCAAAAAGAAAAAAGCCGGAAGTGGCGCCGTGGCTCAAGTGGTAGAGCGCTCGCCTTGAGCTGAAGAGCTGAGGGACAGCGCCCAGGCCCAGAGTTCAGGCCCCATGACCGGACCAAAAAAAAAAAATTAAAAAAAAATTAGAAAGAAAAGAATTATGTATCATATTGTAGTGTCTTATGATTGATTGATGAAGGACATATGTATAACTTTAGTATTTTAATCTAATTTGATATGAATATGATTAGAAATCTAAGAATTGATTTAAAACCAGGAAATAGTTTAAATGTTGGAAATACAATCTTCTTCACATATTCATGGCAGTTATGAATAATGATGAACAGTTATTATTGTTAGCCACAAGCTTTTGTTAGTATTAGAGAGAAAGAAAAAGATCTAATTGGTTTCACTTTAAATAGAAACTTACTGGGGGAGTAGAGGTTTGTAGGTTATAATTGCTCATTGTAAAGGAAATTAAATTTCTTTTAATGCTTAATGAAGTGTAGATTCAGTTTAATATGGAAAAATCCTATTATATATATTTATTAAGCATAATAATGATGTCAAAGTAGCTATTGACTTAACTAAACCTCTCTATTGGTTCTGTTCTTATTAAAGATCAAGAACAAAATCATCCTTCATGTTGAATAGTTAATGAATTGTTACACTTTCAGCAAGAAACTTCTATCATTTACTATTATGCATGGATTTCTGATTGGTGGATTTAACATTACTGACATTATCTTTTAGATTACAACTGATCAATTGTGGCTGATATTCCAGTTATTTTTCATATTTGAATAAGTGTGTTTCACTAAGAGTATTTCATTAATGTTTTCTGTGGCCCCAGCTATTATCCCACACTGTTTCAGCTGATTCTAGTTAACTTTTATAATCAGATTTTTTTCAACTTATTTCACAGGGATAAAGTACTTTGCCCACATCCTTTTAAGAAATTTTGGAGAATCCTAGTGATTTCATGAACAATTGTGCAGTAAAAGTAAGTCCTTATAAATATTCTACTTCTAAAGCTTATTTGAAAGATACTAAAACAAAATTATTGAGTCACTGAATATATAAAATTATCCCTGGTCCAGAAATATAATTATGAGAAATTATTTTTGTTCAAATTATATATAAACTTAAAAGATACAATAAAAATTTGAATGACTATGTGACTTATGAAAATACAATCAAATTAAATTAATAAATACTTTCTAAGAAGGAATGACAACCTGTAGCATTTGGAAGATATTTTATAAAATAATCAAAACAAAAGCCACATGATTCAGCGTACTATTATGTGATTTATCAGTGAACACATGACAAATTACATGCTAACCCACCAATAGCATGAACCCGAGCAATGTCACAACCTGTCCTGGGAATATCAGAGGGGAAATAATTTTCCTATTTTCAAGCTTGAAATTGTCCAAATCTCTATGTTTTCTGTCCCACTGGAAGCAACACTAGATTTGGTGATGGAGGAGATTCTTAAGAAAAAATTCCATAGTTTGTACCTTAAATCTGTACCAAAGTCCCTTGTGTTAAAGAGGTTGGCATTATAGGGAGAAGAGGGATTTAGAACCTTAATGAGGTAAAGAATGGTGGGAATAAATGTTAAGTCAACAGAGACAGAGACAAGAACTTAAAGAGAAAGATCCTGCTGTCTGTCATGAGGGAACTATGTCAAAAACAGGTGGTTAGGTTACTATCTTTTCCAAAATGTCAGAGTTCATTTCATAGCAATAAATTCTAAAGCCATTCTAATGTCAATGGCACTTAATTCATTATTTACATTAAATTCTAATTGAAATGAGCAGCAATTTTCATTTGCTAAATCTTAGGTATATATATATATATATATATATATATATACAATATGTATTATATATACATATACATATATATATATATATATATATATACAGAGAGAGAGAAAGGAGGGACATAGAGAGGATAGAGAGAAAATATTGGCATAACATAACATGTAAGGACGATTCTTGTTCCATAAAATCTTGTGTATATCCCGTGTGAGTATGTGTGAGCCAGTGTCTGGTGTCTCTGGGTCTGAATAGCTGACCCTTGAATAACATAGTTATGAACTGCATTCAAACTCTTGCACATAGTTTTTCTTTTTGGCAATTAAGCCAATTTGGGAAGGAGGGGAATCCCAGATGGACTGTGTAGGGCAGACATGCTGAAGATAATTGAGAAAAGCAATGTCTTAAATTCATGAAACATGTAGATAGTAGTACATTTCACAAAATACTTACAAGTCTATAAAAAGTTAAGTATTTCAAAATACTTAATACACACTTAGACTATACACGATGCCATTTGCAGTCAAGAGAAATGCAAATGAACAGGAGAACACACTGTTAAATCATAAATGCTAAAAATCATCTATATACTCTAGTACTATAAATAATGTAATAATATTGTTGCCACCTTCTGTTATTACTGTGGATTTCAAATGTGTGCTTTAAAAGCCCTGTTATTGCTAATTATCTCCAGTAGTTACTTTGGCATTGCTTTTGGCAGTGACTGTTATCTCTCCAGTTTCTCATGCAGTTTACACCATATGTAATATGTATAACATACAAAATATGTGTCAATCGACTGTTGATGTTATCAGTAAGGCTTCCAATCAAAAGCAGGCTAATAGAGGTTAAGTTTGAAGAGTCAACATCTAGATTTCTGACTGCACAGATGTCATTAACCTTGCATTGTACAACCTCTGGTGGGGTGATCCATGCCTGTAATTGTAGCAACTCGAGAAGCAGAGAGAAAGATCATAATTTCTGTTCAGAGCAGGAAAAGTTAGCTGGTGACTACAAAAAGTAAAAATTAAAACAAACATAAATTCTTTTTTTTATCTCAGTAAAAAATATTTCTTTTTTTATTGTGAAAATACCATACATAGCAGTTACATGGGCAAGATAGTGAGTACATTTTTTTTTTATGTTGGTCGTGGGGTTTGAACTCTGGGCTTGGGCGCCATTCCTGTGCTCTTCAGCTCAAAGCCAGCGCTCTACTGCTTGAGCCACAGGGCCACTTCCCGTTTTCTAGTGGTTTATTGGAGATAAGAGTCTCATGGACTTTCCTGCCAGGGCTGGCTTTGAACAGTGATCCTTTCTTATCATTTCTTTATTTTATTTTATTTATTTTTTTGTGAACATACTGTACAGAGGGGTTACAATTACTTGGGCAGGATAATGCGTACATTTCTTATCAAGCATTGCAGCCTCCTCCTTTGTTTACCCTTCACATCCCTTCCCAGCCTCTCCTCCCCACCCAATCCTTCCTTCCTCCCTCCCCCCCCTCCACCAACGTTGTAAAGCTCATTTTCGACATGACAACTTGTACTTCTCATTGTTGCAACAGGTCCACCTGTATC
>NW_012267306.1:7103516-7149498 GCF_000151885.1 Dipodomys ordii
TTGAGGAGCGTTTTTGCTATTCGGGGTCTTTTATTGTTCCATATGATTTTTTGGGTTGCCTCTTCTATTTGCTTATAAAATGAGGTTGGAATTTTGATAGGTATTGTGTTGAATTTGTAGATAGCCTTGGGAAGTATTGCCATTTTCATGATGTTAATCTTTCCAATCCAGGAGCATGTGAGGTTTTGCCATTTTCTAAGTTCTGTTTTAATTTCCTTTTTCAAGATTTTAAAGTTTTCATCATTGAGGTCCTTAACTTCTTTGGTTAAGTTAATTCCTAGGTATTTTATTTTTTGTGGGGCTATTACAAATGGAGTTGCTTTCCTAATTTCAGCCATACTTTTCTCATTGAAAACAAACATAAATTCTACAACAAAATAGAGACATTGTTTAAGTGAGTCAGTTCTTATGTACTGAAAAATGTAATCAGATGTATTGGGGTGAACATGTAGAATTGACTTCCTTCTCAGGTCCAATTCCAGTACTTTGAATACCGCTGCTTTGCCAGCCACACAGCTGTTCTTCCATTGTCTTAATCTGCATGTACAAATCCCTTTCATGGTTCAGGTACACTGAAAGCGGTTTCCTTTGCCTAGTCCCACTGGCCTTTCCTAGCAACACATTACTTTTATGGGTCGAGCTCTTGCAGTGTTTTGTTTCTAAACTTAAGTGTTGTCTAAATAAGGCTCATAACAATGGCATCCATTAAATGTGGAAAGGTGGCTTCCACCTATTTATAAGTACTTGAGGAAAATGTACTAAGTGATAATACAGTCACATCTGTATGTATACCATGCAATTCCCCAATCTCTCAAAATTTCATTATAATATTCAAGTTTTTCTAAGTTGTTTTCATATGCCACTGAGAATAAATCATGTCAACATTTTTTGAGGTATATGTCATTGTCCTTTTTAGTTATTAAATGCAGCCATAAATGCTGAAATCTAAAGGCAGAAATTTGCTTCCCTCTTATCATTGATGAGATTATTTGCACGAGGTGTATAGTATGTATGTGCCTGAACCATGAAGGCTGTTTTATGTTTGTTTTGTTTTGTTTTTTTTTGTAGGTCATGGGGCCTGAACTCTGGGCCTGGGTGCTGTCCCTGAGCTCTTCAGCTCAAGGCTAGTGCTCTACCACTTGAGCAACAGCACCACTTCTGGCTTTTTCTGCTCATGTGGTACTGAGGAATGGAACCCAGAGCCTCATGCATGCAAGGCACTGAGCCACCTTCCCAGCCTGAAGGCTCTGTTTTCTCATATATACTTAAGCAGCCTAAATAGTGATGTTTTTATTCCAAATGGTAGTTGTACACAAGCCTTTGCATAATGCCATTCTTTCCTATTTATTCAGACTTTTTAAAAAATGAGCATTCTTGTCTCCTAGCCTCTCATAGCAGATGTGCTTAGCAAACATCAGAAGTGAATTTTGCAGAATGTAGCTAAAATCTACTAAAATTGGAATGAAAATCTGCCTGCAAAAGAGCTATCTGCTATTTCCTCTCTAAACCTGTTTCCCATTTTCCTTGAAGAGAGGGGGAAGGATGCATTTTTTAGTCATGCTTTCGTATCTGCTGTAACTTTACTTACCAACTTAAAGAGCTTTGAAAAATCCAAATCTTGTCCTTCTGTCAAAATATCCTTGCCTTTAACAAGAAGTTTTTAACTCAAAAGACTAGAGATTGTCTCCAATACCACTTCTTTTCCTAAAGAATTTAGTTTTTTTTAATGTTTTGTTTTTTTTATTGTGAAAATACTGTACAGAGGCATTACAATTACATGGGCAAGATAATGAGTACATTTCTTATCAAGCATTGTAGCCTCCTCCTTTATTTCCCCTTCCCATCCCATCCTCCCCCTGCCCTCCCTACCCAATCCCCCCTCCTCCCCCGCTCCCAACCACAGCTGTAAAGTTCGTTTTCGACATAATGACTTGTACATCTCATTGTTGCAATGGGTCCACCTGTATCCCCTCCCCCACAGTATAACCCCTGCTTTCATTGTATTTGATGTAGGTATAATTTGTGGAGGAGAAGGGGAAAAACAAATCGTTTAAATAAGAAGTTAGTTTTAAACTTTAGTTATCTCTGAAAGTTTTCAACTATTAGGTACACCCCATTTTTACCCTAAAAACATCTCAGAATTTAAGTAGAAGTGATAAGGTGAACCAAAAAGTGTGAGGCTATCTCAATTGATGACAAAGAAAGTTACTGTGTTTCTTCTAATATTAATAAACAATTTCCTCAAACACTGTCTTCTATTGCATACTGAAAGTAGTTGTGGGATATTTCTAAGAGTAATGTGAATTTGTTTGTACAATTGGACATGTTATACTTGTGATAATTTTTGGAGTACGTTCCTGAATGTTGTTTATGTCTACTTACTATTGTGCCATTTCTTTATTTTTAAAAATCGATTGTCAAAGTGATGTACAGAGGGGTCAGTTAGGTAAGTAACATAGTGATGATATTTCCTGCCCAACTTGTTACCCAACTTCCCTCATTTTTCTCCCTTCCCCCCACAAACACCCCTTCCAAGTTGTACAGATCATTTCCAACATATTGTTTTATGAGTATGGCTGTTGCATAGGTTTCCCCTTTGTCCTTTGTCTTACATTTTGTTGTTCTCTAGTTCAGATAAACATGTATACAATAGCCAGGGTACCAAAATCGAACACAGTGACAACAGGAGATAAACCATGGGAGGTGGGGGTACCCAAAAGAAAAAAGTAGTCATGTAGTACATTGAGAAAAACAACAAAGAAAAATCTCTTATATCCATATCTTGGAGTTCATTTCACTTAGAATTGTCTTATATGTTTATATGTACTTAGCTATTGAGCTATTCTGCTCATCTTCTAAAATTATCCTAGATATATATTGTGCTATTTCTGAGCCATAATTTACACTTAGATTCAAAAGTATTCTTTTTGGAGTTCTGCATAATGTTTGGCTTTTGAAATTTTAATGAACTAATGCTTTCAAATTAAGTGATTTTTAAATATATCTTCCTAAATTTTTGATTATTTTCATTAACTTTATGTTAACTTTATTCAATTGTGACATAAAGAATAATTTATTAAATATGCTAATGACCCACAAAGTATTATGTAATTATTATGTTTTATTATGTTATTTTTACTATCATATGCAATAAGTTCTTTTCTTGAAAGATGATAAAGACTGTGACTAAAAATAAAAAAAGTGTTCTCTTGCTTCAGATTTAAAAATTATACTACTACAGCTTTCAAAAAGTATACTTTATCTGTGAAAGAAATTGACCATAACAGTAATTACCTCCTTTTTTGGTTGGACTGTTTACTTTTGTAATAAAACTTTCATAACATACCAAAAGTTTGTTCCCTTTTAATATTCACATAAAAGAGATTCTACTATCTGTTATTGCATAACACATTTTAAACTATCCATTATTTGAAAAATTGTTTCTGGACTGTGGTTGCCAAGAGTCTTTGGAGAACAACCTTGTTCCAGAATAGGATATCAGGCCATTGTTGCATTTGTATTAAACATAACTGTTGTATTAGTTTAAAGGAAAATCTTAGTGTGTCACTGAATTAATTTTTCTACATATTATTATTGCTATTTCATTACATTTGATAATATTACTCTTTTATGGATAAGCTTACAATTAAAATCATAATGATGACCAAAATTTCAAGAAACTGCAGATTTTTTGATGAGCTTGAATTGAATTTTAGTATAGAATTTCCTATAAAAGAAAGGTACTGAAAAAAAGAACTGAAGACTGCTGAATGAATTGACAACCAAATAATAAGAAACTGTTGTGTTTAAATTTCAAGATTCCATCTATATGTGATTAGAAACTTTGATATTATTCTCACCTCTCATATTTCTGTGTGTTTGTGTTAGGAAACACTTGGAAAGTTTACCAAGAGTGACTTTTATATTTCAGATTTCTTCTTACCTCTTGCTGTGCCACCTGACAAAATCCAGGACTAAGTAACCTGAGTGATTAGTTTACATATTAAGGTTTTCTGTAATGTGCTGGAATGTTCTTCAGCATGTCTATAGTTCTATCCAAATTCTCATGCATGTGGTATTTGCAATTTGCAACACCCCCAGAATGTTTGCCTAGGCTAGGATCTAAACTCTAATACTTTGTGCTTATGTACAATGTAAGATAAAATAGACTTATTTTCAAAATATCAGAAATCATGCTGACAGCAACCCACATTTCATGCATATGGATGAATGCATTATGTCTGAATACATGGAATTTGCTTGGTTCTACTGGCTCTGCAAAGCACTCTGCAAAGCTGGCAGGATGGTGGCCATGAGAATGCACCTCTCCCATCTGCAGCTACAGGGAGCTTAATTGTCCCAAGTTCTCATGGCTGCATTCTGAGTCTTGTGTCAGCAGGATTTCATAGGCTGATTCCAGCCCAAACCTGAGCATGATGTCACATGAAAGCAGGCCTGTCTCTGGTAGATGTAGGACTCCTCTGATGTATGATTTGCCTCATTTTGAATATATTTGTATAGCAGCCCGAGAAGTTATACAACTAAATCACTGTTCAACTTCTCTTCCCAGTCTTCTTTTCATTTTGCATTGATATTGTTTAGAGAAAACTTTTGAAGAACCTCCTGACCACAAGTTCAACCTCAGCATCTGTTTTCCAATGAATATGCTGATTGCAGGGCTTTAAAAATAATAAAAGACAGAGTCAAATTCCATCTGCTTTCTTGCTTAGGTTTCCATCCTTTTATCCAGAGAGGGAAAATAGAATCCAGAAACTTTTAGTTTTAATTTTTACCATTTTCTCTTTTTGAATACCTTGACTTCTCCACACCTAAGGCTTGGATCCATTCTTCTACCTATCCTTGTTTTATTTATTTATTTATTTTTGTTTTACCTCATATATTCTCTTTGGGACAACGATTTTCTGTAGGCTAATTTATCTCTCACCAGCACACAAAGTCAGGCTATTTTGAACTAATCCACAGTTGGTAGATTGACAGTAGCTGTTGTGACTCTTACCTGAATTGAATTTTGGCCTCTGGGAACTTCCTATTTACTTTTCCTTCAGGATCACTGTTTCTAGTTTTATTTTATTCATTTTCTCCTCATCTCCCCATCTTCACAGCTTGCATTCATGCAAGTAAACGAATAAACAGATACAACACTAAGCATCATTTATCCTCCTGGTGGTTCAAAACATCTTTTTGCCCTTTGTCATCAAGCTTCTTGATAAAGTTGTCAATGATTTTATTTCATACAAGTATTATATAGGTGCTCATTATCCCACTAGACTTCTACTGTTCTGCTAGTCCAATTAGTCTGTCACCTCTATAAGAAAACAGCACTGGACTATGTTTTTCTCAAACTTGTTTTTCCCTACAATTTTGCAATTTTTATCTAGTATATTTTAATAGTGCAAAAATATGTTCCTTGTTTCATCTGTACATACTCTAGCTGTGTTACCAGTTTGGTGTTTGATTCATAGGGTCTGGTGCTTAGAATAATGCTTGCATAATAAATATAAAATGTGATTCACATCATTCCAAGAATATAAAGTATTGACTTTGTTACTCTGCTGATTTCGTCACTAAACATTTAATTACCTGAATAGATGGGAGGAATGTAGGAATGGGAAACATCAATCAAGAAGCACAAACTGACAAGCATTAAAGACAAACATTTTTCTTCCTGTCTTGACGTAAGAATTTAAAGTTACATGCAAAGAACAGAAGTAGTCATTACAATATGCAACCCAACTAGAGTCAAGGTATTACAAAATCCTATTTTTATTCAGTAAGGATGACTTTTTAGATGGAAAGATTCCTGTTTTTGATTAAAAGCTACTTCGGAGGTTATTTGGAGATAATTATGTGATACCTGGAGTTTTCTCATGTGTATATTCTCCTGGGATCAATGTGCTTGAAACAAAACCTTGAAAAAATCAGCAAAGAATTCACAAGTGATGCCTTAGAATTATGGTAAAATAGAGTTCTATTAAAAAGGAATTTAATAATATAAAAATTTGTTAAATCTACATAGACATACAATTTTCATAGCAAAATTTATATTCTAAAATAAAAGATAAAAAGGAGAGTCAAATATAATATTATATATATATATATATATATAATATATATGATGAATGAGAATTAGTAAATTTGCCAGTATTTGGAAATTTAGAAAAAATATCTTTTTGGAAGTTTGTTATTATTTATAATACTCTGCCATATAATTTGTAGATTTTGAAGTTATTTTGAGAAAGGGATCTAAATTCTCTTTGTCTGAGGTATAACAAGAACATTGATCATGATTATAGAATCCAGTGACTGATCTGGTGCTTTTTAAGGACCAGATAGTATAAAGCTGAGCAGACTTACACAGGCTAACTCATGTTGATTATTGTCAAGATTGTAAACTATGAGTTACAATATTAACATAGAATAACATTATCACTGCTGTAGTATAGTTTTTAAGCCATCTGCAGAAGAAGACCATCATCATGGCTGGCTAAAATCAGAATCAGATTGATGCATGAAAAGTATGGATTGAACCAAATACTTGAATATTTAATGCCCAATGCTAAAATAGCCAGGTGTGTTTTCTGAATGGTTTCACTTTCTCATTCTAAAGAAAGGGTTGGTTATTGCTTCAGACCGGTCTCTTGCCTATATAATACAGTATAGTTGTTAAATCTCTTTTGTTATTGTTCCACTGTATTCATTTGTGATAAAATTCCTTGCTTTGACATAGTTTACCTTTCTGGCAAATTAATATTTTACTTATAAGCAAGGCGCCAGTGGCTCATGCCTGTAATCCTAGCAACTAAGGAGGCTGAGATCTGAGGATCGCTGTTCAAAGCCAGCCTAGGCAGGAAAGTCCGTGAGACTTTTATCTCCAATAAACCACTAGAAAACCAGAACTGGCACTGTGGTTCAAGAGGCAGAGCGCTCACTTTGAGATGAAGAGCTGAGGGTCAGCACCCAAGTCCAGAGTTCAAGCCCCACGACCGACTCCCCCCTCCCCAAAATATATATATATATTACTTACATTGGAAATAATTCTATCTTCATATATTGGCTTATTTCTGATCTTATATATACTAGACTATGTTTAGAATTAAATGCCATTTTTTTCTTTTATTCTTTTTGGTAGGAATTTTCTTGTCCTTCCAATATCCTGACTAAACCAATGAAAGCATAAGTCTATAGAACCATACACAAATATAAACAGTATTTTACTACCATCTTTTTTGTGTAACACAGGTTGTTATTACAATAGTATTTCAAAAATCTCCATATTTATTTGGAGATGTGGCATTTATTTGGCGATGTGGAAAAGCTTTATGTGATTTGAAGCATTCATTATGTTTAAACTGCTACTTACATATACAACAAGAGTACTCAGTGGCATTTATAAATTGACTTGATATGTGGCAAATAGAGTACACTGTTTTTTTTACATTTACAAAGATTAAGGTAATTAGCATAAATCAAGATTTAAAGTGAATTTAAAACAAATCACCCTTGGTTTAGCCTGTCATTCACTGAGTTGATAATGAATTTAATCACTTTCTAACATATTCTTGTCTATATTTACACTTTCATATCCCTAAATAGTAAATAATAAAACAATATATTCACAATAGGTGTTCACAAGAATATTATTCTTTCTGGATTGTCTATATTATATTAAATGATTTCATGTGTATTTTTGAATTATATTAATTTATACTTACAGTAGTTATATAACCTGTTTTATGTATTTGTTGTTTGAGTTTCCAATCATCTCATGACCTTACTCTGATTGAAATGTACAAAATTAATTTTCCAACGATCAGCAAAATGCTATTCAAACTTAAACTGAAATAAATTTTGTGGGGCAATTAAAATATAAATAAGTAATGCGCTTATGACTCGACTCAATCTTCTTTGGAGTTCATATTATTGATGTGATCAAGACATATATTTTATCTCAGAATTTACATGCTGAACTCATAAGAAGATTCTAATAAATACATACCACTAATTTATATATACATTCCTACCCTGTTGGTTCATGGCCAACAAGTCATGTTATTCCTGAAAGTTCACCCAGCCACTTTCTGTGGTTCTGGCTCCAGGAAAGGCCACCACACTCACATTTTCCTTAGGTCAGACCATCACTGTGGTAACACCTTGGCTCTGAAATCGACTATTTTCATAAATGCTTCTATATGATATTCTAAAAGTTGTAGAGAATAACCTTGAGAAATCACCTTCAACTGCTATGGGATATGAATAGTGATTAATTTGAATGAATATTCCATATGTGATCAATTAGACCTCAGATAAAATTAAAGTTTAAATGTGATGTCAAGTGTCCAGAGAGTAACACCATGTTTGACAGGAATGGGAAAGGGGAGTCTAATAAATATTGGGTGTGAAATACAAACTTACGTGACTAAAATATTCAAGTCGTAACTGTAAGAAATTTGAAGCTATGCAGAAGAATTGGGGTCTTACTTATATTGTGTGTGCATGTATGGATGTGAATTTTGTTACTTACAACTTAAGGGAAAGTATTTATGAGATGGCATAAAAGGAAGAGGCTCTAAGACAGAGATAGAAAATGCTACACTAAAAAGAAATTAAATTAGACAGATGTACATGTATTGGTGGGATGCAACAACAACAAACAAACAACAACAACAAAAATAAAAACTTAAAGGACCCCAGATAATTTAGTTTTTAATGGCTGATTCATTATTATTCTTGTTGATATTATTATTATTTTTATATAGGTGATATACATTTTGTTCATAAGATTACCTGCAGGATTATCACTGTACAAAAGTACTTGTCCTTTGATTTTGCCACCTATTGCTTTATAGAATTAAATTGTTGAATGGATCAAGAAAATATTATATATATGTGTATGTAGTATGTGTGTGTGTGTGTGTATATATATATATATATATATATATATATTCTATGCCTCCATAAGAAAGAATGACACCACCCCATTTGTTAGGAAATGGAAAGATCTGGAAAAAAAATATATTAAGTGAAGTAAGTCAGGCCCAAAGGGACATAGCCCCATGGTTTCCCTTATTTGCAATAACCAGTATATGTGTAGGATAAGCTTACCAGAAAAGTAGAAAAGGTCAAAAGCTATGTACTTATGACCATATAAGATGATGCAAAGTGAAATGGACCCTAAGATAGGGGCACAAGAATTTTTATCTTTGTCGCTGTTGTTTTTGAATGTACTATGTGATTTTTTTTTAAAATTTCTTTTGTAAGTTCTTCCGCCATGGTATAACCCCTGTTTACACTGTATTTGATTCTAGTGCCCTGTATCGTGTATATATATATTTCAAATTTGGGGAGGGGAATGGAAATACAAAATGTTAAAACAAGGATACAGGTTGACCCATTGTAACAAAGAGATGTAAAAGACACTACATTGAAAACGAACTTTACAACTTCAGGGGAGGGTGGGAGGGAAGAGTGGGGGAGGTAGGGGGGAAGGGATTGTAGGGGAAAAACAAAGGAAGGGATAACAATGCTCTATAACTGTAACCCCTCGGTACAGTATCTTCACAAAAAATATGTTTAAAAAGAACTAAATTGTTAAAAATATCACAGGATTTGAAACTAAAAGAGTACAAGTCTTGTTCTTCGATTTTGAAATGAACCTTGAGAGATGCGTTTCCTGTGGGAATGGCAATACTTTTTCAATAACAATGACTACATTTTTTTTCAGTATTTTCTATGTTTTGACGCTTTCATTTCAACCCTAATATAAGGCCATTTTTTCACAAAGTCAAATATTGATGATATGTTTCTACCTACTAAATGAAAGTAATTAATTTATCTACTTTTTATCAAAAAATAAAAATAAACCCTCAACATGTAGTTGAATAAAAATTTATTTATGATTATGACAGTTTGATTTGATGTGTGGATATCTTAAAACAACCTTTGTCTGTCACCATTTTGAAAAGCTATGAAGTACGTAAATAGGTTTTTACAAGATAATGATTTTACCAAACTGGATAATGATGTATACAATTTCTATCTAATATAAATGCTATTTATAATTAAGTTATAAATTTGGAAATAATTATATAGAAATGTGTATAAATATGTGTCTATATGTGTATATATGCTACAAACACAACATAAATTTTGGAGCAGAGAAGATGAATTGCTTTTCTAAATATTCAAAACTTTTATAAATAATATATCTATCTAGTTAGATACAATTGTTTTTTATTTAGATTATACATCATTTATAAATATTTTAAACTAACATTTAATCACTTCTCAATGAAATTTATAACACATCTTTATTAATTCAAAGAAGAAAAAGTTTGTTCCACATTTTTGTTACATTTTAATTGTTCAGTATTGGAACTGAAAATAGATTGGAATTATTTGTGCTAAATTGAAAGTAAGTTAAGAAAATTGAAATAAGCTCATCATTTGAATTAAGTTTACTTGATAATAAATATGATTTACTTAGAGATAAATTAGTTCAGCCTGATTGGGCAGGAGTAAGATTTCTTTTTATTATCTCCTAATTAATGGCAGAGCTGATTGCTTCTTCCAATCTATTTCTATTTTTTGAACTAATATGGCAATTTATTCAGAGTTTGGCAAGCTCCGTTTAACTGGTGTACATTTAAAAATTTTTAAATGTCAAATTTTGTTAGGGAATTGGTTCTAGAGGTTTTGCGTGCCTAGTAAGTATAAGTTCCTGATTCAATTCTTAGCAACACTGATATATAAGTAAGTAATACATTTTTACCATGGTAAATCCTCACAATATGCTAAAATGAAGAGAATACTAATACTAAATAATTCCTCATGTAGCTTTCAATAATTTATTACCCAAATGTATCATATGTATCATATATATATATATATATGTATCTCTACCATCTCTACCTATTTTTCCTTTCAAAAATTGAATACTTTTGCCTATATTTCTGAACTGTGTTTATTCCAAATATAGTTACAATACCACTTTAACACCCAGAAGAAGAATATCAATAATTTTGTCAATATCATTTTGTAGTTCACAGATTCCCTGAATGCTTCAGTACTATTTTTAACATTTATGAATTACAATACAATTATTAGTATATTCTGCTTTTGATGGCACTCATTCTTTTTAATTTTATACATATACTGTGCTTTCTCTTTCTTTGATTCTTTACAATTATTATTTTTAAGAACAGCAGGTAAAAAGTTTTTATCCTTGCATTTTTTTTTTTTTTTTTGTCTTTTTCTTTTTTGGTACTGGGGATCAAACCCAGGACGTTGCACTTGCTAGGCAAGTGCTTTGCCACTGAGCTACATCCCAGCCCTATCCTTGCATTTTCATATTCTAGTTTGGGAGTAATATATATATCCTTCTGGTATTAATAAAAAGTCATCTCCCTCTGTCTCCTTTAAATTAATATCCACATTTTATTGCAAAATGTCTTTTTGCCCACATTATTTATGTATTTCTATTATGAAACGTACAATGCCATTTTGTTTCTTTTCTTTTTTTTTGTTTCTTTTCTTGTGATATTATTCTCCATTGATAAGCCACTGGAACAATTTCTTCATTAGGAATTATGATGTTATATTGTCTTCATTAATTATCAATATACCATATAGATCAACTTGTTTATCAAAGGTACAGGTAAGTTGCTGGGGGCTCACACATGTAATCCTAGCCCCTCAGGAGGCTGAGATGTGAGGATTGCCATCCAACACATCCTGGGCAGGAAAGTCCGTGAAACTCTTATCTCCAATATAAACCACCAGAAAATTGGAAGTGGCACTGTAGCTCAAGTGGTAGAGTGCTAGCCTTGAGCTGAAGAGCTGAGGGACAGGGCTCAGGCCCAGAGTTCAAGCCCCACAACCGACCAAAAAACAAAAACAAAACAAACATAAACAAACAAACCAAAAACCACATAGGTACAGATAATGTTAGCAAGAAAGAAGCTTAATTTTGCTCAATTGTTTATTATTGTTCATGATTTTAAAATGCTGAAGTGATACAATGGAATCCTTTAAGGTTAATATGCGTGTAACTATGTTGAAGTACTAATCTTAATTACTGAATTTCCATACTGTGAAGGAAAAAATAATACCTTACCAAAAGAAAGTCTTACCTTTGCATCCAGCCACTGTGAGTTATCTCTAAGCCTCTGGTGACTGCCCTGAAAGGAGTGTCATTTTTTTGGATGCGATGTTAGTCCCAGGTGTTTGACAACATGGTTTATGATGGGAATTCTGAAACACTCCGTGGTTCTGGAGGAAATAGATACTGAAGTTATTAATGCCTACCTCTAAGAATGGCTGGAGGCCAAAGGTCAGCAATGTCTTTGATCCAATCTCCATGAAAACTTGTAAATATAAGCAAAATGTCCAAAAACAGTTGGTGTCATTGACTAGTAGGAAGATTTTCAAGTTGTTCAAGTTGTTAGACAAAACCAATGTACTGTGATGTATGTAGCTCAATGTCGTTAGCTACTAGGCTTGTACTTGACTAGGCTTGTACTTGTTTCTTAACCTTTCTTGTGGGCTTGGCCTTTGGTTTCTTAAAAATAAATTAGATTTTAATTATTTGGTTATGCCTACAATCAATTCAGGATTTCAAAGTTTTGCTTAACTATCTTTATGTATACATTAATGATGTATTTCTCAAAAAAAACAAAAACAAAAAAACCCTCTCAAATAGGCTTTTCCATGCTTGACATGCACAGTGGGAAATCCGGGAAGCCTTGGCAAACTGGAACAATTTGAACCACTTCTGAAGCATTCTAATGTCCTCTGTGTAACAAAACCCCAGCATTATGAAATGATGATCCTGGGTTTTGTTTATTTACTGGTTAAGCTTTCCCTTAAATTACACACGGATAACTTTTCCTAGAATACTTCAAGACCTAGACATGATCATAAGAATATTTGACTTTCAACCATGAAATTCTTTATGATTAACAAGTCAGATCTTTTGTGTAGAGTCATATAGGAGCATCCATGGTGTGAGTTTTGAGGTACCTGTTGTCATTTTTTTTCTTTTTTGCTAAGCTTTGTTTTAGATCGTACTCACCGTGCATGTGTTCTTTTCACATGCAGGCTACAACTTAAATCAACACGAAATTCATTTCCCCTTAAGATTACACTGTCACCCCCTGATTCACACACACCATGCATTTGTTTTATCAAATGAGTTTCCATCTCTCTGGGCCTTTGCTGATGTTGCCTTAGCAGCAACTCACAACAGTGCTCTCTATTTTGTTAGATTTTATAAATATACTGCCATAAAGCCCATACATTCCTCAAGAACCAATGTATACACAGTAATGCTCACAATTGCCTTGAACTTACAAGTTCATCATTTTCTACAACTGAGCGATATTTTCTTTAGCAATGGAGGAGACATCCCTTTACCCCAGAACCTACCACACTGCGTTGTTCAGATAGTGTACAGTAAATACAGGCTGAATTGGACTGAGAATCAGCCTTAGAAATTCTACATAATTTATAAAATTAGAGTAAACAGACAAAAGTTCAAAATAAGATAATTAGATATAAAACAAGATTGAATAAAGGAGAAAGAGCTGATAAATAACATTTGGTTGAATTAATTTATACTGTTGATATTCTTTCTTCTAATACACAGGCCTGATCACACAGGACTGATCTAACACATTTGTGTTAGATGTCTTTCAAGCTAGGGGCTGACATGGCTATCATGTGAAAGGCTCTAAGTTATCTCTTTGATTAAAATGATTTTTTCCTCTATTTTCTCTTTCTCTACCTCCCCCCTCCATTATACCATTGTATTGGCTCATATGTAGGAGATATCTGCTAATATTTATGGCTGTATATCTAATTTATGTTCATGAGAATGTATTTGAAAATCCATCTGTTTCTCCTTCCTATTATTTAATTAAAATTGAAATTTTAGTTAAAATAGGAGCAGTCTGAACTTCTGAGTGTTGAAATAAATTTAACACTTAAGATAAAATTTGATTTATTGCCTAAGAAATAACTTTTTCCACTTCAAAGAAGAACCTTTCATATCATTCTTCTTACAGAAGAGACATTTTAATATGTCTAGAGTAATCTGATGAAAACCATACAGATTGACTTTTAAAGATTATATTTAACATTTTTCACTTATTATGTTTCTGAAAACTTCAAATAGATCACTGTCTTGAAAGATCCAAAGGAAGAAATACTACTTAAAAAATTAATAGCACTGGGCTTGAACTCAGAGTCATACACTAGTTAGGTAGGTGTTCTAACACTTCAGTTATGTTCTTGCTCTTTGTTCTTTAGTTATTTTTGATTATGTTCTTATATTCTGCTTGAACTGGCATGGATATAATCCTTCTGATAAATTTCCTTCGTTATGGGTATGACTGACATATGCCAAAGAGCCCAAATTTTGTTTTATGGTTTTGCTTGTTTTTAACTATCCTTAGAATTGAACTCAAGACTTGCTAGGCAGTCACTCTACAGCTGTAAGCCATAGCCCTATCTCTTACAAACCAGCTTTCAGCTTTTTGAGCTGAATTCTCACACACTTTTTCCCCAGGTTTACCATAAATTGTGATCTTCCTAATGTCAACCTCCCAGGTAACTGGGATTCAGTGTCTTTGATTTTTGCAAATAGTGAGAGAATTAAAATATTAGAAATCTCTTCTATCATTTCAAACTTCCATTTATTTAAACTTGAACTACTTTTTATGTTATAACTGTACACACTTTAGAATTTAAATGGACATTAGATTAGAAGATGATAAACTGAAACAAAGCTTGTATTAACAAGAGATGGGTTAAATACAATTTAAGAGAGTTTTATCAGGTCTAAGTGTTCGTTTTCTGCTTGTGAATGCTTTGAGAGTATTCAGGAATCAGAGATGAAGGGACCATATTAACCAGAACAATATTTCTCTACATATTGCATATGGGAAGAGTTTACAGAAAGTGTTTACAAGTTGCGTTGAAATGTTTCTTTGTAGAAATAATTTGGAAAGTTCTGAGGCACTTTGTGGTGATTAGCAGTTGGCCAAGTTCTCTCATCTTTCAAGTCTCCATTTAGCAGACACGTGATTTGTTCATATGTAAATAATTCTGATATATAAAGAATTAAGAATGATCTAACAACAAGCAATAGAGACATATCACTTCTTTAAAGCATTTTTTTAAAAAATGAAGGATTCCAAAATTCAGTTTATATAAATATGTAAGTTCTACCTAAAAAGTTTATGTGGGTCTTTCTGGGAAGATTATTAGGCATGATGGCCTAACATAGTCCAATTTATGGAAATTAACCAGTTACCAATGACATATATGTGAGCCTATCTACTCCAGAGATAGAGAGAGGAGAACCAAGTTTTGAAGACAGACAGGGAAAAAGCTTGAGAAATATCTTAAGTAGAAGCTGGGCATGACCATGTATCATCCTAACTGTGTGAAAGGCTGAAATCAGAAGAATCACAGTTCCAGACTACCCTGAACAAATTTGATTCTGAGATTCTATCTCAACAGAAAAAGCTCAACATTTGATGTATCCCTGCTATCCCAGCTACTGGGAAAAGTGTTAATGGAGCAAAATTGTAGTCCAGGCCATGTGAGGTAAAGGAAGACCATATTTTAACAAAACCGGAGTGAAAAAGATCTGCAAGAGTGTCATGAGTTGTTAAGACCCAGAATTCAAATTGCAGTCTTACAAACTTTTTTATCATAACAAATCACTATGTAAGTAGTAATAACTTTCCACTGTGATTTTACAAATGTAGTCTCCTTTAACCTTACTATTATATATTATTTCAACTCATACATAAACTCATAGTACATAGTTATGGCTATGCAAAGTTTAAATCAGAGCAACCACACCTATGTCTTCAAATAGCTGCCAATTATTTGTGAAAAACTAAATTGTGACATTCTGAATATTTTTCTACTAACTCTTAGGAATATATATATACATATATATATATATATATTACAGTTATAAACAGTCATTCTACTATGTATTGACAAAAAACTACTTATTACTCTTATCTAGCCACAGCTTAGTACTTTAGCACCACTGATTTCTTCATGGCTCACCCTCTCTCCAACTCCTATTACCACCATTTTACTCTCATCTATGTGTGAGAAGCACAGATTTCTGTTTGATATACTGATCTTTTGTGTGTGTGTGTGTCGGTTGTGGGGCTTGAACTCTGGACCTGGGTACTGTCCCTCAGTTCTTCAGCTCAAGGCTAGCACTCTACCAGTTGAGCTACAGTGCCACTTCCAGTTTCCTGAGTGGTTTATTGGAGATAAGAGTCTCACAGGCTTTCCTGCCCAAGTGGCTTTGAACCGTGATCCTCCGATCTCAGCCTCCTGAGTAGCTAGGATTACAGGCATAAGCCACCTGCGCCTGGCTACCAGTCTATTTTGAGTTCCAAAAGCACTTGCCAACAATTTTGAAAGGCCTGGTTACAGATACATTATGAAAATATACAACAGTAAATATTACATTATATGATTAAAATAGCTTTGTTTAAAACTTAAATCCTTGGGAAAGAATCAAAGTGAATCAATAGAAATGTTACCACTTCCTGTAAGTATGTTAAGTGCTTTGGCTGTAAAAATACTTTCATAGGTGTTGTGTGTTGATTCAAATGGGGCTCCATTTATTGTTTAGTATGGTTTTGTAATTTCCACCTGAGTAATTACATATTAGAGAATTTGATGTCCCACATCAACAAGTCTTTCACTGCAATCTGTATTTATGCAGATGATAATTCTTGTTTAAAATTCTATTTTATATTAGAGCATATTTGGCATAGAGACTACAATATTAGAAAAAGCTGAGAAGTCCAATATGACAATACAATATTGATCGAAGATCAAAATATAAAAATTCAAGAAGTTAAATTAATAAGCAATATCAGTGAAACTTCTCTTGTGCTTATTGCTTAAATTAAACCAAGTGTTATTACATTATTTTGTCTATATATCGATCTCGTGTATATATTGATCTCAATAAATGAAAAATATACAAATGAAAGAACATCACACATAAGGGCTACAGTTCCAGAATTTTTAAAAAAATTGTTTACTTTTTGATATGAATTGTAGAAAGGAAAATTTACAAATCTTTCAAAATATTTTCTGATCTGGAGGTAGAGTCTTTTGTTTTAAATAGACACATATTTAGTCACCTTCTATCAAGTGTTGATCATCTGAGACATACAAATTTAGGTGTTAACTACTAAAAATATTTCATCTGTTAGATGGTTCAGAATATGTGGAATAAATTAGCTATTTGTTTAGCACCCCCAAGACACCTTCTCTCTCTCAGTGATGCGTATAAATTCTTTAAATATTTCATAGTTGAAGAAAAAAACACAGACCTAGTGATGTGGAAATATATGTTCAGCACCGTTTACCTTTTGGAAAAACAGAGCAGCAAGCTAAGCCAGCATATAGACATTACTTGAAGAGTCTTCCTGACAAGGAGCAAACACTCTGGAATTCATGCCGCCAAATACACATGTGAATGCCAGTTACTTAATACCACAAACCATGTCAAATTTTTTGTTCTTTTTGCTTTGCTTTAATTTCAAAACAGAATCTTCTTGCATTGAATAGGATTAGAATTTTTCCCCTGCTAATGACTCTTATTGTCATTTGAAAATTTATTTTGTGTTTTTTGGCAAAAAAAAAAGATGTGGGAAAATGCAATGGCATTTTGATACTTTAAAATATAATTTAATGTCAATAGAAAGTGTACCTATACACATATGCACAACTTCTTTAGGAATCGTGGTATTGCTGGTTAGAAATTTTAAAATACTAAATGTACACTGAGTCATTAGTAAACTCTTGCTTATTGAATGTACTGTTCAGGATTCAAAAGTCTGGCTGAGATTAGAAAGTAACATATTGCTATCATGATACTGTTTTCCAAAATGATACATTTCAATAAACTTGCTTCAACAAGCCTTTTGTAAAATCTAGACTATTACAAGTACATTCAAGTCAGGATACTTATCTTAAGTGATGTGCTTATCACATCCATATATAAAAGCATCTGGTCACTTCAGAAATGTATTATGGAGCTTATGCATACATACACTCCATGTTACAAGTAGCTCAAAGAAAAGTTTGATTAAGTTCCTCTGAGTGAAAACCAAAGTGGCTCATGTTCTAAAGACTGAAGAAAATGTGTGAAACAGCATCACTTAAGAAAAATATATCAAACATGTTTTCAATTTTTTTAACTATGACTCACAACAGGAGTGAACCTTAAGTTGTTTTGCCATACTGATTCAGTGTAAATTCAAGCATTAAAACATAAAGTATATTGATTTTAGAGATAAAATGTACTTATAAATCTCATGTACTAGTTACATGTTTGTCATATAGAAAGAATTTAATTAGTGTTGTTTATAAGAGCAGTGAAGAGGAGAATGATCATGGAAACAATAATAATAAATGAATGTGTTGATCTAAATTGTTCCAAAAAGAGACAAAGGCTTGGGCTAAGCTGTAGGTAGAGGAGGATGCTCCTGGCAGGCGTAATGGTGGAATAAGGGAAATACCAACAAATGAAATATCAATAAAATGCAATAAAAGTGTATGTTAATAAATGGGTTATTCTGAAAGACAAGAGACACATCCTACTAGACATGCTCTAAGAAAATGTATGGAACATGGATTTCAAGTCATCTGAGTGCCTTGAGAAAGAGGGAAAGGTGAAAAAGGTGAGAGGCTAAGGATTTATCTATTAAAATACCAACTTTTCATTTAATCTGCCTGGGGAAGTACCACCATGGTTTCCTGGTGCTGAAGCAAACCTCAGGAAGAGGAAAGAGATACAGAAACTTAAAGGATCAGTGGTCAGCTGCAAAGAAACTCCAAGTGAACAAGATAGGTTAAGGAATTTAGAACCAGAACAATGGTGGGTGAGTAGAATATGATCCAAGTATATTGCATACAATGATGAAAAGATAACAAAAACCATTTAACATTACGAAAAGATAAAGAAAGGAAATGTGAGGACAGGAAATAAGAAAGAATAATAGAGAAGTAAGTATGATCCAAGTATATTTTATGCATGTATGAAGTATCACAGTGCAATATCCTCTGTGTAAATTAATATATGCTTAAAATGTGGGAAAACAAGTGGCAGAATATCAATGTGGCCTAAAAATGCTCATTTTAGGTAAATATGTAATGATGACATCAGTACAATGAAGCCTAATGCAAAAGTGAGTAAAATTCAGATTGGGTCATAAAGGAAATGCTTTTAGATTGGATAGGCTCAGGTCATATAAATATAAAAGGACACATACATAATTCTAAAATGTTCATGGTATAGAATTTATTATTTTGGAAATTAGTTCAAACTTGTTTACTGGTAGGATAGCTTTTTTTTTCTTTATGAAAACTGCCCATGTGCTTTCTCTAGTTCTGGTCAGTATAGGGTTTCTATATTCATATTTAAAATATTGATATTTGCTGGAGACTGGTGGCTCATGCCTGTAATCCTTGCTACTCAGGAGATTGATATCTGAGGATCATGATTCTTAGCCAGCCCTTGCCAGAAGGTTGGTGAGACTTTTATGTCCAATAAATTATTTAGGAAAAAGTCAGAAGAGGTGCTGTTGCTCAAGTGGTAAAGCACTTGCCTTGAGCCAAAGAAGCTCAGGGACAGTGCCCAGGCACAGATTTGAAGCCCCAGGACTGGGGGGAAAATCCATTTTTCCTTTACTGCCCACTGACTGTGTTTTATAAATGATTATTCCTGAGTGAAAAGTGCCCCAAACTAGATCAACCTAGGGTTTTCCCAGAGCAGAATGAAATACTCTCTAAGAGCCTAAGCAGAAATCCGACCACAACTTGTTTGCTTGGGTGGTTACAGATTTCTGATTTATGCAAACATATGAGGTTTGGAAAGAATTCATATTCCTTATGAAGCAGGAACTGACATCCCAGTTTGGACTTTACTATACACAGCAGTGTTTATTCAAAGAATTGATATCTTTTATAAATATAGTAAATTAAATACTGCATTATAATACTGGAGTAATGCAAAACTGAGGTGATTGAATTAAACTAAAATTATGTCCTGGAAGTGAAGGTCAAGCACTTTGAGAGAATGTTTGTATTTCTGAAAAGAAATGCCAAAGTTCAGATTTAAAAAAAATGTTTCACAAACTGAATTTATTTCCAATAAATATATATTTATTTCCAAAGACAAAATCTATCTCTTTACCATGGAATTTTTAAAAAGAGCTTTAGCTTTAATGTTAAAAGAGCAGAGTTCAAGTTGCCTTCTAATCTTTCATAAGTAAAATTAGGTCAATTTGCTTAACATTTCAGAGTTCATATTCAAATTTTTAATTAATTTCAACACAAATAATTGTAACTATTTGCACATTTTATATGAGAACAGCATATATAGAATGCTTATAATTAAACATTATATACTTATAAATAATATAATGTATGCTATTTACCTTTTGTGACCTGATACATTTCATATTGCACATTGCCAAGACTACTGTATAGAAAGAAATAAAAGAATGATAATCATGAAGTATTGAAGATAGAGATAATAGAAGTTATATTTGGAAAGGAATAACCCAGGATTTTCACTGATTTGTATTATTCTATTTTTGAAATTCTGGATGAATGTTTTATTACCGTTATGACAGCGGTGATATTCACTAAACACTATGTTGAAAATGAATGTTGAAATGAGAATGATATGTTGAAAATGGGTGGACATTGGAGTGAAAAACTAGAAGAGATTAAGGGAAGGGGTGACGTTGTTCAAAAAGAAATGATTCCTTATCCGACTTATGTAACTACCACCCCTCTGTATATCACCTTGACAATAACAATAAGCAAAATTTAAAAACTATTATACAAGTGTTCTTTATCCTAATTCATGTCTTAATTTGAAAAGTACAAATTGACTGTAAATAGCTCATCAGTTATTCTTCATAGCAAAAATAAGTGGGGAAATTTCTCCTGTCAGTTCCCCATGAAAATGTTCTGATTCTTTGGAGTTAGTCCTCCCTTTCCTACTTCTTTGTGGAATGTTTCAGTTATAAACTTGCTGACTGAATACTGAACATGAAAATCCACTAATTTAGTAAATGCTAAGCCACTAGTATTTTAAACTATTCATGTTGTAATTTTTGATTAATGCAGAATAAATAACATTGTAGCTAGAAATATTGGGAAAGATTATAAGTATTTTCTTTTTTATGTTCTCAGGAAGCCACTTTAAGACTACCTCAAAAATCTAAACAAGAGTATGAAAATATTTACTTTCAAGGTAGATTGAATTTCCAATAGTGAAAACTTTCTTCATCTGCTTCTTAAATACTAAAGAAAAATTCTTCCAGCCTGAACCCGCCAAAAATAAAATAGGCTTATTACTATATATTTAATTTATTACCAACTTTATGTTTTTAATAACCACCATCATCAAAATGTCTAACATATATTGACTGTATCTAATCCAACTCTAGAAGGAAAATAAATTTTTGACTAAAATGGTTAGATCGTAACATGGGGCTCATTAACATTATCAAAATTTATCATTACTGAATACTTTCAAAACAAGGGTCATTGACTTTTATTCTTTATTTCTAGTCTTTGAAATGAAATGCTCCGCTTTTGAAGAATTTGTTCTGGAAGCTTTTTTTTTCTTCTTCTAAGCATGTAATAAAAGATAAAAAGTTAAATTAGCTGACCCATCATCATCTGAGCTTTTCAAAACTGGGAAACATAAAAGCATGAGAAAACTAAATTTGAGTGTTCATGATTATGGCTAAGGACAGTACTGTCATACAAGTTCTACAGCAGCAAAAATAAATCTTCTTCTGCATGATGACTAATAGGAATCCAGATTTTGCTTGACCTCAGAAGAGGCCTACAATATGTTAGTAAACTTATATTCTATGATGACACACTGAAATGCCTTAGGCTAACCTAACATACTTTATTCTTGATGGATTTATTTCACTCTCCTCTAGTGATCTAAAAGCCAGAAAGAGGACAGATGTGCCAGTAGTACAGCCTTCTAGAAACAATCCACATGATCATGAAGTAGAGGGGAAAAAATCCCTCTTTTTTTGGGACACTAATCTATCGCTAAAAGACATATCCTATTAAGTATGGTTTTATTATGTTATAAAATCTCCATCTTTAATGGTGGAAATAATCTGTCTAAGGGCACCAAATTCCATTTAGAAAGAAGAAATCAGCAGTTAAGATCTACAGTATAACTGAATTATTGCAGTTAAAGATAATGTAGTATATTATTTCACTGAGGGTATGTTACATATGTCTTTCAACAAAAAATGATAGGTAAAAATATGATAGGTAAGTGAAGTGATAAATATGCTGATTATCTTGATTTAAGCACTTTATATTATATACATATATCAAAACATCATACTTGTTGGGTGCTGGTGGTTCATGCCTGTAGTCCTACTCAGGAGGCTGAGATCTGAGGATCACGGTTCAAAGCCAGCCCAGGTAGAAAAGTCCATGAGACTCTGATCTCCAATAAACCACTAGAAAACCGGAAGTAGCATTGTGGCTCAAGAGGTCTAACACTCGCCTTGAGCTGAAGAGCGCAGGGACAGCACCCAAGCTCAGAGTTCAAGCCCCACGACCGACAAAAACAAAAACAAAACAAAATCACACTGGATATTATATATATATGTACAATTTGGTCAATGAAAGTAATAGTAAAAGCAAAACTCTCCATCTTTCATTATTTTTCTCAGCTTTAGTTCCCACTTAAGTTCTCAAGTAGATGCTGTGCCAAGAACGAGACACAGAGCTGCTTTCTTCCAACAATGCTCTTCAAACTGTAGGTGCTCACCTACCAACCTCTTTCTTTCCTCCCCCATTTCTCTTTTTGTGCATTGGATACCTGAGCCATCTTATAGGATGAGAAAAATATTTAAGTATACAAACAGCATAAACAAAAGAGTAACAAATTTCCTTCTCATCATGTATTCACTAGTCATTAGTTTTCATAATTCATTAGTGTGTGTGTGTGTGTGTGTGTGTGTGTGTGTGTGATTGGCAGATAGGTAGTATATCTAAATGACAGTCAGATTGTGTAGCACTTAACTCAGCAGGCTCACTTGGTACAATGATCCAAGTAGAACTGCTTCAATATCCTAGTCAAAACGAACTTTCTTAAATAATTTTCAGTAAGTTAGTATCAACTGTGATTTTAATTAAGGTCCATAAGAAAACACAATTTATCCATATGTCTCATGCAAATGAATAGAGCAGAATGAAGAAAAAGAGATATTTTTCTTTAACCAAATTAATGAATAAGGAAATAGGCATTTTAGAGGTTAATGTATTTTTTGAGAGGATAGAGACCTCTCTGCTATATTTTCTCTATGAAGAAGAAATAGTGCTATTTTTGAATCGGTTGCTCTAAAGTGGTGAGCTCTAGCATGTGAAGTTACTAAATAAGAGAAAAATCACTAACAAACAAGAGGACAACAAATCAGCCAGAGTACATGGAAGGTTAACAAATGCCATTGGTGGTCTCATTGAGGTCACATAATCAAGATCTAAAAATACAAGTGTTAAGTATCAAGCATCATGTGATTTTACTTGTAAGCCTTTCACTCCTACTCTCTCTCTTTCACTTATTCTTCACTCCTCAACCTCTTATATTGTAGCATATCATTCTGCCATTTCACTGATTCTCTTGTAATTATTATTGTATTTCATTAATGCTCAATGTGCGACTCCTTAAATAGCAGCACCAGTTAAGACTGTGTGAAAACAGAATTGCTGAGACTTAAGTCTAGCTTGGATTCCAACCCAGGAATCTATTTTGACAAATCTCAAGTGATTCTTGTTTCTGCAGCATTATCTAGATCCCTCCTGTGGTTTAGGCATGTCCTCTTCAAGGATCCAAGAGTAGGAAAAACACAACTCTTAGGTAAATCTTTTCTACTAGGAGGAATTGACTCTACTTAAAAATAACCCATAGACCTTAGATGGCAAGGTTATAAGGTCATATCTTTTTCCTAGAGATACCCTATTTCCTATAAGTAACAGACAGAACATCTGGTATAAATTTTAGGCTTGTTTGCTTCAAGGAAGGCAACTATGATTGGTTATTTCAAGTTCAAGTTTTCCTTTTGGGTAATTTTGATTCCCATACTTCTCAGATGACTTTTATTGTACTGCACTTCCCAATAATCTATTATGTGATTTTTGAATCCTAGGGAACTTGACTGTCCTAGAGTAATCCTGAGTGACACACTCAGTGCCAGATTTAATGTCATATACAAAACTTAGGTTGCTTTCTGTAGTTTTTCCTTTTTGCCCATAAATATTTTTCAGTCCCTTAGGTTCATTAAGACTGCACAGGTAATCAAATGACTTCACAGGTAAGCAATTTTAACATAAACCCCTGGTCTATAGAGTTTACTGGTAGTGACAGAAGACATAATAATCATCAGTTAAGAATTAAGTATACATATTGATTATTAGCTCATAATAAGTGGTACTGGAAAACAAATAGGACAGCTTAAGGCAGAGGATGCAAGGAAGGTCATTGTAATATTGAAAATTATGCTTTGGGGAGGCATATGGAGGAAGTCATCTGAGTTCTAAGAGACTTACAGAACAGAACATAAAGGAATTTGCTCTGTGGACCTTTGGTAGAAGAATTTTTTTTGTATTCCAATATTTTTTATTGTGAAAATACCGTAAGAGGGGTGACAATTACATGAACAAGGTAATGAGTGCATTTCTTAGCAAGCATTGTTGCCTCCTCCTTTGTTTCCCCTTAACCCTCACCCACACACCCCTGCCCTGTGCCAAAGTTGTAAAGTTTGTTTTTTGACATAATGTCTTGTACATCTCATTGTTGTAATGGGTCCACCTGTATCCCTGTTTAAACAATTTGTTTTTTCCCTTCCCCTCCACAAATTACACCAACATCAAATACAGTGAAAACAGGGGTTATACCGTGGGGGAGGGACATACAAATCATCAAAAAAACATCTTATAAGTATGTTAGAAACAATCACAAGAAAGAAAAACCATTTGAGTCCTTATCTTGGGGTTCAATTGCCTAACAACTTAATTTTTCAATGGAGGAAACAATCAGTACATGGTCTCTCAGACAAAATCACACTTGAAATGTGTAAAGAAACATTAGAGGATAAACAACAACAAAGAAAAAACCTTTTGTGTCCATGTTTTGGAGTTCATTTCACTTAGCATCATCTTATATAGTCATATGTACATAGCTATTGAATTATTCTGTTCATCTCATATGATTAGCCTAGACTTATATTAATTATTACAAATAAGAGAGACACGTGATCCTCTCTTGTTACTGCATTCAATTTTGGAATACCCTGGGTAATGTAAATACATTTACCTGAACTAGGGAAGGGACGGAGAACAACAAAATCATGAGACAAAGGACACAAGGGAAACATATGCAACAGAGATACTCACAAGACAATATGTTGGAAATGATCTATACAACTTGAGGAGGGAGATTGGGGAAGAGAGAGGGGGGAAATGAGGGAAGGGGTAAGAAGCTAGAAAAAAATAATCATGGTCTTTCTTATGTAACTCTAACCACTCTGTACATCACCTTGATAATAAAACTTAAAGAAAAAAACATTAGGAGGAATAGGTGAAGTAACATTTGTCTAATTTGGGGAGGGGAAGGGGAATAACAAACGCTAAAACAATGATCCATTAAAACAATGAGACCCACAATGAGATACTATATTGGAAATAAACTTTACATCTTGGGGGGGAGGGGAAGGGGGGAGAGAACGGATAGTGAGAAAACAACAAAGGAGGGAGTAACAATGTTCAACAAGAAATACACTCATTACCTTACTAATGTGACCATACTGCTCTGTACAGCATCTTTACAGAAATATACTCATTACCTTACTAATGTGACTATACTGCTCTGTACAGCATCTTTACAATAAAATAAAGTTTAAAAATCATAACATATGCCTCTTTAAATATTTTTGAACAAAGACAAGAGCTAATAAATGTTTTTGAGTACAGAAGTTATAAAATTTAACTTCTTCATTGAAAGAATTATTCTATGTGTGTTTTATAAATAGAATGTAGAGGACAGGTGTACAAACAGGTACTAAATAAAACCCTGATACAGACAATAGCAAGAGGATGTTATAATGAAATGAATACAATATGAAGGATCACAGTATGTTTTTAATGGAGAGCCAACAAAAATTTGCAGATGAACCAGGTTTGAATTGCATAATCCTACAATTCAAGCTACTTGAGAGGCAGAAATTTGGTGATTAGTTTGAAGTCAGCCTGGGAAAATGTGTGTGAACCTCCATTTTATCCAATGGCTGGGCAGAGTGAGCCATTCCTGCTCTCCTAGGTAAATGACTAAGCAAAAACAGGAAAAGTACAATCTAGGACAAGCCTGAGCATAAAGCAAGATTCTGCATCTGAAATACAACATACACACAAAAAAGCTGGCAGTGCATTTCCAGTGATGAGTACCTATCCTGAGTTTAAATTCCCGAAAGAAAAGAAGAAAAAGGACCTGAATTGAAAAATGACTTCTAAATTATCAAACCAAGCATTTGGCAAAAGTGAGTTGTTTTGATTTAGGAAAAATTGAGTAAAATAAAATTTAGTTATAAACAAAACTCCTGAATTTTTTTTTAGTTTGAATTAATTGTTAGCAGATATTAAGGTTTTGAAATGTAAACTTGGAGTAAAAAAGGAATGTCTATTCTTGAGAAAAACTTAGGAACTCATTGATGAAATCTATCTATCTATGTACATACATGCATGTATATATACATATATGCATACATTTATATGTAAACAGATATATAATGAACATATATAAATTATTTCAATTTAGAAGTACAACTTGTTGAGTAATGTGTTAGCTCCTTTCCGATGACATAAATAAAAATCTTAACTTGGGATATTTTCTTCAGAGATTGAAGAATATTGTATGTTAGACCAAATCTATAAGTAAACTATGATGATTATTCTTAAAAAAAAAGACTTCATCATTATGATTTGGGATTTGTGAAACAGATTTCAAGTAGAATGTTATAACTTTTCATTTGAATCATATCCAGTACTAGGTATTAAGTTTCATATAAAAGAAAGCAGGGAGAGTCTATTCAAAGAATATATTATCAGTTTAGCTAGAATGAAGAAATAGCCATAGTTGTGACTGGAAATCAGAAGTAAAATTTACTTGTTAAGGGAGAAAAGCAATTACTTAGAACATTTTTATTAGAATTACTTTTTTTGTGAGCTGAGCAAGATGGCACACACCTTAATTCCAGCACCAGGGAGGCTGAATTGGAATTATTACAAATTCAAGGTGAGTACATTCCATATAGCAAACTTGAGAGCTGCCTGATCTACATAGTGAGAATCTGTCTCAATTATATATATATATATATATATGCATATAATATATTATATATAATATGTATAATATTATATATATAATTTTGTAGTATTTGCTAACCTAATTCCAAGTAGTCTCAAAATTACAGCTCTTCCCTGAGGCTACAAAAGAATCCATTGCAGGAAAGGCATAAAACCAGGATTCATTCACTTCATGGCAAATCTGTTACTGTTGAAAATGTAACATAATATATCAGAGAAGTGTTGAAAGTGTGGATGAACAAATTGGTTTCTAGTAGCCCAAATGAAACTAATTAATAAAATGGAAAATGGCAATAATTACCTGAAAGATTTGAATCATGAACCCATTATCCAAAACTTTCAGATCATTTGCAGAAGAGAAAGGAAATCATAATGTTTTTAAGTTGCCATGACTTCTACATAAAATAGATTTTATTTTCCATGTCACAGGATCCAAGGGCAAATAAAAGAAATAAAATGTGGCAACTCATTCATATGGATTTTATTAAATAATTATGAATTTCATGTTACAATGAAGAATATTTCTTTTTATAATTTATTGAAAAATATGAAGCAATTAACTGTTGCTCTGGTATTTGTCTTCAAGTTGTCATGCTAAATTACTGATTTTTTCTTTCACAAAAAGGGGGAATTTATTTCCTTTTCTCTCCATTGTTTAATTCATTAAATTTTCAATATAAGCTGAAAGTTTTCTGGACTACCTAGAACTTTAACCAAAGTTACATGCATTTTTCTAATCTGTCAGCTCTAACCTTATTACTGTGGATCTTATTAAAACTTGAAATAAGCCTTAGGATATAGATATTTCAAGAAGTTCATGGAAACATTTTAAACACTTTGAGAAAAGTGTTTATTTTTTTGGGGGGGTTCGGTCGTGGGGCCTGAACTCTGGGCCTGGGCGCTGTCCCTCAGCTCCTCAGCTCAAGGTTAGCGCTCTACCACTTAAGCCACAGCACCTCTTCCGGCTTTTTTCTTTTTTCTTATGTGGTGCTGAGGAATTGAACCCAGGGCCTCATACATGCAAGGCAAGCACTCTGCCACTGAGCCATCTTCCCAGCCCCACAAATACATTTTTTGTTTTCCATTGGTGATTTCATTATGATGACATATTACCTAGAGTAATCAATACAGCATCAAAAATATTATTTCCAAGTATCTTAAACCCTACTATTTCAAGTAAGCCAGGCCCAAAGAAACATAGGTCCCACGGTTTCCCTTATTTGCAATATCTAGTATATGTACGAGTCAAGCGGAAAAGATCAGATAATGTGATGTCAGGAAAATGAACCCTTAGATATGTATTTTAATGTTTTTTCTTTCATACATGTGTTTCTAACACATTTATAAGATTATCTCTTTGTGCTTTGTAGGTCCCTCCCCCACAGTATAACCCCTGCTTTCACTATATTTGATGTCAGTATAACTTGTGGAGGAGATGGGGAAAAACCAGTTGTTTAAGGATACAGGTGGATCTGATGCACAATGAGAAGTACAAGTTGTCATGTCCAAAACGAGCTTTACAAAGTCGGTGCGTGGGGGGGGGGGGGGGAAGGAGAAGGATTGGGATGGGGGGGAGGGGGGAGGCTGGGAAGGGATGGGAAGGGTAAACAAAGGAGGAGGCTGCAATGCTTGGTAAGAAATGTACGCATTATCCTGCCCATGCAATTGTAACCACTCTGTACAGTATGTTCACAAATAAAACAAAATAAAATTTATAAAAAAAAACCCTACTATTTCTAAGAAATAGGGTTCCCTCAGAACAAAGAGCATTTCAATCCATTCATATGAAAAATGGATCAACATTTGTAATAACTTTGGAGGCTTTTAGAATGCTATGAAATGCTATACAATATACTTCTTTGAAATCTAAGAATTTCTCTTATATATTTCATTGTTTTTATGATATATATGTATATTACTTTAAAATTGGTTGAGAATGCTTTTTATTGTATTTTTATTTCTGTTTTTATATTACCATCTTTGCTAAAAATTGTAACATTCTTTGTAAACCTCCTCCAAAGTGGATATTTCCATGTAAATTGATTTATAAGGGTGAAATTGCCAAGCTCAATGACTCTTAAGGTTTAACCAGTTTGAGAATCCCCTTTATATTAGAAGTTTTTGCTAGGTCATATGGCACTGACATGAAATCCTACATTTTGTAGGATTCAATATTCCTTACCACAGAATAAAAGTACTGTATATTCATTCCAGATTCCTACCAAGAAATCAATTTCTATTTGGGACAAATCATTCAAGGACCAAAAGAGATAAAGTAACAGAGAAGAAATCTAGCACAAATATTAACCAGTGAACCTTATAATTCCTCATATCAGATGTGTACCAATTAGGGTCACATTACATTGACCAATGCCAGCCTCATGATGAGCCTTTCAAAGAAACTGACATTGAATGGCATTTCAACAAATGGCAAAAGGTGGAAATTGGTAAACATCTTACAGCACAAGTGAAAAAAGTTAAAATTGCTTACATACGATAGAGTGTTTCTCCAACATGGTCACAAATATTCACTCACTCTTTTGTATTCTTTTTCATGAAAAACCCCCTCCAAGTCCCATGCAGTCATGGAGTCAGATCAAGAACTGATTCCAAATTGTATTCCGTATTGGATCTTATCACATTTTCCTCAAGTTTGGGAGTTTTATTCTATTAACTGAGTCCAAAGGCCTCTTAAGGATTGTGTACATACTCATCAAAAAATTAATTCTAGGAACTTCACTGGTGGACTTACAAAATAAATAACCTAGCTAGACCACTGCAAGGATACAGGCGACTTCTAGGAGACAATTTTGCATGAACTCACTAATTTTGAAAGGAACTTAACTTTTAAATTCTGCCTGTAGTTTGCAACCATCTTGCTCTCTAACTGGAGTTTGTTTTCAATTTGCCATACAAACCAAGATACATTTGAAGTTTAAGTAGTCAATACTAATAATTAAACCAGGATTGTAAATATAGGCTAGTACTGGACCTGGACATGATAAAGGCAAGATAATTATCCTTTCTAATCATATATACCACTCTGATTTTTCAATTATCTTAACATAAAACCAACACTGGCTACTTCAATCAGGGAAATTTACATTTAGTGGAGGAAGATGGAAGTATCCACTAAATTAGAAACACACACGCCCACAACCAAACACACACACACACACACACACACACACACACACACACAGACACACACACATCATCTCTGCAGAACTAGCATTTGAAAAGGACAGAGGAACCAATGTAGTCCTAGTCCTAGAGGGGTCAGAACATAATCTAAGGGACAATGTTTTCATGATGACAATGTCTAGCTAGACAAACCAACTCTAGTTATTTTGCCTAATTGTGTTACTACATCATCATGTGTTATCCTGTCTCATCCCATAGTCCTGACAGAAAGTCAGTGAATTTTCAAAGTGAGCAAAAATGAATACATGGAAATAACTTCACCAAAACAAAATTAAGTTACAATTATAGATATAGGATGAAACAGAAATGTTCTTTCAGTGATACCTGTCTACTCAGGGTCATGTCTTTAATTCTAAATATCCTGGAGGCCAAGGCACTGAAACCTTGTCTTAAAGTAAAATTAAATAAAACAAGAACAACAATGACAACCACAGCAACAAGTCTGGGGGTGTAGCTCATTGGTTGTTAACATGGATATCACCCTCTAGATTCAGGAGTTCATGACTGCATGAGACAGGGACATTTTTATTCACTACTATCACATTAAAATGTTCAAGTTGTAGTATTTCTGAATCTAAATTTTCTTAACAAAATCATTAACTAAAAGGAAATGGCAAGCTTTGGTAAAAAATTGAGAGGGAAAGGTCAATGTAAGGCTTCTACCCCAGAAAGAACAGTTTCCTTAGAAGTTATTGGGTCCTCCCATACTCATGTATCCCTCAGTCCTACATGGTATTGAATTCCCTGTCACTTTATTCAGTAAAAAGCTACTTACAAACCATTGTGATGAGGGAACTGTGAATGTTTTCCTTTAACAACCCTTCTAATTTCACTCTTGGTGCCCTGTTTCTGTTGAACTAGCAGTTGCCCATGAGGTTCTTTATTGTATTTCCTTTTACTTATCACTTTTTAAGTGTCCTCTTCAGCTTCTTATATTTTCTGATATGTAACCACAGTAGTCACATTCCTCTCAAGGTTTTATCTCATCTAGAAACATCACTATTTATCAGTTAAACTGTACACATCTCATTAAGAATATGCATCAGGTTTGATGCTAAAAAAGGAATTCAGAGTTGAGCATTGGGCAGTGAGTAGCTGGTTGAGTGGGCAGATAGTCTTATGTTATGCTATTGTAAATGAATCCCTGCTGTGCCATTTAATTTGACTGTTACTTTTCTGTGGAGTCAACAAAGACTTGGGAAAAGATAACTATACATATAAATTTTGTCAGGAAACATAATTGTGTGTGTGTGTGTGTGTGTGTGCCAGTACTTGGGTTTGAACTCAAAGTCTTGAGCCTTGCCTTGACTTTACTGTTGGTGATCTACTATTTGAGGCAATTCTCCACTTCAATCTTTTGCAGGTTAATTGGAAATATAAATCTATAAGATGTGTCTTCCTCAAGCTAGCTTCAAACATTTATACTCAGAAATTAGCTTTCTGGACAGCTGGAATAACAGGTATGAGACAGCAGTGCCTGTCCAGAACATTTTATTATAATATTGAAATGAAACTAGATCATGTTTTACAATGAGAAAACAGCTGTAAATCAGGCTCTACCTTCTTTTACTTATAAAAGTTATCTTAATAAAGATAAAAAATTTTATCTAATAAAAATAAAACTTTTTTCATGGTTGAAATATTTTTCCTTGTAGTAAGATAAATTATTAAGGCAATTAAAAAAGTAACTCCTCCAGAGAATGATTCAGGAATTTGTTGGTTAATATCCTGAATTTTAAGTAACATTTATATGTGTGAATATGGCTTTAGCCCAGCCACAAATTTGCCTCTGATAAACTTCACATTTTTCTATTAAGAAGATGATTGGGTCTTCGCTAGAAAAACTGTTCAAAGGATGAGGATTTGTGCTGCCAGTCATTTATATTAAAAACAATAATTTATAAATACTTAAAATCAAATAATGTGGTGTGTTTGAACAAACTTGAAAGCCCTTTGTTGAAAACTTCTGTGAAGAAACCATTTTTTAAAAGGTTTTGGGAAAACAGAAATGCACCTTACCCTCTGTGAATTACCAGATTCTCTTTCACTATACCATTTATTACTACTTTAAGTCTGATGGGGTTTCCATTTGTTTGAGTGGCTAAACCAAGCTGCTGCTCGTGAGAACATTCTGTGGCTGATTTATCACTACTGCTCTAATCAGGGAGCTGTTTCTTCAGATAAACTCTCTTGCCTGATATATTATCCCTGCTGTGCCATTTAGTTTGATTGGAAAAGCAGTGATTCCCCACTCCATCTCTGTATTGACGCCAGGAAACTTCCTTTCTGCCCTTCAACAGTCTTTTAAAACATATTTCAATAATTCAAGAGTTTGTAAACTTATAGCAATGTAACTTTTTGCCCTTGCAGAAACATGATCTAATTTATGTATTGCAGAATAAAGCCTATTCTTCCAGACTGATATTTTTGTAGAATTATATATTACCAAGAAACCAGATCTGATTTTAAAGTCAGTATTTCACCTTACAAATGGCCATAAAACTCTAATAGTATCTAGAGTAATGCTATTGTATTTTTTAAAAGAACATTTTATAAATTCAACAGATATATGGCTCTGAAAGTACAGGGTTTTCACATTTAGGACTTTATGATTTTTGTTGAGTACAATCAGTTAGATTTTAAACAAAATAGTGGTTCTCAACCTTCTATTTCTAAATGGAAAAGTAGTTAAATGTGAATTACAGCCCATTAGAAACACAGAAATAACTGGAGGGGATTCACTTTTAAGCGTGAGTGTGAAGCCAGGTGCTGGTGACTCACACCTGTAATCCTCGCTACTCAGGAGGCTGAGATCTGAGGATCACAGTTCAAAGCCAGTCCTGGCAGGAAAGTCCATGAGACTCTCATCTCCAATAAACCATTAGAAAACCATAAGTGGTGCTGTGGCTCAAGCAATAGAGCGCTCGCCTTGGCCTTGAGCTTAAGAGCGCAGGGACAGCGCCCAAGCCCAGAGTTCAAACCCCACAAGCAAGAAAACAAAAGAAAGAAAGAGAGATAGAAAGAAAAGAAAAAAATGGCTGAGACATTTACTGATAAATTTCACTTATTTTTAAATGTTTGGTAGGACCTCAATCATAGTTCAGGCAGAGACAATGAAATGCAATGCTGTAAGACTCTTCTTTTATTCAACTTTGGTAATAGCTATTCTTAGAAAAAATGTGAAAATTTTTAACTAGATTATACATGCCCATAGATTTATCCAATTTATCTTATTCTACAAGATTCTAGAAAATTTTCAGTGTTTACCCTTTTGAATAATGTATCTTTAATTGCAATTTTATTTAAGAATTCCAGGTAGGACTGGAGGTTGAAGAAAATGGATGCTACATAAAACTTGGAATTAGTTATAGGATTTATTTCTAAGTTTATTACTTTATTTTGGATATGATACTTTTTTTAGTGACAATGCTGAGATTTCAGATATATGCAGAGAAATGTAGATTTAAATGTTTTCTGGGAAAGTAAGTGCAAGGTTTTCTTTTTGACATTGCTGCAATTTCTTATTGGCAAATTAATAAGAGGAATAACGAAGCTGTCTTCAGAATGAGCCCTTGTTGGATACTAAGACCTCCAATTTTGGTCAGGAACCACTGAGAAAGAGGAAAAAGATCCCAGCAAACCTGATGGATACAATTGGGAGAGAGACATGACTGATAAAGAATTTGAGAATTACACACAGAAAAGAGAGACATGAAAAATGGCAGAAGCAGGGTAGAGGTGAATATGAGCTAGAGAGAGAGAAAAAAGGGGAGGCAGAAATGGTGAGGAAAGTGCTTTATAGAGAATATTCATAGTGAATAATATTCAGTAGTACAGTTCATGTTGTATGTGCTACATTATACATACCCTAAATGTGTCACTTAAATCAACTAATTAGCTAGTTAATATTTTAAAAAATAAACAGCATGATGTCTTTTTTTCCCCTCATATGTGGAAGCTAGTTCTAAAATATAATAGGACATGATGACCTATCCAGAACTCACACACAGTCAGATTAAAGGAGGTTATCCTTAGGGGAAGAACACAAAAGCACAAAAGCATAACTTCCCTAAATATTTAAAATATTGAATAGACAAAATATAGAAACCAACTCCAGGAAATGGAAATATTTTTTCTTGTATTTGTTATTGGTGGAGGTGATGTTTGTTTTTCTATTTTTCTCAGGAGTTGGAGGTGGAACAGAGGAAAGGAGAAAAGAAGGCTAAACAGATACTATCATGCTATTCAGTATACACTACGTGGAAAGTGACCTATGTAATGTGTGGGCAGGGATGGATGGGGAAAAGTGGGGGAAAATAAAAGAGGGGTGATGTCCAAAAAAACAGTGTTCATTACCTGATTTACAACACATTTGGTTCAACACATTGTAGTAACAACACATTTATTTATTTATTTATTTTTTATTTTTATTTTTTTTTGGGTCCGGTCCTGGGGCCTGAACTCTGGGCCTGTGCACTGTCCCTCAGCTCTTCAGCTCAAGGCTAGCCCTCTACCACCTGAGCCACAACTCCACTTCCGGCTTTTTTCTTTTTTGCTTATTTGGTGCTGAGGAATCAAACCCAGGGCCTTATGCATGCAAGGCAAGCGCTCTACCAGCCCCAACATTTTTATTTTTACTATAATTTTTATTTGAAATGCTGAAAAGAGGAGTTACAGCTATGTAAGTCATTGATGCCATTTTCCTTTTTTTAATATTTTATTGTCATGGTGACATACAGAGGGGTTATAGTTACATATGTAGGGTAGTGATTACATTTTTTTATTAATAAGTTTTTATTATTGTGAAAATACCTTACATTTCATTACAATTACATGAGCAAGGTAATGAGTACATTTCTTATCCTTTGTTTCCTCGTTTCCCCCCCCCCCTTTTTTTTCTGGTCGGTCATGGGGTTTGAACTCTGGGCTTGGACGCTGTCCCTCAGCTCAAGGCTAGAGCTCTACTGCTTAATCCACTTCATGTTTTCTGGTGGTTTATTGGAGATATGAGTTTCATGGACTTTCCTGCCCAAGCTGGCTTTGAACTAGAATCCTTAGATTTCAGCCTGTTGAGTAGCTAGGATTACAGGCATGAGCCGCCAGTTCCTGGAGTGATTACATTTCTTGTCTAACTTGTCCTCTTCTTCTTTCATTTCTCGCTCTCTCCCTCTCCCCCAATCCCACCCCCAAGTTATACAGATCATTTCCAATATATTGTCTTATATTGCTGTTTTAAATATAGACCAGTATATTATCCTTGAATACAAATAAGAATAAAAATGACGAGAATTTTTTTTCACCAAAAAATAAAAATAAACAATAAAAAACATGAAATATAGTTTAAGTAGTAATTTTTATTATATAATATTAGTGCTGGAAACTGATAAATGAGACACACATTTTGTGTTTCATTGTGGTGTAAATTATATTCCCCAAATCATTATTAAAAGATAATCTCAAAGTATTTAATGAATGTGTGCTAAAGTTTCTAACATTGATTATATTTTCAAGTTCATACAGTTCTAGATTTCTAATCATATAGCTGAATTGTAAGACCCCAGACAATGACAATTTTTGAAGTCACATAACACCTAACTTGTCTTTTTTCCCAACATATTGCTAAGAAAAGACATATATATGAATGAACACTGCTGCAGAAGTTCTGTTTTAATTATCTAAGCATAATCAGGTCACCCAATTTTTTGTATTTCTTATCATTATTCAAAATAACATTGAGATGCCCTCAAAAGAAGGCCTTTCTTTAATCTGTAATTTTCTTCTCAGTGTTTGTGTATATCAAATTTCATAACATGTCAACTAAGAAGTATGCTACAATATGATCAAAGTTTCTTATAATTTTGAGTAATTATTTGTCTTTATTCAAAGCAGATTCTACTAAATAACAAATGGGTATAGGTTTACTCATACCTCCAAATTTATATGCACAAGACCAAAAAATGGTTTAAAAAGAAGCAAATCTGAGTAAATATCATCAATTATTACTTAAAATATTGTCACTTTTGCAACTTCTGATGGCTTGAAATTCTTTGAAAATAATATCTAATATATTTAAAATACTGTTCTGATTAATTAGCTAACATTGTATTTTTTAATTTAATTCAACCAGGTGTTTTAACTTGGAAATACTCTGATTATATGGATTTTAAATTATAAGCTTGCTTGTGCATTTTTATTTTTATTCAGTCTTATTTTTTATTTTTAAGTTTTATTTTATTGTAAAGATGCTGTACAGAGGGGTTACAGTTATATAAGTAAGGTAATGAGTACATTTCTTGTTACCCCCACCTTTGTTTTTTTCCTGCTATGACTTTCCTCCCCTACCTCCCCAACGCCACTACCCTCCTATCCCCCCAAACCCTCCAGAGTTGTAAAGTTCATTTCCAAAATAGTGTCTTGTGAGTCTCATTGTTGCAATGGGTCATCCTCTGTCCTTGTTTCAGCATTTTGTTATTTCCCTTCCCTTCCCCAAATTAGATAAATGTATATACAAGACGCCTGGTACCAAAATCAAGTACAAGGACAACAAGGATAAACAATACAAGGAAGAACATATAAAAGAAACAAACAGCTGGGTGCCAGCGGCTCAAGCCTATAATCCTACCTACTCAGGAGGCTGAGCTCTGAGGATCACGGTTCAAAGCCAGCCTGAGTAGGAAAGGCCGTGAGACTCTTATCTCCAATAAACCACTCAGAAAAACGGAAGTGGTACTGTAGCTCAAGCAGTAGAGAGCTTCCATTGAACTGAAGAGCTGAGGGATAGCACCCAAGCCCAGAGTTCAAGTCCCATGACCAACAACAACAAAAAAAAAGAAGAATCAAACAAAAAAATCACATAGTACATTAAAACAACAACAACAAAGAAAAAATCTCTTGTAGCCATATCTTGGCGTTCATTTTGCTTAACATCATCTTATATGGTCATATGTACATAGCTTTTGAGCTTTTCTGCTCATCTGATAAGATTATCCTAGACATATACTAATAATTGCAAATAAGGGAAACCATGGGACCTATATATCTTTGGGTCTGACTTATTTCATTTAATATGATTTTTCCCAAGTCTTTCCATTTCCTAATAAATGGGCAGTGTCATTCTTTCTGATGGAAGCATAGATTTCCATTATATATATCACATTTTCTTGATCCATTCATCTACTGAGGGTCATCTGGGTTGATTCCATATCTTAGCTATGGTGAATAATGCTGTCATAACACATATTTTAACTGTAAGTTGATCAGCTTCAAATAAATGAAGTTGACAATGTTGATCACACTCTCTTCCTTGAAGTACTTGCCTTTGTCCTTTAACTTTGAAAATATTTTGTTTTCCTGGTTTTACTCCCATATATATTTGTTTCAGTATTTTCCCCCAATCCTCTAAATAACAAATAATTCAACTTCTTGTCCCTTATTAGCTGTATTCATTTATTATTTATTGTAACTGTGATTAACAAAAGGGAGTTACGGTTACATGCATACAGTTACTGTCACTCTTATTTTCTACCGCTTTCCCCTCCCCACTACTCCCCTCTCCCCAAAGTTGTTAAGTTCATTTCATTTCCAATGTAGTGTCAAGTGAGTATCAGTGTTGCATTAGTTCATTCCTTGAACTGCTGTTTCTGTGATTCCCTTTCCCTTCCACAGATCAGATGAACTTATATTTCTTTTTTTTGTGTGTGTGTGTCCTGTCATGGGGCCTGAACTCTGGGTCTGGGCACTGTTCCTCAGCCCTTCAGCTCAAGGCTACCACTCTACCACTTGAGCCACAGCACCACTTCTGGCTTTTTTTTCTTTTTGCTTATGTGGTGCTAAGGAATCGAACCCAGGGCCTCAGACATGCAAGGCAAGCACTCTACCACTGAGCCACCCTCCCAGCCCTGAACTTATATTTCTTGTTCCTTAAAAAATACTAATAGTAACCTATTTTCATTCTCTCCCTTAGCAATGTGACTCAGTTTCTTGGCTTAAAGTACTATGTACATACTAATTCCACAACAGACATCTACAGATTATACTTTTCTATTCTTCAGACTCACATGTCCTAGTGATGATTTTATGCCTTCTAGATGTAATGGGCACATCTCTCATATGACCTGCTGTACACAGAATTGCTACTTTCCCTCAAACTTGAGCGTTTTTTTTTTTTGTTTTTAGTTTTGGTTGGTTATGGGGCTTGAACTCTGGGCCCGTGTGCTGTTCCTGAGCTCTTCAGTTCAAGGCCAGTGCTCTACCACTTGAGCCACAGAGCTACAGAGACACTTTGGGTTTTCTGAGTGGTTTATTGGACATGAGTCTCACAGGCTTTCCTGCCCGAGATGGCTTTAAACCATGATCCCAGATCTCAGCCTCCTGAGTAACCCTCGACACCCAGCAAGCTTGAGCTTTAATTTGTTTCCACATATACAATTATTATGAAAACATGCTTTCATCTGACATGAATGTGAAAGAGGTACAAGAAAGGCTTCAGGAAAACGTTACACTATAATGCATTATTATGTATAATTAATACGCACCAATAAAAGTAAGATGGCAAATGAATAAACAAAAACATATTGTATTTTCTACATTTGAGTATTCCTTTTATGCATCACACTGATGTAGAAGAAGTTAAAACCCTTGGACTCACCTTAACGTTACACATTCTATCACAAACCATATCAAATTCCCCAACCAATCCTGCCAGACAGATCTACCTTCAATCTTGATTTCCGGGACTCTATCCTTCCTTCCTTCCTTCCTTCCTTCCTTCCTTCCTTCCTTCCTTCCTTCCTTCCTTCCTTCCTTCCTTCTCTTCCTTCCTTCATTTCTTAATTTTATTGTCATTGTAAAGGATATACAGAGGGGTTACAGTTACATAAGTCAGGTAATGAGTACATTTCTTTTTGAACTGTGTCATCTTTTCCCTCCTTTTATTTCAAATCTTATTTAGAACTACCATTTCAATGTGAACTTCTAAAACTACCCATCTCTAATCTTGATTAGTACAAAGGTTTTCAACTGTTTTCCTTGTTTCTGACTTCACTATTCCTTATCCTTACCCTTTCAGACTCTTCATGTTTTATATGAAACTATAGCATCCCTCCAAACAGAATTCAGAAGATATCCTGTAAATTTAGACATGTAAAAAATAACATTTAGTTTAACTAATTTTCTCATTGTCCTTGTAAAGATTTTGTCATGAATTAGTAAGAAATACATTGTAAATTTTTTGTTGTTGGTTATTGGTTATTGGTTGTTGGTTGTAAGGCTTGAACTCCCTGCCTGCATACTGTTCCTGAGCTCTTTCACAAGGCTAGCACTCTACCACTTTAAGCCACAGATCCATTTCCAGTTTTTGAGCGTTTAGTTGAAAAAAAAAGTCTCACTGGAACTTTCTGGTTTGGCTTTGAACAGCAATCCTCAAATCTCAGACTCCTGAGTAGCTAGGATTAAAGGGCATGAGCCACCTGCACCCAGATCATTGTACATTTTAAAAATATTTTCTATATATCCTACTATGTCTGATTTTTAATTTACCAATTATGGCAAGATATTACTGTATTCTTTTTGTTGTAAATGAATTATAATTATTGAGATGCTTTTATGGCCTAGAATATGTCTGTCTCAGTGAACAAGTCATATGCATTTGAAAACAACAGATTCAGATGGAGCTGGATATATTTTTTTCTAAATATATTAAAAAATAGGTTAATACAGTTGTTAAACAATCTATGTCTATGCAGTCCCTGATTACATATACTCTCCTTTAGTACTAGAATATGTGTTCTGTTTTCTTATAATTTCTATTTCTCCACTGAGATTACATATATTATTATTTATTGGAGCATCATTTTCTTTAACTTATTAAATAGAACTAAAATAGCTGCCTTAAATTTTTATTTATGAAATTTAATCATCTGAGAATTTTCTCTTGATACCAAAACACACTTTTTATTCATGTCTTGTTTTGTAATTGTGGATCATATCTTAGACATTGTGAATGTTTTGTCATAAAGATTCTGGATTCTATTCCATTCCTTGGATGGAGTTCATATTTGGACTTTACCAAGAAATTGATTTGGACAACCACAAACTACAAACAGTTGTCCATTTGAGTGGGCCCTTTGCCATGTGCCTACCACTTGTGTGGTTCAGAAGCCAAACACACATTTGGGCATGGTTAATGAACAAAATTTAAGGTTGCTTACCGCCAGAAATTACCCCCCCTCATTTAGGTGGTCATGACTGTCTTGAACTCTATCCCAAGCTTTTTTTGCTTGGGAATGCTATGTATGATTTTTTTATATATAGCTTTCAGAGCACAGTATAAAGTAATTCATATACCGGTACCATCTGTTACTTGTCTCCATAATCTTCCTGATTTTTTCACCCTCAATATTTTGTATTTTTGTTGATTTTGTCTCAAATCTAGGCTAGTGTAAGAGAGTGAGGCTGGTAGAGCTCATTCAGTCATTTCAGAATGGGAATTTAAGTCCAGGTGATTCATGCATAATTAATCTTTTCTGTCAATATAAAAATGCATCTTCAAAATCATACCATTGAGGATACACTTAGAAGAAGGCAAAGGAGTAACTCCTTTGAACATTTAAAATGGAATTTATTTTATTTATTTTTCATTTTTTTATTGTGAACATACTGTACAGAGGGGTTACAATTACATGGGCAAGATAATGAGTACATTTCTTATCAAGCATGTAGCCTCCTCCTTTCTTTCCTCTTCACATCCCTTCCCAGCCTCTCCCTGTTCCCCCCACCCAATCCTCCCCCCACACACCAAATGTGGTATATATACACAATGGAATTCTATGCCTCCATCAGAAAGAATGACATTGCCCCATTTGTTAGGAAATAGAAAGACTTGGAAAAAATTATATTAAGTGAAGTAAGCCAAGCCCAAAGAAACATAGGTCCCATGGTTTCCCTTATTTGCAATATCTAGTATATGTATGAGTCAAGCAGAAAAGGTCAGATAAGGTGATGTTAGGAAAATGAACCCTAAGATATGTATTCAAATGTTTTTTTCTTTCATGCATTTGTTTCTAACAAAGATTATTTCTTTGTTGCTTTGTATGTCCTTCCCCCACAGTATAATCCCTGCTTTCACTGTATTTGATGTCGGTATAATTTGTGGAGGGGAAGGGAAAAAACAAGTCGTTTAAATAAGGATACAGGTGGAATTTGTTTTTATTTACACTGTTCATTTTTTGGGGGAGAAGTCTTTTTAAGGAAGCGAAAAGGGGGTGCAGGAATGAATGGAGAAAGGATGAACAAATACAGTCATGGTGACTTTGTCCAAGAAGCATTGTACTTATTATGTGATTTATGGAATTGTAACCCTTTGTATAACTCCTTAATAATAATAACAATGTATTTTGAAAAAAAATACTCCAATTACTTCCCAACTTTTTCAAGATAAAATCTAAATTTCTAATTATTTTTGTCAGTTATGAGGCTTGAACTCTGGGCCTGGGCACTATCTCTCAGCTGTTCAGCTCAAGAATAGTGCTTTAGTACTTGAGTCATAGTGTCATTTCCAATTTTTGGTGGTTTATTGAAGAGTCTCATGGACTTTTCTGCCTGTGCTATCTTTGAACTAAGATCTGAAGATCTCAGCCTCCCTAGAAGCCAGGATTACAGGCAGGTGTGAGACATGGGTGCCTGGCTTGAAATTTCTAATTTATTTATTTATTTTTTTTCAGTCCTGGCGCTTGAACTCTGGGCTTGGATGCTGTCCCTCATCTCTTTAGCTCAAGGCGAGTGCGCTATGTAGTAGCCACAGCACCACTTCTGGTTCTCTTGTGGTTTATTGGAGATAAGAGTCTCATGGGCTTTCCTGCCCAGACTTGCTTTGAACCATGATCCTCAGACCTCAACCTCCTGAGTAGCTAGGATTATAGGTGTGAGCCACTGGCACCTGGCTAAATTCTTAATTCTTAATCATGTTTTCTAAGTCACTTTCTCTCCTAGGTACCCATCATTGTATCCTCCTTCTCATACATACAATCCACAGCAACATGTTTATTACTGTGGCTGAGAAACATTTGAGGTCACATCATCTTGACAATAAAAAAAATTAAAGTCACCCGCAATTTATACATTATTCATTTTTCACCTCTAAAATTTTATAGTTGCTTTTTCTAGGAATATTATTCCTGACAAATGTGGAAACGCCTGGATTTTTTAGTATAATCAAGCTTCTCTTCAATTAAAAAAAACTTTAGTAGATTCATAGAAAACAAATCAAAAAGTTAATACAGAATATTCATATTCCCCATTACTAATGTCTTATATTTTATACTACATTTTTAAAAATCTATCATCCAATTTGGATATATTATTACTAAATAGAGTGTATGACTTATTAATATTTCTTGTTTTTTATTTTACCGAATTTCCTTTTGTTTTTTCCAGAGCCTTATCAAGGAAACCAAATTAGATTTAATTGTCACTTCTCCTTCCTACTGTGGAATACTGATAGCTAAATTTTTGGTAGTACAAGATTTTGATGGTTTATTTGTTATCAGATATTTTCCAAAATAGTCTTTCTTTTTTCTTTTTTTTCAGAAAAGATAATTTGATGGACCAGGATTGACATTGAATTCATTATTCAGCTGACTCAGTCTTCTAGATTCTGAATTCGGTCAACAATGAATTTAGTGGATTTTATCTTGTGGATATAGAAAGATAACAAAAATTATATCATGATATTAGTCTTCTATTGTATAAGATTGGAATGCAATTCCAACGTCTAACAAGGCATCAGTAATTTGAACTGACTCCCCACTCAACATGCAATCAATTGTGGAACAGTGCTGGGGTTTCCTTCAGCCCCAACATTTCTGTCTGGAAGTGGTTATTGTCTGGGCATTAATTTCAATTGTGTAAGAAGGGGAATTGTAATCACATAAAGTACCACAGTTAATTCTGGGTCTTTGGTAGTTTTCAAAAAAAGAAAGAGAGAAAAAAAAACAGTCTGACATGTTTTGGTACTTCTTAGATTTCAGCATTCTTTCTTAATATTCACTGAGAGAGAGAGAGCGCTCATTTGAGGTAGTTCTGATTGTAAATTCCATATGTCAAGTAGCAAATTTTCTTTGCCAAAACAAAGAGTAGAAGAGAATATGTAATGAAGTATAGTGCATAGTTACCAACTAATCATTGTTGAAAACCATTGCTGAGTGGAACATATGTAGAATGATTTTGGTGTTTTGAGAGGGCCATAATAGAGTAATGTTAATTGGTTATAGCTAAGTATATCTAAGGATCTATGTCTATTTACCATTGTATAACATTTTCAATAGCTTCCACATAGTACTTTAATGATTACTGCCATCTAGAATTGGTGAGAAGATAAGCTGTTTGGCCTGGAAATCTGCCTGTTCAAAAGAAAAATTGGTTCCTTGTAAACCCACCCTATATTATAAGGATAGGAATTTATATTATTTTCCTGGGGTAAGAAGTGATAATAAAAAAATGGAAAGATTAACAACTTTTACTTCCTTCGGTTTGTTTTTATTTTATCTTTGATAATGTTGGGATTTCAATTTATGGCCTCACAGTACATAATACTATTGAGCCATGCCTGTAATACTTTGGGTTTCAATTAGACAAGTTTTAGGCTTTCTATTATTGTTGAAATTGGTCACTGCATTTAGATTGCCTTTATGGAGATTTATTTTATCTGGGGTGGCCTGAAACAATGATGTTCCCAATCATAGTCTTCTGTGTAGCTTTGGATAAGAGCTGACTTCCTCTATCCCCAGCTATATATTATAGAGGGGGTCTCCTGAGATATTTTGCCTGAGCATCAAATCGAGCCTCTCAAATAAGCCACTTTTGTCCAGCTACACCACAAACAAGGCCATACTAAAACTATCAGCACAACCATGTTCATTGCAACATTGTTTACCATAGCCAAGACATGGAATCACCCCATATGCCCCTCAGTGGAAGATGGATCAAGAAAATATGGTAAATATACACAATGGTATTCTGTATTTCCGTCAGTAAGAATGATATTGCACCATTCATAAGGAACTGGAAATATATATTTAATTGAAGCCAGATCCAGAGAAACACTGGTTACATGTTTTACTTCATTTGTTGTCATTAGAATGTGCCTGTAAACCTTCAAGAAAACACAATGGATTGTAAAAGACAAAAAATTACACTTGCACATGATAAATTAAACTGGGCTGTAAATTTTTATACAGTGAAATCAAAGGAGGATATTCTTACTCATTTTTGTGCAGTAAGTATGATGTCTCTAAATAAAGTAGTATTTCAGATATTCCACAGTGAAATAAACGGGCCATGTATACACCTTAATTATTGCAAAATTCTTTTGGGCAAAAGGATGATTATTATACCTTGGGACATGAAGAATGATCATATTAGTACTTAAAATTCTTCATTTGATAGATTGAAAAAGTCAATGTAATTTTCCATATGGAAAATTCCAAATGGAAAAGGAAACTTACAGCCCTTATTATTATAAAGTCAAGAAACTTAGACAGATTGATTATTTTAATACCTTAGATCAGAGGTATTTTTCCTCTGAATATTTACATAACACAGAAAAAAAGGAAACTATAGTAAGACAGTAGGAGGAACCAAAATATTTGGACCACACTGTGGAGACAAATCCAAACTATCACAAAGGGATTTCCAGCACCCTGCTTGCTAGTAGTTGGTGTTTGTTAACAGGATTAATTCAAGTATTCTCCTGGCTTAAAATAGAAATGTTTAGTCTTACTTCTGTTTGGCTTATGGTCTTCTACCCAAGCTTTTCTCCTTAAAAACACTATTGCTAGTTTTCGGAGATCTGATTATATCTGATTATTGTCTGTCAAGATGTGATCTTCAGCCTATATCCTGAGTGTAAGTTTTGCTGACATTTAAGAGAATTTTTGCATGTAAAATCCCTTATTTGGTAGTATAAATGAGATAATATCAGATGAGCAATCAACACATGATCAGCCAGTAGAAAAGGCCAGGTGGTAACTGTCATTAATAGCATTATGAATTACAGAAGACATAGAACAAATGTAATCACTTTTCAGAATATGATTTAAAAATAACTACCCCAGAAAGAATGACAGCACTCTATTTGTTAGGAAATGGACAGACTTGGAAAAAAAATATATTAAGTGGAGTAAGCCAGGCCCAAAGAAAGGTAAGTCCCATGGTTTCCCATATTTGCAATAACTAGTACATATGTAGGACAAGCAGAAAAGGACAAAAGCTATATATATATATATATATATATATA
>NW_012267306.1:7151265-7152887 GCF_000151885.1 Dipodomys ordii
GAAATGAACCCAAAGATAAGTATTCAAATGTTTTTTTTATGCAATTGTTTCTAATGTATTTATAAGATGATTTCTTTGTTTCTTTGTATGTCCCTCCCCCACGATATAACCCCTGCTTTCACTGTATTTGATGTTGGTATAATTTGTGGAGGGGAAGGGAAAAAACAAATCGTTTAAATGGGGTTACTGGTGGAACCATTGGAACAATGAGACAGAACAAGTCGTTATGTCGAAAAACGAACTTTACAATTTTGGCCACGGCGGGGGGCAAATATGGGGGGATATGAGAAGGGATAGGGAGGGGAAACAAAGGAGGAAGCAACAATGCTTGATAAGAAATGTACTCATTATCTTGCCCATGTAATTGCAACTCCTCTGTACGGTATTTTCATAATAATTAAAACAACAACAAAAAAAGGATACAGGTTGACCCATTGTAGCAATGACATGTGTAAGACACTATGTTGAAAATGAACTTTACTACTTCTTGGTTGGGGAGGGAGGAATTGGGGAGGTGGGGAGACCAGGGATGGTAGGGAAAAAACAAAGGAGGAGGTAGCAATGCTATAAAGGAAATGTACTCAAATTACCTTACTCATGTAACTGTAACCCCTCTGTACAGTATCTTTACAATAAAAATATATACAAAAATAACTGCCCCTCAAACTCTCTCCCCAAACCAAAAACTTCAGATTTCTTGTAATCAGGCCGTAAGACCTATTGCCAATGTGTGAAAGCCTTCATTGATGAACAAGTTTATTAAATTATTAATAGGACCTCTGCTAAATATCTGGCTACAAAAAATAATGTATATATACTACTAGATAGCCCATTCTCCATTAAAATATGTATTCAGATATGTATACTCTTACATGTATAATTGTATCTATTCAATAAGTCATAAAACTACTAGGCTACTTTTAATTTATTTGAAAATTTTCTAGTGTATGTATGCTAAAATTCTAGCATCTACCTAATAAAAATGTTCAAGAAAATGTATATGTCAATGAAACTTTCTTGAATGTGTTATAAAGTCATATAATTTACTAAATTGCAAGGAATTTATATAAAAATATTTTGTGGAGCAGAAACAAGATTTATTACTTTTAAATCAGAAAAATACACCAGAATATCTGTATGGGGTAAAACATATACTTTTGTAATATAAATTACATTGTTATATTTTATTTTATCTTCTTGTCACTTTTTTCTGGCAAATATCTTAGCATAGTGTTCTGTCAACTTATTAATATCAAATATTCTTGCAACACACCTACACTTAGGAGCCACGTAGACTTAAAATTTTAAAACATTGGTTGAACAATTTTGCACTCCCACCAACCATGCAGTAAGGTTCCCTTCTGTCCACATCTCCTCCAGCGTCTGTTGTTACTAGAGTTTCTTGATTATAGCCATTCTAACAGGGGGTGAGGTGGTATCTCAATGTTGTTTTGATTTGCATTTCTTTTATGGCTAGGGAGGTTGAGCATTTCTTCATGTGTCTATTGGCCATCCTTCTTTGCTCTTCAGAAAAGTTTTTCTTTAGTCTTTAGCTCACTTATTTATTGGGCAGTTGTTTCTTTGAAGGTTTGTTGTTGCAGGATTTAATTTTTTGAGTTCCA
>NW_012267306.1:7154792-7197465 GCF_000151885.1 Dipodomys ordii
CCACCCCCACCAAAGTTTTAAAGTTCGTTTTCGACATGACAACTTGTACTTCTCATTGTTGCAACGGGTCCACCTGTATCCTTATTTAAACGACTTGTTTTTCCCCTTCCCCTCCACAAATTATACCGACATCAAATACAGTGGAAGCAGGGGTTATACTGTGGGGGAGGGACATACTAAGCAACAAAGAAGTAACCTTATAAATGCGTTAAAAACAAATGCATGAAACAAAAAAAAACATATCTTAGGGTTCATTTTCCTAACATTACCTTATCTGACTTTTTCTGCTTGACTCATACATATACTAGATATTGCAAATAAGGGAAACCATGGAACCTAAAAACACACATTTTCTATCTTTGTATTTGTTCTCTTTTAGCTCTCATATGTGAAGCTTAATGTACTAAAATACTTTCAGCCAAACTTTAAGAGTTAAAGTTATGTGTGTAGTTCAATCTATTGTAGGTTAGAAAGCCATGTTAAAGTTTCTCATATACTTCTTGTTTATTAATAATTTATGAAAGAAGAGAGAATGTGTGATGTTCAGAATAGTTATAGCATTTACTGCTACCTCTAGATAGGTCATATGTGATGATGTGTTAGAGAGAGAAAGACAAAGAGACAGAGAGAGAGAGAGAGAGAGAGAGACAAAGAGACAGAGATAGACAAAGATGGAGCACGTATTTACACTTCTTTTGGCATTTTAAGTTGCTTTGTATAAAAATAGCAAAATCCTCTGATGTATAGAAATTAAAAGTTGTTTGATTTGCTACTTAATTGAGGTGAAGCTAAACATATCATACTGGATGCTATTAGAAGAAGGAAGAAATATTCAAATTTTTCACTACCTTGTAGTAATTATAGCTTTAATATGTTATAATGTTTCTAATACCTTAAAATGGGAGGTGAAATCTTAAAATGTTATATGCGTAATCATATTGAATCTCAATATTATAAGCAATCTGATAAGCAGCATAATAAACAAATACCCTAAACTAACACATATACAACAAAACATACGCATATGAGAAGACAAATACTAAATTGAACATCTTTTGGTTGGAAACCATTTTTGTGCCAAGGTCCACTTGAAAACTTAAAACAACCTTACAATGTTATCAACACAGGTAGATGTGTCAGGGACAGTTGAGGAGAAGTTTCAGATGCCTGATCTGCTTTATATCAAGTGAATTTGCAGAACTTATACAGCCCAAGGGATAGGTATTCCCTATAGTGAAGTGATTAACAAAACAAAACCTACAAAATGTTCTCCATGGATATTGGTTAATTGTTACCCTTTGTTTCTTTCTTGTTGTTGTTGTTTGTTTTAAACAAGATACTGTTGCAGGGAGATGTGCACAGAGGTTGAGGGAGATACTTTGGAACAGCTCATATGAGTTTAATTGTTATCTCTTCATTAAGAATTAAGCTAACGTGAAAAAACAGCAGTCTTCTACTTCAAGTTCTGAACACATAAGAATTATCGATATGAAATATATACTAATTGATATCTTATTTTTTGAGAATGCAATGACTAGTATATGTGCCCAAAGAAGGAAGATATTAATACATAAACCCTTGTCTTCAAAGAACATGGACCCCTCAGAAGAGAGCTGATCCCCAAATCTACCTATTGTGAAATGCAGTGTGATAAAGCTATGATGATAGTGTACTATGAGCATGAAACATGGTATAGGATTACTGATGAAATTGTTCAAGAGGATTAGCTCAGAAACGTTAGCTTATGAATGTGAGCTGGATCTTTAACAAATGAGACAAAAGGTTTCTAGGTAGCATTATATCTTTAGAAAGACACTTGTGACTGGCAGAAGACATTAACTCTAAGAAGCCAGAAAGGAATTGAAAAATGGCAATATTAGAAAATTTAAATGCTTCCTATTAAAGAAGGGACCAGCTGTAGAAGTGACTAAGATGTAGGAATAAGGACACATTTCTTTACAGAGTTTCAGCTTTCTACTATGGATGATGAAAAACCCATAGAAATACCTTAAGTAAGCATTTAACAAGCCAGTGATCAACACTATTCCATTTTTGGTGTCACTTATTTTCTACCTGTACTGAGAATTTTTGTTCTTTGAATAAAGGAGACATTTTCTCCAGTAAAGTCATAGAACCAAATTTGATTTTACTAAATGAGAATAAAGAAGGAAAAGTGAATGTTCAAAGAAAAGCCTAACTATATAATGTGTGTATATATTTACTTCTGAACATATCTTTAGAAGAAAACTCTAGATGTTTTAAGCTCAATTGACATAATAAAATGAGCAGTTATTTTAAATAATTTAGAAAGCAGGCAACATTTTCAAAGTCATCTTTAAAAATAATATGTTGTGGTACTGTTCTATTTATAATTATGTCATGAATGGTGCATTAGATTAGGGGATTAGTTTGTATTTTATAAATATCATGGCACACAAGTGGTACACTTTAAGTTTCTGTTTGAGTGACATTGTGTGTGGTCCTACCCACAAACAGGCCCATCATCAGCTAATCCTCATGTCTCCCAGAGAACAGAATGTGCATTGTCGTGGTGCTTCACTGGAAACAGCTGGCCCACCTTTCCTGGTTAGTTGGCAGGATGGGCAGCTGCATTCCCCCAATCACACAAATCACCAGTGAAGCTGATTTTGATTGCTAACTTCTGTTGCATCGAGTCTCTTTTAATGTTTTTTCCCTGTACATTGCCATAGATTCCGTCCATGCATTGCTTTGCCCTGAATTTGGGTGGGCTGCATGTCCTACTTTCCACTCTAAAGGTTACAAGTCTTCTATCTCTAGATTAAAAAAAAATCTTAAATAATTGTTATAGTTTCAAAGGTGATAATGTTTTATACCTTTATTTTTTTTTATTCTCGAGTTTACTTCAGAGTTAAACCTAATGTACTCTTCGCATTTTCAACATGTATCTTGATACACACTGTAGTATGAATTGAGTTTGGTTCAGTGAGGGTTATAGAGAAATGTATCTTTCTTCTGCTGTGGAGAAATGTCTTTTACACCCATGTTCTGCCATGTAAGAAAATTATATTCTATAGTGAGACAGGAAGGCTAGCATAAAAATTGCTAACTAGAGGCTAAAAATGGAAGACAGAAAAGATAGTGAGGAAAAAGGATGGATAGTGGGCAACAAAACAATTGGGAAAGGAAAAAGTAGTTCTATGGTTTGCAGGAGAATAGAGGACCTAAAATTGATTACATATTTCAAAATCACTTGAAGAGAACACTTTACAACACCATTTACAACACAGGAAATGAAAATAATTAAGTAGATGGAAATGCTAATTAATATAATTTTGTTATTACACATTGCACAAATATTAACATATAATGTCCCATAAATTGTAATCAAATAAGTAAATTAAAACAGTAAACAAAATATAGTTGACTGCCAAAGATTTTAGATATTTATCATCCATGACCAATCTACAAAATTTACTGAAAACTATCATTCAGTTCTTGCACATATGTTTTCCCACAATTTACTTCCTTTTGCAACTCAAAGTCCTTTCTCATTATTTTGCTACTTCTCACTTCAATTTCATATCCTTGTTCAGATGCTACATGAGCTGCAATATCTGGGTATCCCCCATTGTCATATGAAGTAGACACTTTAATAAACTTAGATATATAGAAAGAAAAAAGGACTGAAGGAAGGAAGGAAGCAAGCAAGCAAGCAAGCAAGCAAGGAAGCAAGGAAAACTTGATCCAGCTAGCATGTGGGAGTTCCTAGTTATAGACACAGGAGTCAAGCCAGACCCAAAGAAACATAGGTCCCGTGGTTTCCCTTATTTGCAATAATAGTATTGTCTAGGAGAAGCAGAATAGGTCAAAAGTTATGTACATATGACCATATAAGATGATACTAAGCGAAATGAACCCCAAGATAGTGACACAAGTGGTTTTATCTTTCTTGTAGTTGTTTTTAATGTATTTATAATGTCCTATGTGATTTTTTTTGTTTCATTTGTATGTTTTTCCCCATGGTTTAACCCCTGTTTTAACTGCATTTGATTCTGGTGCCCTTCATCTTTTTTAATACATTTTTATTGTAAAAATACTGTACAGAGGGGTTACAGTTAAATGAGCAAGTACTGTTGCCTCCTGCTTTGTTTTTTCCCCTACCATCCCTTCCCTCCTACCTCCACAACTACACTACCTCCCTGCCCCCAAATTGTACCTTAACAGAAAGAATAGTGCTGGAGGAATATCAATACTAAATTTCAAACTCTACTACAAAGCTAGAGTAATCAAAACAGCTTGGTACTGGCACAAGAACAGACCTCAGACTATTGGAATAGAACTGAAACCCCAAAAATGAACCCATAAACCTATAGCCACCTAATCTTCGATAAGGGAGCTAAAAAATAGAATGGAAGGAAGACAGTCTCTTCAGTAAATTGTGCTGGCAAAATTGGTTAACTACTTGTAGAAAACTAAAGCTAGATCCTTATATATCACCCTGCACTAGAATCAACTCCAAATGGATCAAAGACCTCGGAGTCAAAGCAGACTCCCTGAAAACTTTATAGGATGGAATAGGAGAAACCCTAGGTCTCCTTGGCACAGGTCGAATTTTTTTTAATAGAGACCCAGAAACACAACAAATCAAAGAACGGTTGGACAAATGGGATTGTATGAAGCTGCAGAGTTTCTTCATGGCAAAGGACATAGCTAGCAAGATCAATAGAAAAGCCCATAGATTAGGAGAAGATCTTCACTCATCATACAACAGAGAAGGGTCTCATATCTAAAATATACTTGGAACTCAAAAAATTAAATCCCCCAGCAAAAAAATCCTCAAAGAAACAACTGCCCTGCATCTTGTATATACATTTTTTTCTAATTTGGGGAAGGGAAGGAAAATAACAAAATGCTGAAATAAGGATACAGGTTGACTCATTGTAATAATGGTATGTATGAGACACTATGTTGAAAATGAACTTTACAAATTCGGGGGTTAGCAGAGGGAAGAGTCAGGGAGGTGGGGAGACAAGGGATGGTAGGGGACAAACAAAGGAGAAGGTAACAATGCTGGATAGGAAATGTCCTCATTACCTTACTCGTGTAACTGTATCCCCTCTGTATAGTATCTTTACAATAAAAAAAATCATACAAAAACCAAAAAACTAGAACAACTCTAACATAAGATGGACAATTGCAACAAATGAAAAAAAAATCTCAAAAACTGAGATTTCTACATGTGACCAAAACACAAATCAGGCAATGTAAATAGCTTGTAAGAAAATTTAATATGCAATTTACAATCACCAAAAAAATGAATTTGCAGGCCCAAGAAGTTTCATTAGAGAAATCTATTAAACAATTATCCACAAATCACATAGCTTAGAACCCTCCTAAAATCCTTTGTCTACTTAGAGGGATCCACAGGAATATGATCATGCTGGATAGTATTTATCTGACCACATCCTCACCTACTCATTTTGCCCCTGAAATTTCATAAAAAGGACCTAACTTAACTAACACAAGTATGCTGTACTCACTCTCACAGGGCCACAACATGGTTGATACTCACCGTAAGTATGGTATTCTATACTTGACTGTTTAGCTGATATTTTTCTTAGCTTCATCATAACAACATACTACAGAAGGGAAGATGAAGTATAGCCATGTATATCACACATTTCTATTGGCTAGAACTTGAAAATAAAGGTTCAGGAAGATAGATTTTTTTCTTGGTAAAGACTCTCTTCTAAGCATCTAGACTTCTGCCTTCTTGCTAGCACCTTACATGATGAACAGAATGTGCAAGCTCATCATTGACCGTTATTGGATGATTACTAATAGGACATGATTCACTTTTATGACTTCATATTCTAGTTGCTTCTCATTGCTATCTCACTATGCCACCACATTAGAAATTAGTACCTGAACATATGGAATACAAAAGAACACCAACATTCAGTCCTTATCAAGATCTGTGTGACATGTTTCATTGAATCTATGATATCTATTAAGATCCCTTCTTCTCAAAAAAAGGGTTTTCTAGGGTATATTATTATATCAGGTATAGGGTATATTACATATTCTAAGGTATTATATATTCTAGGGTATATTAGCATTCCAGCATCCATTTCCATTCAAACACTTTATTTTTTCCCCAGGGTTCACCTATACTTTTTTTGTATGTTGGAATATATTGTGACATACCATATAATTTCCTTATGCTTCATTTACTTTTTTCTGACTCTCACTATTATGGAAGAGATGATATAGGCATGTGTGTAGTGTGTATATATATACTAATATACAATATATATACAAATATATACTATATGTACTTGTATACTATATTTTTGTGGTTGTATATATAACATGTATACACATAGAACATGTTTATGATAGTGTGTGTGCAGTTGGTTCTGTATCCTCAGTGCCTAGAAGATCATCTGGCACCTTGACACTGAACAAACATATGTTCAGTGAATGAACATCATTGATAATCACATTCCCTGATTATCATTGAACAGTCTAGATACCAGATTTTCACAGAACAGCATGAAATTGGAAGTAGCAGAACATAGATATTAAACGTGCTAAGCCGCTGAAGAACTCTCCCTATGGATCTATAAGCCCTGCCTTGCCGCTTTCTCTGAACATGGGTTCACTCATTTATTTTCTCTCTAATTTCATTACCTTAGGGCTTTGGTTCAGCTTTGTGATATATTTGATTTTCTTCTCATATTTAATTACAATTTTCTATATATTTTAGAGCTCTCATAAACTTAATCAGTTAATACTTCTGAAAATCCAATCCCTTAATTAAGAAAATAAGCTGAAAATTTGCTTTTAATTGAATATTCAGAACTTATTTATGTCTCATTAAATTAAAAGTAGTGAATTTTTAATGTTATCTATATTATAGGAATGATAACTTTACTTTTAAAATGATTAAAATTATTCAGAAGCATATGGAGTTCTTATAACAAGATTCGACCTGTCACTTTCAAATACCATCATTCATAAAGAAACTACTTTCATATCCTAAAATTATTTTATCTTAAATTGACAACCAAGAAAATAAATTTTATATACAAAATTTTTATTTTGTATAGCTGTTGGTATTTTGTATAACAAATATTTTGTATAGGATAATCTCCCAAATGTAAATGTAGCTGAACTTAAATATGAGCAATAATGCTATGCAATATTCAAATATTTTAATAGATTCTAGAATAAGCCAAACACATTTATATTTATTTTATATATATTTATATTTTCATTAAATTATATGTGCTGAATTTACAACTGGTTGTATGAATTATACGTAAGTTTCTTATTCCAGTAACTGTAGCAATTGAAAGCTGTTGGTTTTACATATTACTAAACAGCATACAAAATAAACTGATTTTTAATGATTACATATTTCATTACAATAGTCAATCAATAATCATTTCAAATGTATTTTACTCTTCATATGATAACATTTGCAATGAGATTTAGGCAAAAATCAGAACATTGTTGCAGAGAACCCATTTACCTTTGGATGAGTAATCTAGATAATTTATTTTACTAAGAGCTAGAAAAGGTGAATTGATTTTATTTTATTTCCTTTTATGTTACTGAATTTTCATAATAACCTTTGCTACTGATAATTCCCAATTACTACATAGTTGAATGTTATGATTGCTATTTAAAATGATAGGCAGGTGCAATATAAACTATATAGCACAACTGTTAAATGATCCCTCATATAAATTTGAAATATTAATGCACAGAACTTTCAAAATAATTTGTTGTTACCTTGCTGTCAAAATTCTCAGCTCCTGTGGCCAGATTTCCAATACCAATATGTGTTCAAATTATTTAATTAATTAATTTTTTTGTCAGTCATGGGGCTTGAACTGTGGGCCTGAGTTCTGTCCCTCAGCTCTTCAGCTCAAGGCTAGAGTTCTACCCCTTGAGCCACAGCTCACTTCCAGCTTTCTGGTGGTTTATTGGAGATAAGAGTTTCACGGCTTTTCCTACCCCTGCTGGTTTTGAACTGTGACCTTCAGATCTCAGCCTTCTGAGTAGCTAGGGTTACAGGTATGAGCTACCAGCTCACTTTAAGTATAAAATAATTACAGTTATGTTATTGCACACTACATTTGTAATTTTTGAGTTTGAGATTCATAGAAAGCATAATATATGTATATAACTCTTGGCTTGTAAGTTTTATAAAATTCTAATTTATGGTTTGTAAGGGAAGGTCAAAATTCTTAATGTGCTTCATTATGACTTGTAATGTACTACTAAGAATGTTACAACGTATTACTAACAGTTTTTTGATTTGCTCAATATTTTTTATCATTCAGAGGAAGAAATTACTGCATGTTTATACATACTGCAAAATCACACAATATTTAACTGGAAAAATGTAAGTGGATATGGATTCTGGACGGTAACATACAAAGTAGTTTGTAGAATCAATGTTAACATTTTAAAAAGACATTAAAGCTTTCAGTACAAAATTATATTCAAAACATGTTCTGTTCCATGTTTATATAGCAGTTCTTCAATTTGAACAATAAAAATAACACAAATAGGAACTGACTCAGAATAGTCATAGAAATGAAGACCAGAAGTCTATTGCTACTTTCATCTTGGTTTTATAAAACAAGGAACTTTTTTTGTTGCATGAAAGAAGTATCTTCACATGGCAGCTTGTATTTCTAATAGTTCACATAAATATTTTTAAAGCAATAAAATCTTAAAATGTGAAAAGTTAACTGTTGCATGGTGCATAAAAACCTATAAATGCTCATTGTAAAATACATCGTCTCTTAATATTCTTCTCCAAAGCAACTTAAAAAAATCACTTGTGTTTCTAGTTTGGATATTATCTTATAATGTTGGAAAGACTTATATTTAAAACTGCAATGTTAAGACCAAACTAAGGCTGACTTTTCTATCTGGTACAATTCATGAGACAGATTTCATTATCAATTGCTACTCTACTTTGTCATTGTCATCCATCTATCTTTGTGAAAATTAACAGTACCTAAGTTGGAATGTTTCTGGAAGGTGGCCATCTTAGTTAAGTCTCTGTTGATAATATCGAACATAGCAAATATGTTTTGTTTTAAATAAGCCTTGCGAGTTTAATATTGAGGAGTATCAGTTTATGAAAGACCATCCCTATAACATTCCTTTCATTGGTGGTCATGCATTATCTGAAATAAAACATCAAACCTATGTTTTCAATTTTTCCTCTACAAGTGCAATATGAGTGAGGAGTCCACTTTTTGTTGCTGTTAGTGGTGGTGGTCATGGGGCTTGAACTCTGGGCATTGTCCTTCACATCTCAGCTCAAGGCTGGTGCTCTACTATTGAGCCACAGTGCTACTTCCAGTTTTCTGAGTGGTTTATTGGAGATAAGAGTCACAGACTTTCCAGCTAGGGCTGGCTTTAAACCATAATCCTCAGATCTCAGCCTCCTGAATAGCTAGGATTATAGGCATGAACCACTGGCACCTGGTTGTTAACATTTTTCAATATGATAGCTATATATAGATTATACTTAGACTTTCCTTCCACTCTCAGTTATTCTAATCATCCATCCTATCTAAAAATAGAACAAGAAGTAAAAAGATGTTCACATAAAATATTCATATAGTGAACCTTATCAGGTCTTAATGTCACTTACTGTTTCTTTTGTGACATGTCAAGTATTGTGAGTTTGAAAACAAAGAAAGAGAATGAGGCATTTAAAAATTTTAAATACACTTGATTTAATCATTCAGGGGAGTATTTTGTGTGAGTAACTCTATGAAGAGGGTTAAGGTGAAATTTTACAGAAGAGTCAGGAGATAGACATTCAGTGCCTTACACACACAATGACATTTTTTTCCTTTATGGAATCCTCCCTTGTGCCTCCACACTTCTCTGCTTAAACTCTTTGGGAAAGAACTGCTTGCTCTTAATTGCAGGATATTTGAGGGACACAGAAATTGTTTCATTTGAATCCACCGTGGCTTTCCCTAAGTTCTGAGTTAGACTACACTGCTTCAGTGAGATGCAAATACTGAACAGCAGGTACTGTTCATGTTCTAATTATCAAGTTGAATTTCTTGAATTAAACAACAGATAAAGTGCTATAATGTTTAGGAAAGTTTTCAAAGGCAAGAAACATTTTCATATACACCGTATATTTATTATTTTATAACTATATATGCAAATATTAATGATGTGGCTTACTGTCATTGACATAGTACTCTTTGGTGTGTAGTATAAACTGTCTTTCATAAATTGCATAAGCATAACTCCGACTTCTTTTAAAATTATGATTAATTCCTTCACACTTTTTCATAGTGTTTTGTGACCTACCAAGATGATGTGACTTAGATATTTTTAGTTTATCCGTCTGTAGATCCTCACTGTGCTTTCTCAGCAACTTCCTTTGGCTTCATTTCCCAAACAATTCTACCAAATTGGTATGCAGACAGTAAAATCAATTCATCTTCAAATGGTGCTTCTTGTACATTTTATTTTCTTTCCCTGGAATAGAAGATTGGTAATGACTACTGAAGCTTCCACACAAAAGTTAAATCTTCTAGGGGAAAAAAAGACATCTCATTTCAAGCCCTGTAATGCTTAAAATATATGAGCAGATGCAACACATGTATCATATGAGTGCCTTCTCCCAGTTCTCACAGAACAACAATAAGAAAAATCAGCTCTTAAATACCAGCAAAGCAAATGTGAACCAGCTCTTCCAAAACATTCTTAAAGAAATCCAATCAACTATATAACCTATATTATTATTTTCCAATATAGTGTTTGTATCACATAATGAAAACATCCTTTAATGTGTATGTACATTTTGTGGGCATAAGATATGTTTCCATAACAAAACTAAGAATAATTAGACAGGTAAAGATAAAAGTGTGCATATGTTTTGAATATGGCCTTATAAAAATATAATTGCATCCTATGCTATTGAATGTTGTACTTATTCAAGAATATGTAATACTTGTGTTTCTTTCACTTATGAGGGTGACACTTCATTACTAGAAGTCTGTGTCCTTTTACTGCTTGCTTCATAATTCAGATTCTTGGCACATAATATGGAATTTTATGGCTAAGAGTAAATTATACTCAGCTGTCCTTAGTTTAGGTGTTCTTTGTGTTTGGTGTTACTATTGTATAATGTGTTATTACTGAATTATTTTGTGCCCATAATTCTATAATAAGTATACTCACTTAAATAATTTTCTATTATTTATCACTATCTACATGGACTTGAAATCATTCAGAATTTTATGAGTACCACTCAAATCATAGTTCGAATTCTACAGTGAGCTCAATGATTATAGCCTTGAAAACTATTTTAACTTTAAGATCAACAAACTACAGTCCATAGAACAAATTTATCTCACCATCTGTTGTGGTATAGTGTTCAAGCCAAGAAAGATTTTTATGCTTATGAATGGCTGTTGAAAAAGAAAAAAGAGGAGGAGTAGAAAGAGTAAGAGGAAGGGAAAGGAGGAGGGAAAGGAAAAGAAGAAGGAAGAATTAAGGAAACAGCGCCACACTAAAGTCAAAAATACTATTTCTTATTTTATGATAAAGTTTGGCAACTCCTGTTTTTAAGCTATTGGATTATAACTGCTCACTGTTTCTATTGTATTTTTTCATCATAGTTCAACTATACCCAGTATGCTATATAAAAACCAGAACAACTCTGTATTAAGTATAAAGTTATAAATAACTATATAACTAATCATATTCAAATATATAGTTATATCTACAAGTAACTACAAAGCTTATAACACTTAGGTAAAAAAATTAGGGAGTGACTGGAGGTTAACATATGTACAATTTCATTTATGTTCTGTGGTCTGTGATAATCAGACTCTCCTTATCCCCCTGAGAACTTGAAATTTTTGGAATTATTCTCACTCATTGTTCTCACACTCGGGCATCTTCTGGCCTCACTACGTTAAAGCATGAGCAGTGCCTGAATCCTTCAGAGATTCCAATTTAGTGTGAGCTAGGACCAGAACAACAAGAATTTTAGATGGCTATTATGTATTTTTAGCTTTAAAGCAATTCATTTTAACGACTTGGTGTGTACTTCACTCTTCTGCTCATGTCTACACAAGGCAGTTGCTTTTCAGAGATTAGATTTGCCCCAGATGAGGATAACAAGGAGAGAAGCCAAAAAAAAAATGACTTTATACCTTCAAATTTGTGTTTCTCAAAGGGAGGCCCCTGAACTAACAATTGCCTTCCCAGGAAGCATGTGAAAAATGAAAGAACTGTCCAATTCCAAGGCTATGGAACAGAACATTTCAGCTCTGAGGCCAGTAGCCTGTAGTTTGCTCTTCAAGCAATTCTTAACACTCACTAAACCTGGAGAAATTCACAAGCCCAGAGACGCAAAAAGACTTTCCCACCTTTTGTGTGGAAATATAAAACAAAATCTATGCATCTTATTCTTTTTTGAATCCACTTTTTGGAATTATATAAAATGTGTCATACTATTTGGCAGTTCAAATAGATGAAGTATCTAAGATATCTGAGTATCTGAACCTTTCTACTTTGACATTTTACTGCTAGTTTTTTCCCCGTATTATTCATTTCACCATCCATGTCCCTAAAAGGTACAACTGTAGTCACCATGAAATTTGAAACCAGTTATTTTTATTTGTATCATTATGTACATTATGTATATTCATTATGCAACATTATACTTTTTCTTTTGCAGAAAATATATGCTTTCAGAGAATATGTGAAAACAATATTTTGCTTTAAAAGTAATAATATTTCCAATACTTACATTAAAATTTCCATAGAGAAAGATTTCTAAGTTTAAAGAACTACTGTGGAGGTTAATAAAGAGACCTACATAGTAAGCTATTGTTCATTGCAAATGCAGTGGAACCTTGATAAAATATGACCTGCTATACCATGAAATTTAACATAATCCTATTGATTGAGGTTTGTTACAGAAAGAAACCAGAAGGTTCTTGTTATACTATTTTATCTATATCTCATGTGTTTGGCAAAATCCCAAAGAATCATGTTTTAATGAAGTCCATCCTTGGAAGAAAAAAAAAGTGGAACAAAATGCTATTGTTTTTACTTTTATAGAACTATTATAGTATCTATGCTTTAAAAAAGTGGGGAATAGACATTGATAGGGAGTCATCACATGTCTGAGAGGTAAAAAGAAAAAAGAAGCAGATAAATATTATGACAAAAATTTGAGATTTTTGTCTGGAAAATACTGGGAATATGAAAAATGACATAAGAATTGAAATAACGAAGTGTGAATTTAAGGCAGTTTATCTTTTATTTCTATGCTTTGTCCTAAAACATCATATATTTTTTTCTATTGGTGATTTAAATATGTAAAAATTTTAGCAGTCTAAAATATAGCTCTTGCTTATACTGAATAATATTCAAAATTCTTTTTTGTGTATTTTTATTGACTATATTGCAGTTTACATAAACTATTTGCTATTAAATATCATTATAAATATGCTTGTATTTCAGAGAATATCATGGTGCTTGTCATAAAGGAGCTACTCTGAATTTTTCTGCATAAGTAATAGTTAGCATTTTCATGCATTGACAATCAATTATTGTGTCCATGATTGAATACTCCGTATTTCTTTTTTTGGACAGATAGTTATTCCCATGTTTCCTTCTCTGTAAAGGCACCCTCATTACGCTAAATCTCAAGATCTCTCTCTGCTCCCATTTGTGCCTTCCCAAAAGCAAAGAAGTGACAGGTCACTTGTGGAAATTGTAACTGAGCTTGTTTCCCAATCTATTCCCCATCTGCCTTCTTTTGAGTGAGAGCATGATGCTCAGCAATGTTCCTGCCATGTACTAAATTTAGACATAGGTTTAAGATAAAATTTGTAGTTCTCATGTAACTAAGTGGGTGAGTCTGCTAGATACTTGAGCAAAAATGAAGATAGATAAAGTTAGAATGATAAAATTAGATATTGTTCATTTTTCTTCTTTCTGTCACCATTTTCCTAATTGTTTCAGAACTCAAATTATATTCTCTCAAATTATAATATATAGGTAGATAGATAGATATGTGCATATAATTCATTTTGAAAATGTTGATGATATATATACTATATATGTAGATATATCTATACAAAATATATACATAATATACACAACATACATATAAAATATATACATATATATACACAAAATACATACAAAAAGCCTTGTGTATATATATATGTATACAGAATATATACACTATATACACAAAATATGTACAATATATACAATATATTGTATATATAAAAACCTTGTATATATAAAATACAGCTATATACATATATTTATGCATATATAGGTAATTTTGGAAATGTTACAGACACAAAATCCTTGATGGTGAGCAACATTAGAATAATGAATACTCACTTAGCTGACCTCATATCAACATATGTGAGAAAGCATGTTACTAGACAGATGCATATTTTTCATTTGAGAGGTCTTAAACAAGGGATGTAAGAATGTCATGGTGCCAGATTTTGTGATATTCTTATTGAGATTAAGAATTCCATAATACCCCTCATTTTCCATCACTATTCACTAGATTCTCAGTAACTGTCAAGTGGGCAAAAATTATTTCTACTCATATTTCTAAAACTGTTGCTATAGTTGTTCTAAAGTTCTATTATCCCATATCATAACAGAATATGTTTTTCAAATCAGTGTTTATTTCCCAGGCACAGATCTTACTAGTCAAAACCCTATTTTGGCAAAAGTATTTTTCTCTCTGATGTAATTGCTATTTCTATCACAAATTAGAAGCTTAAAAATAAACATTCATTCTGCATTATTTTCTTTTTGCCTCTGACTTTTGTCAGTAGTTTAACTTTTCTTATAGCAAGTAATTATTTTTTTTCAATAGCACCATGAATTTCAATACAATATTCTCTTCTTCAGAAAATAATAAATATGGTTATACAGGTAACTATTTCCTGGTTCACACCTTGTCCAAGAGGTGGATTTTTCTAAAAAATGTAATAACTGAGGTGATATTTATCTCATATATTTTTGTACCATTTTTAGTGTAAAAATACTCTACAAAGGGGTTACAGTTACATGAGCAAGGTAATGAGTACATTTCCTATTGAGCATTGTTACCTCCTCCTTTGTTTTTCCCTACCTTCCCTTCCCTCTCCTCCTTACTACCTCTCCTCCCACCTCTCCCGTGAGCCAAAGTTGTAAAGCTGGTTTTCAACATAGTGTCTTGTACATCTCATTGTTACAATGGGTCAGCCTGTATCCCTATTTAAGCATTTTGTTTTTTCCTTTTCCCTCCTCAAATTAGAGAAGTGTATGTACAAGATTCAGGGCACCAACATCAAATACAGTGAAAATAAGGGTTATATCTAGGGGAGGAACTTACCAAGAAACAAAAAATTACCTCACCCCAGTGAGAATGGCTATAATCAAGAACCTTAATAACAACAGATGCTGAAGGGGATATGGCCAGAGGGGAACCCTACTGCATTGTTGGTAGGAGTGTAAATTTGTTCAACCACTTTGGAAAGCAGTATGGAGGTTCCTCAAAAGATTTATCTCATATATTAAAGGTGACCATATACACAAATATATGTACATCTCTCATGATCTTGTTATCCTCACCTAACAGAATTTATGCTCTTATTCCTTGCTTCTTCCTATTTCTCTTCTCAATCTTTCTCCTCTTTACTGGTGGCTAGACAAAATCTTCTAAAGCATAACTAGTTCTCAAAAGTTTATCCTCTTGTAGAACTCTGTGTTATCACACATTAAGCACTCAGTAAACCATTAAAGAATGAAATTATTAATTAGTTAAGTATAGTGTCAGTTAACTCATCTGCTTTCTGGAAAGCAGATGAGTTAAACTGAAAACATGACTCTACAACTGAGCTGAATGACTCATAAGGCTATTTTAATCTCTCTAAGGCTCAGTTGCTTCCAGTGTACTTTGGGGATAGTAGAAACTCCTTTTTAGAGTTGTTTTGAGGATAAAGGTCTAAATAAGCCAAGTGCTTGGTATGTATAGGTATTTAATAAAAGGTAGCTAATACATTATTAAACCTCTTTATATTATTCATAGTTAAACCTTTTAATTACTAGTTGACTATACTAATGTAAGTCATTGGTTGTTGATGATTTAAAATCATTATTGATAAATAATTCAGCACTAAAAATAGGATCACATGGGGGAAAAAGCCTCAACAGTAATGAGTCATAAATATAAAATTGGGAGGAGGTGGTGGGGTGGGAGTGAAGATGAAAAGAATATCTGTGTGCATTTCTAGACTCTACCTTGGTCTTTCTATATTCTTATGAGAACCATTACCCAAAACACATGTCTTCATGGGAATTGGGTCTGGGACATTTACTGCCATGCTCCAAGACACTTATTGATGATATAAAATTACATTTGACCCTGTTTAAGGGTTTGATATTCTTTTACTTCGAAGGTATGACTTTCTACTTTCTTGAAATAAGGGTTAAGAAAGTCTCAGAGGAACTGTGTGTTTGTTCTCCTTGGAAAGAAAAACTGAGGGGTTCCACCTGTGTGCCCACTTGTGTACAGGAGGTCCTTGTGGCCTTGGTCTGAAATCTAAACATCAAACACGGTGGAAACCACAGTCTTTGTGGGGAGATGCATTCTGAACTCTAAACAAATGATTATCAAAGACATTTTAGAAGCATATTTTACAACTGCAAACTACATATATTTCAAAGGCATCAAATGTCCCCATACAATAATTACTTCCACTTTGGAGCCTCTGTTCATTTTCAGTCATTGCTTGAGATAAAATGATCATTTCTATGGCCGACTTTGATTTGAAGATTGCTTGGTACCTTGTTGCTCATTTCTTTTCTCCTGAGTGTTTTTCCCACATATGTAGGCATGGTTATCGTAGTTCTCATGCCTGTGCTTAAAAGCCCACTATTGAACAGTGCGGTGCCTTTGTTCAAGCCGCTTTGTATTTGTCTTCAAGGGCAACATTGCTGAAACATGAATTGTAACCCACAATGTGCATGGTATTTGAGCTTCAGGCCCCAGGTGACTCTGAAATAGAGCGAACCCATCAGCACCTCCTTCTCTTTTATTTGGGACAGATAATGTTACAGTGTCTTTCATAAAGCATTTTGAGTTTTTGAGATGAAAAACAATAGCAGTTAAGAATACAGGTATTCTTTTGTGACTGAAATGAAAATAGACATTTTTTTAAACTGAGTAATGAATGCCTTTATCTCTGGCAAGGCTGCAATAGAATGTTCTTGAATGTCATGGGACTTAATCTGAAAAAATAATCTCAGAATCTAAATAGACATCAAAGACAGTCTTCATTTCAAAACTATTCAAGTTTTTTTCTCAGCAAATCTATGATAAGAAGTTTTAGCCATTTAAACTGTTTTTAAGTATATGGAGAGTGACCTATTTATGAGGTTCTATATAAGCAAGTTATATATGTATGTAAAGCAAGACATGGAATACTTAATTTAAGCTATATTTTTGTGATTGATTTAAAACGTGTCTTTTTGTAATGTGACATTTAATTATCAAAAGAAGCATAATAAAACATTACATTGCTGAATTTAAATGTTTCTATTAGTCATTTTTATTTGAAACATTGAAATATTTCAAATTAACACCTAGTGGAGGCTCATTGACCAATCATCTTGTATCAAACAATCAAATCAAAAACAAGTTAATATTTTCCATCTGCTTAAAAAAAACCTTTAATTACTTTATTCTGAAGACTATAAAACTGCCAAGAAATTTAAAAAATAGTACACAATTACTGTCCTTTAATCTTTTACTCAAAGACACAATTTTAATATTTTACATTCTGTCACATTCATTCCCCCTACATGCAAAATTCTATTTAAGTATAATTGTTAGTAAGTATATAACTTGTAAAATGTTTGTTTGCTTTTCCTGTGTAGATATTTGTGTTGTTTCACTAAATCTTTCCTTCCTTCTTTCCTTCCTTCCTTCCTTTCCTTCTTTCTTCCTTTCTTTCTCTCTTTCTCTCTTTCTGTTGGTTGTGATTTTGAAATGACTTTCTTTACTCAGGGCTAGCTCTTTACAACTTTGAACCACAGTGCCACTTCCTCTAAAACAGTTTTGAAAAACAGCATGAGTCCTCCAATTCCTCCTGATAGTAAAAACTAAACTGACCCTATGATCCTTTATGTAGATGGTTTGCTAGGCATTCCTATGTATCTGTCTTTGGTATGTACTATCCCATCATCATATTGACCTGAATGTTCACTTTTAATAAACCTCAAAATAAGATATTCCTCTACCCTTTTATAGAGGAAATTATTCTTTGTCCTCTATTTTTCTATATACATTTTAGATAGATTATTTTCAATATCTATAAATACTTAATGCAATTATGTTTAAAATCTATATGTTTAAAATTTATGTACTTAAATCAATAGGTTTAAAATCTATAAATCAGTAAAAACAAATCTGTTACTTATATTTACTTTTCTAAATCATTACAACATGAATCTCTCTTTAAATGATTAGGCTATCTGTAATTTTCCCATTGTTTATTTGAACATTAATTTAGTAGTTCTAATTGACAGAGATAATTTATTTTTGCATATTGTTCTTACCCTTTTACTAGACTTAATTAACTATTATATTTGGTAGTTTTTTGATTGCTTAGAGTTCACTATGTCAAAAATTATTCCACCTTAACAAAAAAGCTAATCTTACTTCATTTAGTCCAATCTTTGGGTCCAAATGCCTCTGTATTTTCTCCCATGTATTTGAAGAGGAAATTGTGAATTTGTGATGAAAGTAGAATGCTTTCCTTGCTTCAGATCAAAGTGGACATGTTCCCTTCACATGCCTTATGTCGTTTTAAGGGAATTGTCTTTTATTCCTAGTTTTCTGCTTCTTTTTAGTATAAGTGAGTATTGAATTTTCTTGAATGATTTTTTTATTTACTGAGACTGTTACATATTCATTTTTATTACACTTCCAATATATTAAAGTATACTGAACAATTTTTGAATGTTGAAACACCATCTTTCACTTGGAAGAAACTTTCTATCCTTCTCATATTATTATTATACTATTATAGATATTACTACATCTAATTTACAAATATTCTTTTTTTTGTCAGTGTTGGGGCTTGAAAAGCCTGGGCACTGTCCCTGAGCTCCTTTTGCTCAAGGCTAGCACTCTGTCACTTGAACCACAGAACTACTATGGCTTTTTCCATGATTAATTGTAGATAAATGTCTCAAGGACCCAACTGCCTGGCATGGCTTTGAACAGTTATATTTAGGTCTCAGACTCCTGAGTTGCTAGGATTACAGGCTTGAGACACCAGTACCTCGCTAATTTACAAATATTCTGTCTCTATCTACTTTATGAGTGTTATTATTCTGTGATTCTTGTTTTTAATCTTATGTTTATTTTCTATGCCATATGTGTCAAGATCTAGATTTTTTCACTTGTTCCTATACCACATGACAATTTATTGCCTTAAAATAATCTGTCAAAAATAATGTGTCAATGCTTTCTCATCCAGAAATTCTAATATGTAATGCTAACTTTTTTCAGTACATATCCCTTTTCATTGATCTGCATTAATTTTCTTAAATCATCAATGGTAGGTTGAATAAAAATATAAGGAACATGTTTTAGCTTTGAAGGCACTGTGTTAGAGTGGGAAATGTGTCGTACTAATAGAGACAAACAAGCTCAATTGAGCTAAGAAGAAGTAATTTGATATATTACTTTTTGTATAAGCAGTGACATTTAGCACTATCATTAGAATTCCCTAATATGTGAGTAAATTATTGGCTATCATCTGCTGCAGATTAATGGATTGCAATAAAATTACAGCAAATGACCCTTGCAGTTTTTATTTGATCGATCACAATGCAATTGTCAAGGTAAAATAGCAATTAATTTTCATTAAGCTGAAAAGTACTGATATGCTTTTAGAGAAAACAGCTATTTAGTTGTGATGTAAGGGATTTAGTAGTTTTGAATAATTAAAAATCTTTACTTAATTCCTTAATTTTATATGGCAAGGGAATGGTCTGCAAAGCTCTTCACTTCTCTCCATTTAAAAGTGGTATAAAACTATACAAGTAAAGAATTTTGTATGTAGGGGTGAGGTTTATTATGTGTGTTTGCTTGTGTGATGTGTACAAAACTATATGAAAATAACTTTTTTGTGATATTTTTCTGGGGCTTTAACCTAGGGAATGTGGACTGATTCTGAGCTTTATTTTAGGGCTATTTTGTTCAAGTACTATCCCATTTGAAACACAGCAATATTTCTGACTTCTGTCTTTTTTTTTTGAGGGAGGGACTAGTTAATTGGAGATAAGAGTCAATGAACTTTGCTGCCTGAGCTGTCTTTGTGTCAGGTCATTTTAATCTGTCATAGCAAGTGAGTCTAGGGATGATTTCTGCTGCAGGGATCAGTGTCCTGGGTTGGTTCACATGTACTTTCTTGTAAATACAAATGCCATTCCTATCCAAGTGGTTTGCGATCTATAATATCTACGTTTTTTATTAACCATGCACAATGATTTTATGCCAATTAACATTTATATATAACATAATTCTTAGTGATAAGATTGATATCCATTATGAGAATAAAGAATATTTTGCTTATTCTGTTTTCTGTTGTTGATAAGTTAAATCAATATCTATATTTGAGGACCAAGTTGTAATTACTCTTCCTATATTAAGTATAAAGTATTTCTAAAATCAAAAAGTGCTAGAGAGGATCTAGGGAAAAAAATTCCATACACTCTTCATGGAAATGCAAAATAGTAAAGTAACCATGGAAGGTTTAAGTATGGAAGCTCATGTAAAAATGAAACCTAGATATATAATTCTGCTAATCCACTCTTGAGTTTGTCTTAAGGAATGTCAAGTCAACATCTAACATCCATATCTACGTATCTTCCTGCTGTTCATCATAGCACTATTCACAGTCTCCAAGTTGTGGAATCACCCAAGCTACACACATATCAATGTTATCGTGATATATTGGTATTCCCCAGTATATGGTTCCAAGGAGATTATCACAGAGAAAACCCACACATACTCAGGATGCATAAAGTTCAATACCATAGCTAATAGCACTAAATCAAAGAAGTGTTTAATTCATTTCATTTAAAAATAAATATCTGGAACTTTTGTTCTCTTGTCTTATTTACTTATGGCTGGTGCTCTATTACTTGAGCCAGTTCAGTTTTTTTCCTGGTTATATTTGAAGGCAGAATCACATAGATTTTTTTAGAATCAATTTTCTCTCTCTCTCCATGCATATAAGTTTATTATATATAATTAACATATATATAACAGTCAGCACAAATATAACATACATGTATTATGTTTTCTTTTCTATAACATAAATGTATTATATTCTTACTTTTCTATATTATATTTTAGTATATATTTGCACTTCAAATTTGTTTTTTCCATTATTTTCTGTTGCTAGTGCTAACAAAGGTTTTTAATTATATTTTCATTATTTTCCAGTAGTTGTACAAAGGGGTTAAAATTCAACATGTCAGTCTGTGTGTACAATGCATCGTGATCACTATCACCCCTTTCGTCTTTCTTGTAGATCCCTCCCAACCACACCTACTCTCTCAATTTCCTAGTTTCATAAGGTATACACTGAATGCTGTGACTGCACTTACCCACTTCCTGTTTTCATTTATCTCTTCTTCTCCACTTGACCTTTCCCACACCTTACAAGTTCCACTTTCTTGGTATTTGTTAGTTATGTTCTGACTTAGTTGTTCAAAGGAGTTACACCATTTGAATTATCCTCTGAACAGCCCATAGTGTGTTTTAATAAAGTTTTTAATAAACAATTCCATATGACCTTGTATATGCTTAGTTATATATTTAGGATCTAAATAATAAATTAGATATAACATCCACATATGAGCAGAAGCATGCATTATTGTGTATATATACTTTTGATATTTTCATAACTATGGTGAATATTGCAGCAAAGAACATGGTTGTAAGACTCAGTACCAACACACACACATACACACACACACATTTTAGAATTGGGTTGTTCACATATACTTCCTGTCTCTCTGATTCCTAATTTAGATGCACAGAAAGTCCCAGGAAATAAAGTCAACACACACCATTATAAACAATGATATCAAAATATCATTGTATCCTTACTTTGAGGTTCATTTCACTTAACATCATCTTATCTGGTCATACATACATGCTTTTGACCTTTTCTGCTTGTCCCAGATATATATTAGTTATTGCAAATAAGGAAATCATAGGACCTATGTTTCTTTGGGCCTGGCTTACTTCACTTAATATGATTTTTTTCCAAGTCTTTCCGTTTCCTAACAAAAGGGGCCATGCCATTCTTTCTGATGGAGGCATCTAATACCATTGTGTATATATATACCACATTTTCTTGATCCATTCATCTACTGAGGGGCATCTGGGATGGTTCCGTATCTTAGCTATGGTCAATAATGTTGCAATAAACATAGTTGTGCTGGTAGTTTTAGTATAGCCTTGTTATGTGATCATTTGGGTAAATGCCCAAAAGTGGGATTGCTGGGTCATAGGGGAGCTCTATGTGGAGTCTTGTGAGGAACCTCCATATTGCTTTCCAACGTGGTTGAGCAAGTTTACACTCCCACCAACAATGCAGTGGGGTTACTTTTTGGCCTTATCTCCCCAGAATCTGTTGTTATTAGATTTCTTGATTATAGCCATTCTAATGGGGGTGAGGTGGAATCTCATTGTTGTTTTGATTTGCATTTCTTTTATGGCCAAAAAGTTGAGCATTTCTTCATCTGTCTATTGGCCATTCTTATTTCCTCTTCAGAGAAGTTTCTCCTTAAGTCTTTAGCCCACTTATTTATTGGGCAGTTATTTCTTTGAAGATTTGTTTTTGGGGGATTTAATTTTTTGAGTTCCAGGTATATTTTTAGATATGAGACCCTTGTCCATTGTATGGCTAGTGAAGCTCTTTTCCCAATCCGTGGACTTTCTATTGATCTTGCTAGCTATATCCTTTGCCATGCAGAAGCTCTGCAGCTTCATAAAATACCATTTTTCCAACATTTCTTTGATTTGTTATGTTTTTGTGTCTCTATTGGAAAAATTTTGGCCTGTACCTAGGAGTTTCTCCTATTCCTTTCTGTAATGTTTTCAGGGTGTCTGCTTTGACTTCGAAGTCTTTAATCCATTTGGAGTTGATTCTGTTGCAGGGTGATATATAAGGATCTAGCTTTAGTTTTCTACATGTGATTAACCAGTTTTGCCAGCACCATTTACTGAAGAGGCTGTCTTTCTTCCATTCTATTTTTTTAGGTCCCTTATCAAAGATTAGATGGCTATAGGTCTGTGGGTTCATTTCTGGGTTTTCAGTTCTATTCCTTTGGTCCTCAGTTCTGTTCTTATGTCAATATCAAGCTGTTTTGATTATTATGGCTTTGTAATAGAGTTTGAAATTTGGTAGTGATATTTCTCCTGCAATATTCTTTCTGTTAAAGATCATTTTTGCTTTCCGGGTCCTTTATTGTTCTATATGAATTTTTGAATTGTTTCTTCTCTTTCATTGAAGAATGAGGTTGGAATATTGATAGATATGATATTGAATTTGTAAATAGCCTTGGGAAGTATTGTCATTTTCATGATGTTGATCCTTCCAATACAGGAGCATAGGAGGTTTTTCCACTTCCTAAGTTCTGCTTTGATTTCCTTTTTCAGGTTTTTAAAGTTTTCATCATAGAGGTCCTTCACTTCTTCGGTTAATTCCAAGGTATTTTATTTTTTTGTGGGGCTATTAGGAATGGAGTTGCTTTCCTAATTTCAGCCACACTTTTCTCATTGTTGATGTACAGAAAAGCCATTGATTTTTGAGGGTTAATTTTATACTCTGCTACTTTGCCAAAGTTTTGAATCAGCTCGAGTAATTTGGAGTGGATCTGTGGGATTCTTTAAATATAAGATCATGTTATCTGCAAAGAAGGAGAGTTTTACTTCTTCTTTCCCTATTTGGATCCCCTTTATGTTTGCATCTTGTCTAGGCATTCTAATACTAGATTGAAGAGAAGTGGAGAGAGTGGACATCCTTGTCTCATTCCTGAGTCTAGAGGAAATGGCCTTAATTTTTTACCAAATAAGCATAATGCTGTCTGTAGGTTTGTCATATACAGCCTTTATTGCATTGAGTAATGTTCCTGGATTCCTAGTTTTTCCAGAGGCTTCATCATAAAGGGTGTCGGATCTTGTCAAAAGCTTTTTCTGCATGTGGTTCTTATCATTGCTCTTTTTGGTATGATGAATTACAGAAGTTGATTTGTATATAATGATACAGGTTTGTATCCTTGAAATGAATCCTGTTTGATTGTAGTGTATGATTTTTTTGATCAATTGTTGAAGTTAATTGGCCAAAATTTTGTTCAGAAGTTTTGCATTGATGTTCATTAAAGAAATGGGTCTAAGTATATGATTAAGACAAGAAGAAAAGGTCAGATATGTTCATGTTAGGTGAAATGAACCCCAAGATAAGTATTCAAATGTTTTTTACTTTCATGTGATTGTTTCTAGCATATTTATAAGATGATTTCTTTGTTGCTTTGTATGTCCCTTTCCCATGATATAACTCCTGCCTTCACTGTATTTGATGTTGGAATAATTTGTGGAGAGGAAGGGAAAAAACAAATCATTTAAATAGGGATACAGGTGGACCCATTGCAACAATGAGATGTACAAGTCGCTATGTCAAAAAAACGACATTGGCCAGGGTGGGGGGAGGGAGAAGGGGAGATGAGTGGGTGGGTGAGGTGGGATATGGGAAGGGATAGGAAGGGAAAACAAAGGAGGAAGCAACAATGGTTGATAAGAAATGTACTCATTATCTTACCCATGTAATTCTAACTCCTCTGTATGGTATTTTCATAATTATATATATGTATATATATATATGTATATATAAAAAAAAATAAATGGGTCTATAGTTCTTTTTTTTTTATGAATCCCTGCCTGGTTTGGGAATTAGGGTTATGATGGCTTCATAGAAAGTCTTTGGTAGTGAACTTTCTCTTTCAATTTCGTTGAAGAGTATTCCTGTGAGTTCTATTTTAAAGGCATTGTAGAATTCATTGAAAATCCAACCAGTCTTGGGCTTTTCTTATTGTTGTTTCTATTTTGATGCTTGATATGGGCCTGTTAAAATGGTTTAACTCATCTTGGTTTAGTTTCAGCATGTCAATATTTGCTAGGAAATGGTCCATTTCTTCCAGATTCTCAAATTTGTTAACATAAAAAGGTTTGAGAAGTATTCCCTTATAATGTTCTGAATCTTGATTGTTTCTATGGTGATGTTTCCATTCTCATCTCTTGAGTTTTTAATTTGGGTGTGTTCTCTTCTTTTTCTGATAAGATTTGCTAAGGGTCTGTCAATTTTTTTTCATTTTCTGAAGAACCAACTCTTTCTTCTGTTGATCCTTTCTATGTTTTTTTTGGACTCTAATTCATTTAATTCTGATTTAATTTTAATTATTTCTTTCTGTCTACTGGATTGAAAGTTCAGATGTTTGGGGCCGGGAAAGGGGCCCAAGGGTAGAGCGCTTGGCTTGCATACATGAGGTCCTGGGTTCGATTCCTCAGCACCACATAAGCAGAAAAAGCCAGAAGTGGCACTGTGGCCCAAGTGGTAGAGTGCTAGCCTTGAGCTGAAGAGCTGAGGGACAGCGCCCAGGCCCAGACCTCAGGCCCCATGACTGGCAAAAAAAAAAAAAATTGAAAGGTGAGAGGTTTCATTAAATTTTTGGTTTCAGATCTCTCCAATTTGTTGATGTAAGAACTCAGAGCTATGAACTTGCTTATGAGTACTTCCTTTGCATTGTCCCAGAGAAGCTGGTAATTTGTGTGTTCATTTTATTGAACATCTTGAACATTTGAATTTCCTTTCTAATCTCTTCCATGACCAACTGGTGATTCAACAGTGTGTTGTTCAACCTTGATGTGTTACCAGACTTTCTTTGATGGCTTTTGGTGTTGAGTTCTAATTTTATTCCCTTGTGGTCTGAGGGAATGAGTTGCATAATTTCAATGTTTCTGAATTTGGACAAGTTTGCTTTGTGACCTAAAATGTGGTCTATTTTGAAAAATGTTCCTTGTGCTACTGAGAAAAACGTGTATACTCAGGCTTCTGGGTGAAATATTCAGTAGATGTTAAATCTAGTTGATCTATGAAGTTGTTTTTGAGTTTTTGCCAAGTTGATTTATCTAGTGAGGATAGTGGTGTGTTAAAATCCCCAACAATTATTGTCTTTGGATCTATATGAGATTTGAGGGAAAGTAGTGTTTCTCGGATAAATTTGGGTGTTCCATTGTTTAGTGAATAGATATTTAGAATTATACTATCCTCCTGAAGAGGAGATCCCTTAATTAGTATGTAGTGGCCTTCTCTGGTAACCTTCTTTATCTCTTCTCACTAATTTTAATTTGAAGTCTATTTTATCAGATATTAGGATTGCAGCTCCTGCCTGTTTATGGGGGGTAGATTTTATTCCATCCTTTCACTTTTAAAATATGTTTGTTTTTATGGACAAGGTGTGTCTCTCGAAGGCAACAGATAGAAGAATCGTGCTTTTTTAAAAAATTATTTATTTTTATTGTGAAAATACTGTACAGAGGTGTTACAATTAGATGGGCAAGATAATGAGTACATTTCTTATCAAGCATTGTAGCCTCCTCCTTTGTTTCCCCTTCCCATCCCTTCCCATCCTACGCCTGCCCCCCCACCTAATCCTCCCCCCCCACCAAAGTTGTAAAGTTCACTTTTGACATGACAACTTGTACTTCTCATTGTTGCAACAGGTCCACCTGTATCCTTTGTTAATTTTTTTTCTTTCATGCATATGTTTCTAACGCATTTATAAGATTATTTCTTTGTTACTTTGTATGTCCCTCCCCCACAGTATAACCCCTGCTTTCACTGTATTTGATGTCAGTATAATTTGTGGAGGGGAAGGGTAAAACAAGTCGTTTAAATAAGGATACAGGATCTTGCTTTTTAATCCAACTAGAGAGTCTATGTCGCTTAATTGCAGAGTTAAGTCCATTAATAGTGAGAGTTAGGACTGAGAAATGTTTGGTACTTCCTGCCATTTTTTGCACCTTCTTGGGGGCTGTGACAGCTGGGGTCTTTCTATGGTTCTTGGATTCTCAGATTGGGTGTGGTTTCTTGGCCTGTATTGTGCTCTTGTTGGTTTTCTATGTGTAGGACACCTTTTTTTAAAAAAAATTTTTATTGTGAAAATACCATACAGAAGGGTTTCAATTACATGGGCAAGGTAATGAGTACATTTCTTATCAAGCATTGTTGCCTCCTCCTTTGTATAGGACATCTTTAAATATCTGTTCTAGGGATGGTTTGATGGAGATATATTGTTTCAGTTTTTCTTTGCTATGGAAGATTTTTATGTGGCCTTCCATTATGAAGAAGAATTTAGCTGGGTATAGTATTCTTGGTTGATAGTTTTTGTCTTTAGGGTGTGGTATACATCATTCTAGATTCTTCTTAATTTAATTGTCTCTGCTGAGATCTGAGGTTATTCTAATTGGTTTCCCTTTATAGGTGATTGATCTTTTCTCCTAGAAAGCTTTAAGGATCCTCTCCCTATGTGGATTATAATGTGATAGTGGGATGTCCTGTTCTGGTCTGGTCTATTTGGGGTTCTAAAAGCTTCTTGTATCAGAATAGGCCTATCTTTTTGTATGTTTGGGAAGTTCTCTGCTACGATCCTGTTAAATAAATTTCTTAGACCATTAACTTCTGTCTCTAGGTGCTCCTTTACACCATTATCCTCAGATTAGGTCTTCTGATGGTGTCTTCTAAATGTTGCATAGATCTTTCATATTTCTTGGGTTTGTCTTAGATAGTTGTGTGTGTTCTTTCTCTATAATATCTAGGCTTTCTTCAATCCCAGAGATTTGATATCCTGCATGATCTAACCTACTATCAAGACTTTCTACTTTGTTTTTTGTTGTTGTTTTTATTTCCTTTCCTTCTAATTGTCGGCTTTGATGCCTTCAAATTCTTTATTGGAGCTTTGTTTTAGATCTTGTATGGACTTCTTTACTTCCTTAATTTGGTGTTCAGTGTTTATTCTCTTATCCCTTAGTTGATTGGTTATGGTTTCATTGGCTTCCCTTTCCTTCTGACGGGCTCCATTCAGCATTCCCTTTATGGTGTCCCTAAATTCCTTCAGCTGTCTTTTTTATGGATTCCATGAATACCTCTATTGATCTTTGTCTATTCTTTTCCCCCTCACTCAATTCTTGTATTACTCTTCGATTAGCTCCCTCAAGCTCACCCAATTCATGTATTTCTCTTTGACTGTTCTCAGCCTGCTCACACAATTCCTGTATTAATCTTTGATTAGCTTCCTCATGCTCACAAGAATCTTGTAATAATTTTTGGTTAGCCTCATCCTGCTCCCAAAGTTCCTGTATTAATCTTTGGTTAACCTCCTCTCACTCCCTATAATGCTCACACTGAGTCCTTTGCAGGTTTTCAATCTTTTCATTCACCATGTTTTCCAGTAGTCCTTGTAGAGCTTTTTGGGAACTCTCCTCTGGATTATTCATTAACTGTTCTGTTACCTGATTATTGTGAGTGGGAGTTGAGAAACCTGGAGTTGCCATTTTTCTTGTGCTTCTCTGGCTTGTTCTGCCCATTTGTAATGAAAGTAACACTGATTTCACACTAGAGAATTATTTTAAGACAAACATCAACCAGAGTCTTCTATTTGCATAGTCAAAATGGGTGCAGATGAAATCTAGTTCAACAGATAAAATCTATTCAACATCAAACAACTCTAGATTAATGGCTAAGAACATCAAAGAGGGATTCAGCAAACCAGAAAATAATTGGTTTAGGAAGAATTGTGGGGAAAAATATGATTAGAGGGATGTGGAGAAGTTAAAGGAAAGAGTGAATTTAACCAAGTCCTAATCTCCAAGTGGAAATGGATAGAAAAGAATGAAAGGAGAGAGATAAAGAAACAAGAAAAAATGAAAACAAAAAAACAAAAAAATTGAATTAAAAAATGAAACACTTAAAAATTATGTCAATATAAAGAAATAATACTTATAGAAGAAATGGATAGTATGACAGGAGGAAAGAGATAAAAAAGAAAAGTAAAAAAAATTAAAAAATGGAATACTTAAAACTTATACAAGTATAAAGAATTAATACTACTATTAAGGAAGTTAAGCCTAAGAGGCTGTGAATTGAGTAATCAATTTCTGAATTATGTACACAATGAAGGATAAGATCTAATAACCAACAACAGGTATATATCTGGGGATGAACAGAACAGCAATTAAGTCACGCAAAACACACACACACACACATACACACACATACACACAAACCTAAAATAAAAATTATGAAAGAAAAAAATAGAAAACAATTTTTAAAAATAAAAAATAAGTAGAAAAACAAGTTATTTGATTTTTTTTTAAGAGGCAGATCTTGTATCTCCCCTGTGTCCATAATCAGTTTCTTGGTAGAATATCTGTTTTGCCTGGGGTGTTTAGTTTTCCTGTGGCTTGATTGGTTTCTTAAGTTAGTTTGTTTGAGCAGGCAGAAAAAAGCTCTGTCTTACCCAGGACTTCATGATCCTCCTCCCAAGCTAGTTCAGTGAGAGGGAGATCTACTTTGAGTCACAAAAGAGGGAGATGGGCTGTTTCCTAGTCTGTGATCAGCAGGATGAAGATTTCTACTCCTTGTCAGTTCTTTCTTGTGGTGAGTAGAATCCACTAGCACAGGACATCTGGCACCTTTGTCCTGGGCTCTCTCTGTTGATATGGCAGCAGTGGCACCAGCCACTGTTGCCACCCCACAGACACTGCAAATGCTCAGATCTGTCTCCTTGACCAAGTTGCCTTTATGGGTGGTTAAGGCTTTTTTGCATTAAGAATCTAAATCATTTTAACATTTTAGAAGTTGAAATTTGTACTTTTCACTATGAATACACTTACTTTGCCTATGTTGTCATAATAAAATTTGGATACCAAAAGTAAACGTTTACACTAAAAGACTTCAAATTTAAATATCATCTCATACTGCCTTAGTGACATTTATAATGATATTTTGGATTAGTTATCACTTATTCCAATTAGCTTATTACTTGCAAATTTCTTCTAACATGGTAAAGAGCAAAGAAGTTTAATTTACATGATTTAAATTGCAATCCTTAGCTATTTTATAAATGTGTTCTTTTATAGACATATAAATCAGAAAATATTTTTGAAAATGGTTTATGCTCTGTCAGCCATGGTGTTTCCATGCTCTCTCTCTCTCTCTCTCTCTATATATATATATATACATATATGTACATATATATTAACTTTCTATTCTTTTTGTTTGTATATTTTTATTGTAAAAATACTGCAAAGAGGGATTACAGTTACATGAGTAAGATAATGAGTACATTTCCTATTGAGCATTATTACCTCCTCCTCTATTTTTCTCCACCATTCCTTCCCTCCCCACATCCCCAACTTCCCCTCCTCCTCCCCCCGAAGTGGTAAAGTTCATTTTCAACATAGTGTCTTGTATATCTCATTGTTACAAAATCTGTGCTATATCTTAAGTGGGACTTTGTGGCATAGACACCACAGACAATGTTCAATGCAGGTAACTGTGCTGCAATAAGACTTTATTTTTGGATAGTAAGATTAAATTTTATATTATCTCCATATCATGAGATTTTTATAGTTTTTTTCCCAGTTAAACCTATATGAGACTTTTTTGGTCTTCAGCTTAAAAAGTAAATAAATAAAGCCAGGCTTTAGTGGCTCACTGCTGTAATCTTAACTACTCAGGAGACTGAATCTGAGAATCATGGACCAGCTAGGAAAATCCATGAGACTCTTATATTCTTAACCTCCAAAAAGCCAGAAATGCAGTTGTGGTTCAAGTGATAGAGTGCTAACTTTGAGCACAAAAACATAATTATAACATGTGGGGCCTGAGTTCATGTCTCAGAAACAGTATAACTCAATCAACTGAACAAACAAACAACAACAATAAAAACAATAAAGGAGCTGAATTTTACCTATGAGCTATCTTTTGTCAATTCTTTCCCTTTATTACTAATAAGTGGGTGAGAAATTCTTGTGAGATTAGCTAGCTTTGAATTGACTATACATCTAGATTCCTCCTATGGGTTTTGGTAGTTCCATTACTTCTTTCTCTAACACTGTTTTACAGTGTGACAGAAGAAGGAATTACTCCTGAAAGATAAGATAATGGTGAGGACTGAAATCATTTCATGGAAGATCACCCAACATTTTGTAGTTATTATAATTCTTATTTTTATATCGATTTTTATAAGGAAGAATTTATTAGATGACAAGTTTTATTTATTGATTTTTAATGAAAAATTACTCTTCTATAGTGAGTTGAAGGTATACATTTTCACGTTAATTTCAACTTCACGTTTTTCTGTCTTTTTAATCTATTGGTAAAATGTTGAGAAATATAATGTTTCATAATGTAATTATAAAGATTGTAGCATGCTATCAGTAGTATACCTCTTCAATGGCAGTCACCTGAATACTCCAAAAAATTCTCTTTACATATAGCTGAGTGCTTGATTCAATTTTTGAGAATTTTGAATTCCATACTTAAATGTGGCCTTATTAAATCACAATTAAATATAAATTCTACTTGAATCTTCTGTGAAATACAGTGATATTATTATGTACAATGTTTAACAAAGTGTAGTTGTAATCTGACTTATTTGGTGAATACATCAAACTTACAAAATATACTTGATATATATGACTTAAAAATATACTGTGGTATATGACTTAATTCATATATCAGTGTTAATTATCTTTCAAAATTTAAGATGAAGTTCTAATTCAGGACTATTCACATTCCCTAGTTATGATTTTTTTTCCTGAGGAGTTAAGTTCTTAAGACAGATGTGTATATGTCACTAGTAAACCTGAGTTAAGATCCAATATAATGTGAGTATAATTTTGGATTATACTTACTCCACATCTCTATAAAAGCTAGCAGTATTGACACCATCATCCAAGTCTTTTTTTTTTCATACATATATTTTATCAATGTGTTTGTCTGATCCAAGGTCTATTTTTAGTAACATTCATTGTCATGTACTTTATCTGAGTTCTTTTTTAGTGTGTGGTTATTATAATAGAAGCAGATGGGACAACAATGACATATTTTTTGAGAAAATAATACACATTTATATATAATGTGATTATTCTACTGGACATAGCAAAATGTGTGTAGAACACTGAAGCTTAGAACCACAGGATAGAATTCAGACATTCAGTGTCCACTTTAAGATTTGTTTATTTTGGATTACATATTCTGTTTTAAAATAAAAAGATCAAAACAACTTCCTGAGCAATCAAGTATTTTTTTCTAAACAACTTTTTGATGAGTTAAGTGTAAATGAATCAGAACCATATGGAAAGAATTTTCCTTACAATACACACTGCCTTAATGGGGAAAGTGTTTATGAGTATGCATTTTGGTTTTTAAAAATTTGAAAAATATTTTGAGAAATAGTTTACCAATCCCAAATGTGGTTTTTTCATCTGTTCCTGGTATAATAAACATCAAAAGAAAGTCTTGCAAGCCAAACAACTGTAGGGCATGGTTAATCAGGGAGATATCCCTAAATCTGATGTTTATCAAGGCCTCTCTGTCTCTGAGAACTGGGCAGTGTCTCAGGGAAGTGGGCAAGGTAGAAAGAGATTGCTTCTGGCAGTTTGAAAAAGTCCCATCAAACAAACTTTCATTAACTTGAAAGCAGAGCTCAGTCCCTTTTCTATCAATGCAGTGCACAATTAGCTTATTGTTTTCTGGAGCCCTTGAGATTATCAGCAAACAGCATTCCATTATCCCTTCTTAATTTCTGAAACAACTGAGAAAAAAATAATTATTAGGGATGAAAGACTCAAATAATACCAATGCCTGATAAATACATCTGGGTATTAGAAACAATGGCTATGTCCTAGACTGAACTGTGTCATATATTAAATCCTTAGGCCTTAAAGTGATAATAATTATAAACAGAACCTTGGCAAATAATTAGGTTTCCATAAAATCATGAGAGTGATGTCCTCAGGAAGAGATTCATGACTTTTAAGACAATGGAAGGCCATCACAGTCTCTCTGTCCAAAGGGAGGACACAGAAGGAAGAGGCTTTTGACAAGCCAACTAGGTGGTCTTCACAAAACCCAATCACGCTGGCATCCAGATCTTGGACTGACAGCCTCCATAACTGAGGTCCTAATTTTTTGTTGTTAAACCCACCAGGTCTATGAGACTTTGTTATAAATTCCCACTTTGTTTTAGTAAGAAACAACCCATCTGAGAGAGGAGACCTTGAATCTTCACAGAGAGCAAACTTAGAATCTCTGTCTCTCTCTACCTTGCTAGAGAAAAAGGAAGACAAACAAGCCTAAGTGTGTGTGTGTGTGTGTGTCTGTGTGTGTGTATGTGTGTTAGTCTTGGCCTTAAACTCAGAGACTGGGTGCTGTCTCTAACATTTTTGCTCCAACTAGTGCCACAGCTCCATTTCTGGGCTTTGGTGGTTAATTGAAAATGAGTCTGATTGATATTCCTGTCTAAACTGCCCATGAACTATGATCCTCATCTTTTAACCTCCTGAGAAGCTAGGATTATAGTTGTGAACCCAACAGTAGCCAGTGAGACTACATTTTGTACAAAGTTCTTGACATTATTTTCTGGTAAAGGAAAATTGTACTAATTGGAATGGATTCATTTCCTAAGGCTGCTATATAAATTTATCATAAATGGGGTTGTTTAATAACAGAAGTTTATTAGTTTAATATTCACGATACTAGAATATTAGTTGGAGATGTTAACAGGGCTTGTTTTTCATAAGGACTGTGAGAAAAGCTTGTATTAAGAGTTCTATGTTTGGTTTATTTATGGCTATATTCTTGACTCCTAATATTGTCTCCTCTCTGTACATATCTCTGTTTCAATTATCTCTTCTGGTATTGATATTGGTTATAACAGATCAGGTTAAACCCTAATGACATCATTTTAATCATGTCTCTTAATACCTCATATGGCCCCATTCTGAGGTCATATACCCTTCCATACTGCTGATTACAGAATTAAGGGGACATAATTCTGGACTATTCTGAACCCTGAAGTAAGCCTGGAGCTGGGATCTGTTTTTGCTATACTGGTGCCTGAGTCCACAGGAGTATTCCAAACACTAAAATCATTTTTGCTGTAGAGGTTTGAACTCCACAGCTTTAAGATTCTTGGTATCAACACAGGACAAGCAAGACAGAGGTTTAATCCATAGGTGCCAGACCAGAGTGTGGGGCAGCAGGACTGGATTGTTAATGATTTTACTAGGATAGATCCAACATTAGGGTCTAAATGAAAATGCAAAGGTCATTTCCTTCTTCTGCCAGTTAGAAGTAACTGTCTCTACACTCCGTTCTCTGATATTGTTTGAGAGGTAGCTTGAGTAATGTAAAATGTAAAACTGTTCTTCCTTTGATTTTCTATGCAAATATCATTGTGTCTGTGATATTCATGGATGCTATAATACCTTTCCTGGTTTACTTAAATCTTATGACAGCATTTTTATACCTGGAGTGCTATTCAAATTGATTTTTTGTGTAGGTGGGAGTAGGGGAAAGTGGTAGAATATTGTGTTCTGCTTCCTTGCTGATGTCTACAAAATAATGGGTTTTAATTAGCATTGAAACATTTCAATAACAATTTCTTTCTGACTTACTAATAGGAGAAAATTATTACTTCAGAAATTGAATTCCTTGGTTGCATAATATTAAAGAATATGAATTCACAGAAGCTTACCATCTTTTATAGTGATAAATATATATTATCATTTACTTAGATGCATTTTCATGAAATTCATGGAGACATGGATATAGAGCTTTATTATGAAATGACATAAATGAGGAAATCTCTAAGATATTACTAAAGATTCTCCTGAGGATAAAAATCTTAGCTAGGGTGTGAAATGTTTAGGCTTAGCTCAAGGATAGCTTTAAATTTTTACTTCATGTCACTTTGTGGTTAATTTACATTTTAAATATCAAATCCAAAGTATATGTGTCAATGATAATTTTTTGTGTCTTAAACACAGGAGTTGAATAAACTTGAGACATTATGAACATTTTTCACAATAAGAATTTTGCAATAAGAATTTTTCACAATAGGAATTTTAATTTAATTTATAACTGTTGGTTACAATCAATATGGTTTTAGTTGTTTTTTCCCCTAAAGCTACAAATTGAAAAGAGAAGCATATTTCTTTTGTCTCAGTATACTTTTTAAATATATATTAACAAGTCTGGAAATAAAACAAAGACTGATAGACATATATAGTGATAATGAAAAACAAATTGAAATTCTTTTTTAATACCTTTTTATTGTAAAAATACTGTACAAAGTGTTACAGTTACATGAGCGAGGTAATGAGTACATTTCCTAGGAAGCATTTACCTCCTCCTTTGTTTTTCCCCATCACCTCTTTCCTCCCATCTCCACAACAACACTCCTCCCGACTACCCCCAGCCTAAATTGTAAAGTTCATTTTTCAACATAGTGTCTTGTACATCTCATTGTTACAATGAGTCAACCTGTATCCCTATTTAAGCATTTTGGTTTTTTTTCGTTCCCCTCCCCAAATTAGAGAATTGTATATACAAGATGCGGGGCATCGATATCAAATACAGTAAAAACAGGAGTTGTACCATGGGGGAGGATCATACAAAGAAACAAAAAAATCATATGTTACATTATAAATACGTTAGAAACAATAGAAAGATAGGAAAAAAAAACACTGTGTCCCTATCTCAGATTGAAATTCTTGAGAGATTGCTGGAAGGGTATTTCATTATTAAACATGTGAGCTTCTCATAATGCAATACATTTGGTGTATTTACTAAAAGCAGTTCATAAATATATAAAACAAATGTACAGTCACATAAACTTTTACCAACTTTTATGTTAGAAAAATAGAAGAACATGAAATTCTCTAATGCATATCACATGGCTATGTAACTTGCCTTAAATGGCAAGAACTATGAAGTAAATACCATAAATTTCAGGGTATACAGCAACCCACTGCCTAAGAGGAGCTGGAATTTAATGTGTTAACATTTTCTCATAAAGTTTGACCTGTGCTTTTGCATGGTGCTGCCTCTGCTTAGCAGCTGTTACCACCAACAAGCAGTGCCTTGTCTCCCACCTCCTCCTCTGCCTTTGCGTGACTGTCACTGCTAAAGCAAATATGTTTTCAGTACAACTTCCATCACAGCCTCCCCAGAGTGTTAGTAGTCAAAGAGTATTTGGAACTTAGAAAGCATGCAACTACAGCCAGCTGTTCATAAATGAAACAAGGCAAGACGTCATAAGTTGAGTATTTTTGAAGTGCAAATCATGCAAAACCACCTCTAAACCTTATACCTCTGAGCACATTTTATCAGTGATTCCTCACTATTCTATTCCCTATGTAGCATACAAGATTTAAAGTGTAAAATTAAGGAAGTAGTAGAAGAAAATCCGAAATAAGATTCATCCTGGCTCTTTTGATTTTTCCCTCTTTTCACAAAAATAAAATGTACACTATTTTGCACAGTGTTGCACAGCTTTCTGAATTTTCACTCACTAAAAACATCCATGTGACCAGGTAGTATTCCCATAAAGAAATAGAATATAATACATGCCATCCATAAGCTCCTTTATAAACTATTTTATGAAATAACCCCAGGTAATCATGACTTTGACATGCAGTTAAGTAGTTTTTTTCCTCCATTTAAATACTTTCTATGAATAGAATATTACGACAAGCTTTATTCATCTCTCTCTCCTTTCCCTCCAAAAGTCATTTTTTCAGATTGATCCACGTTGCTGCCTGGATATATAATTCATTATTATTGCTTACTCCACCGCTGCTCTCACTTCTGTAAGCTGTGGCGAGAAGCCATTATCAAAAGAGGGTCTGTCATTTGAGATTAAGCTTCTCTGGGGATTTAGAAAGATGAAATGATCATGGCACAGAGAGCCTTGGGATGCCCTAACACAGTGTTTATGAAGTACATGGCCAAGACAATGATTTACCACAGGAAGAAGATATGACATGGTCCTTTGTAAGTTGTACTAAGCTCTGGCAGTGAGAAGTCTAATGGCTGGAGGTTTTGCTCTCTTTGGCAAGGAGCAAGCCTCTTTCCCAAAGGGTTGAAACAAAACACTGAGTCTGTAGTTGGCATATACTCAGCCTCAATGACCTGCCTCCAGAATGTGTGTTTACTAGGTGAATCTGAGGGACTGAAGCCTTCTGGATTATGTGATATCTACAAACCAATCACCAGAGAGATGAATTGCTCTGCAGACCTGGAAAGCACTAAGGCCCAGCTCTAGGGACTGTATCCTAGATTGTGTTTGCTGTCGGGGAGATCTGCGAACCCAGAATCCAGGCCTCTGGAATCACATGATTTCCACAGCCTCTTTCCCTACAGGGGAATTGTTATACAATCTGTGACAGAACTGAAACTGGCTCTGGTCAGTATATACCATCATGGATTTTCTGCCAGACAGTCCTGGGAACCAGAAGTATAGGCTTTTTGAATCATATGGTCACAACCTTCTTCCAGTACCATCTTAGCACATAAACAAGTGATAGTTGAACTGCTGAACATTAAGAAGTACATGTCAGTGGTTGCTTGCTGTCAGAAAGAACTGAGGCCCTAAAGTACGAACTCTCTAAAACATGATAGTACAGCCTCCTCATACAGGGCAATAGCATTTGAAAACATTAAGATCAGTAGTCAAAGTGCTTAGGTAAGCATAGTATTTAGGTTCCTCAGTTCTGCTTACAATAATATAGAACCAAGTGCTCTCTTTGCTCTCTAGACTCTTTGACATGTTTGGTAGTCACTCATAGCTTTAGAAATGTGACTCTCCTGAGGACAGAGGATGAGGGCTGGAGAGCCTGAAGCAAGCTGCCTGGCCCACAAACTATAAAATTCCCTATGACCAGCAGCTTCCAGAAACTAAATAGAGAAGCTGCAATAGTGAAGGAAATACACAACTGACACTTCTACCAGAGACTCCTGCTAGTTTTCCTCTGTCTGAGCCATTCTGGAGAGCAGGCCTGATGCCCTAATAATGTCAGAAAATGTTGGGCACTAAGCAATCCAGTCTAGTGGTGAGAAATAATACCTCAACCTTACTATTGCACTCTCCAACATGAAGCTGGAATTTTTTTACATTGGAAGACCATATACAGCTAAAGCTTTCAACTAGCATTTTGGTCTCAAATATGCAAACAAGAAACACAAAGTACATGAAAAATATAGAAACACAAGCTATATGAAAACAAAGACAACATAAATCCTTCAACACTGAACTGCTACAAAAGAAATACAATACGGAAGTAGATAAAATCTCAAATAAAGATCTCTGAAAATTAGTTAGAAATATGGTCAGTGAAATAAAAGAAAAAACAATTGGTGTGGTGGTAGAGGCTTCATAATCCCCCTATCCCTAGGCAAAACTGAAACACTGAGGCTAGGTGCTGGCTTAGTATTTGTTCTACAAGGCCTGCTTACCTCCAGCTGTTGTGTGTTGGCTGCTAGGTTAGCCTCTGAGTATACAAACCTCTGAGCATACAACCTCCTTTCCACCACAGGAATTCTGGATAAATTCCAAGAAAAGTCAGGTAAAAAATTAAATAATGCAGGAATGAAAATTTCAATTCTCCACAAACGATTCAAGCTGGCAGATAGATTGAAAACAATACCCAATCACTAGTTGCTTACAACAAAAAATACTTTATAGCAAAATCAAATATAGGCTTAGAATAGACTACTAGGAAAAAGTTTTCTAGCAAATAGACCTAATATCTGACAAAGAAGAACATATCCCAAATTAGTCAGAAGATACAAGGTAAATTCACATTGATAAAGGGAAGAGGATACAAAGAGAAAATAACATTCTTAAATGTATATATACTGAGTATCAGTGCACTCAGTTTCTAAAAACTACATAATTAGTCATTAAAACACAGACAGACCCCAAAACAATGATAATGTGAAACTTTAATATCCATTTCTGGTCAATAAGATAGACAATATCAACAAGGAAACATCAAAATCAAATGACACTATTGATGAAATGGATATAAAAATCACCAAAATAATATTCCACTGGAAATCTGCAAAGCACACATTCATCTCATGGTTGGATAGAATGTTTACAAACATAATATCTTAGACATAAATCAAGGCATAATAAATACAAAGAAAGTGAAAACATGTTTTGTATTTTATCACAGTATGACAATATAACTAAAAATGAGAAATATGAGAAGCGGGGCTGGGAAGGTGGCTCAGTGGTAGAGCGCTTGCCTTGCATGCATGAGGCCCTGGGTTCGATTCCTCAGCAGCACATTAGCAGAAAAAGCTGAAAGTGGCGCAGTGGCTCAAATGGTAGAGTGCTAGCCTTGAGCTGAAGAGCTGAGGGACAGTGCCCGGGCCCAGAGTTCAAGCCCCATGACCGGACCTCTCCCCCCAAAAAAAGAAATATGAGGAGCTACAAAAAAATACAGACGTACAGACTGTTAAAATATCATCAGTCATTAAATAAAATATGATAATATGAAATATTTCTAAAATTAAAAATTTTAATCCTGATTAAGACGGAGAAAAAAGTACTAAAAGAAAATATTATAAAAATTCAGAAACAAGTAAATCCTCTAATAAAACAAATCTTCTAATAATACGACTCGAATTCTTAGAAAAGCCAAATGAACCTCAGAATCAATACAACAAAGGAATTAAAGTGAGGATAGAAATTAATGAATGGCTATTAAAGAAATAATACAATGAATCAAAGCCAAAAAGTTGTTCCTTTGGAAAGATAACCAATGAAAGAGGATATGATCCAAATCAATAAAATCAGAGGTGGGAAGTGAGATATCACAAAAATACAAATGAATTGCAGAGATGCATTAGAGAATAATCTATACATTTACATTATAGATATTATATATGTGCATATAATATATAGATATAATGTACATGCATGAAATGTATTGGCAAATCTAGTTGGAATATATCAATATATCTATCAAAATATATCAATATGTTTCTAGATTCATACAACCTTCCAAAAATATATATATCAAAAATATATATATCCAAAGATATATAAAGAACTTATGCAGACACAACCAGTAATGTGATAGGGACAGAAATATTATCCCAACAATAACGACAGTTGCTGGAGGAGATGTGGACAGAAGGAAACCTTACTGCATGGTTGGTGGGAGTGTAAACTTGTTCAACTACTTTGGAAAGTAGTATGGAGGTTCCACAAAAGACTCCACATAGAGCTTCCCATGGTTTCCCTTATTTGCAATAACTAGTATATGTCTGAGTGAAGCAGAAAAGGTCAGATAAGTTGATGTTAGTGGAATGAATCCCAAGATAAGTATTCAAATGTTTTTTTTTTCTTTCATGCAATTGTTTCTAACATATTTATAAGATGATTTCTTTGTTGCTGTGTATGTCCCTCCCCCACGGTATAACCCATGCTTTCACTGTATTTGGTATAATTTGTGGAGGGGAAGGGGAAAAACAAATCATTTAACTAGGGATACAGTTGGACCCATTACAACAATGAGATGTACAAATTGTTATGTCGAAAAACTAACTTTTATAACTTTGGTGGGGGGGGAGGATCGGGGGTGGGGTGGGGGGAAGTATGGGAAGGGATGGGAAGGGGAAACAAAGAGAAGGCAACAATGCTTGATAAGAAATGTACTCCTTATCTTGCCCATGTAATTGTAAGTCCTCTGTACGGTATTCTCACAATAAAATAATAATAATAAAGAAATATTATCCCAACATATAATGTGCAGGACCAGGCAGTCTCACTGCTGAATTCAATCAGATCTTTAAGATAGACCTAACACCAATATGTCCCAAAAGTGTTAGAAATAGTCCCATAAGTAAAAAAAAAAAGAAATAACATTTCCAAACTTATTCTATGAAACCAATATTACTCTGATGCAAGAATCTATTAGTCATACAATGAAGAAAAATAATTGTCAGTTTCATTAATAAATACAGTCATAATGCTCAATGTTCACATGTGAAAAAGAAAATGGAAAATGAGTCTAGAAGCAGTGGGGCAAGGAAGATGGAAAACAATGGTGAAAGGGGTAACTGTTCAAGTTGTATTGCATACATAGATGATCATTATAAATTATATCCTCCTGAAATACACAGCTAGATGCCAGTGGCTCACGATTATAATCCCAGCTATTCAGGAGAGTGAGATATGATTATTACAGTTTGAAGTGATGCAGCTGGGGCAGGAAAATTCTTGGAAGTCTTACCTCTCTAAGTAAGGGCCAAAAAACCAGAAGAGAAGCTGTGATTCTCTTGGTGAAAATGTAACTAGTGCAGCCACAAAGGAAATTAGTGTGGTTTCTCAAAACATAAAATAGATGAGCCTCCTATAGCATTTCTGAAATTGTAACCCAGTCTCAAGCACAACTTTAGTTTACCCAGCTGATTCATATCTATAAATATAGATGATCTTATCAAACTTTATCAACTCTGTTTTGCTACATGTTACACTTTAAGTCAGAATGTATAAAAATATTCCCTTGACACTACCTAAAAAATCCCATTTTACAGATGAATAAACTAACAAGGCCTTTGTGACTGCATCAGTTTATCATAAAACTTTTGTTTTATAGGGTTTGCATTTTATAGAGTTCCAGATTCAAATGCAAAGCTTTAGGCTCATGACTTTGTTCTTCTCTGAAAATAGCAACACTTTCTCAGGCACTATTTGCATTATCTCATCCTAGAATTTCTTGGGAATCTATGGGTAATGTCTCATTCATTCTTGCCTATACTTGGTAGTAAGTTCCATATATGTAAACCAGTATTATTTTGCTGAAGAAAACCTCTACATAAAAAATAAATACTTTAAGTAATCAACGTTTGAATTTTCCAATAGAAGGCATTGCTTTCACAGTTTCCTATATGATGAGAGCATCAAAACATAAATGATAATCTTGTAGTCAAAAAATATTATTAACAAGAGATACTCGAGCCAGTATGTCTATGACTAATAAAATTGCACCTGAGAATTTTCAATCTTTATTAGAATTGAAATCGTGATACACTGAAGAAAGAGAAGAGCTCTTTATGCCTCATCATTAAAATCCGTCAGCTTCAAAATCAATCAGCATATCTACATATTTCTATATATAACATGTGGTATACTCTAAGGAGAAGTAGTCAGTCTTCCCATTTTCTGCCTTTTTGTTAGTAATATTTTCCTGAAATATAAAGTCTTACCTTAAAACAAATGCCTATCCAAGTGGCTTAAATATATTTTATGATACAAATTGACATCTAATTCATATTAACAATTATAAGTAGAAAGTTAGAAAATATAAATAAGACCTGAGCAACGGACAAGGGTCTCATATCTAAAATATACTTGGAACTCAAAAAATTAAACCCCCCAACAACAAATCCTCAAAGAAACAACTGCCCAATAAACAAGTGGG